>NW_006159861.1:1511362-1553151 GCF_000334495.1 Tupaia belangeri chinensis | reverse complement strand
CTGTTGGTTTCTCAGGAAGGTGCAATCTCAGAGTTTTAGAATGAGAGGAAGGAAATATGAGGTCGAGAGGGGTAAGGGGCAGCCTCCGTGCCACTTCACGATACCACGTTGGCTGCTGCTTCACAGTGAGCTGTTTCTTCAGCAGTTACGTCCACTAAGCCTTGAGGACATCCCTGCACAAACTCACTGAGATACGATGCCTTGCAGAGGTTCTTCAGAGGGAAGAAGGACAGGGATCATGGCATCTGATCTGCTCCTACCGATGTTCTGTTTTCTCCACAGGAAATTAGCTACCCACACTTCAGATTGTGTCACCAGCCATTCTGGGAGCTTCTGAGAAGCTGTATCTCATGCCCAGCGCTGTTTCATCAGAGTGGAAGTGGTGGTGTCCTGATTGCTCTCAGTGAGCGAACAGTGAGCCATAGGGAGTAGAACCGGGTAAATAAGCACAGGGTTAGTAGGCCCTGGCTGGAGCTAATGCTAAGCAAGCTGCTGAGTGTTGACAAATCAAACTTAAAGAATTGTTATTTTAAACATAAAGGAAAATAAATGACCTTAAGCGAGGGAGTGACATGAACCAAGGGAAGCTTGAGGAAGAAATTTCAAGTGGCAACAGTAGAGTCTGTTAGGAGTGGAAACAGGAAAATATGGGGGACCCAGTCAGTGGCACAGTGGTTAAGGTGGATCGATCCCATGTACCTGACTGTGGTTTGAGTTCCAGATCAAGCGCTTTAAAAATGCAGGATACATGTGTGTGCATGCCCAAAATCTCAACAGGAGGGAGAAATGGAGAAGAAGGGATTGTGGGGTGATCATGCCTCATAATATGGGCTTTCTCACTCTCTCTCTCTCCAGCAAGTGAACACACACTATAACAAATTGAAGGAAAAAAAGAAAAAGAAAGAAAAGAAGAGAAAAGAAAGAAAAGAGAAGAGAAAAGAAAAAGATAAAAGAAAAGAAGAAAAGAAAGAAAAGAAAAAAGAAAAGAAAAGAAAAGAAAAGAGAAGAGAAGAAAAGAAAAGAGAAGAAAAGAGAAGAAAAGAAAAGGGCCATCAGGTAGTATGGTGGTTAAGGTGCTGGACTCCCACATGGTTGACATAAGTTTAAGTCCTGGGCCCGACAGCATGAAACTCACAGTAGCCAAGAGGGCATGCATGCTCAAAATCCCAAGAGGAGAATGGAGGAGAAGGGATTGTAATGTGTCCATCCCCCAGGGGATGATTTCTCACTTTCTTTCTCTTTCTCTCTAACCACTCTCTCTGTCTCTCTGGCAAGCACACATGCCCTATAGCAAAAATCTCTCCAAAAATCAATAAAGAAAGGAAAGTAAGGAGACAATGACTACAATCTAGACATGAAAAGCTAAATGCTTGAATCAGAAGTAGTAACAGTTTTGCTGGTCCTAGGGCTAGAAAGGAAAAGCCAATTAAATATACTATACTGGAAGACTCTACAGAATAAGGAGGTTACATCTAGGGAAGTTTTACCTCAAAGACAATGGATTTTGAAGAAATAGCGAGACTTACTAGGGGATATGTCAAGCTGGCAGATAGTGATGGGATTATAACTCTAGGGAAAAAGAAACCAGGGCCTGATAAAGATCTTTTCCTTCACTCTGTCACCTAAACTATAGACATCTACAGAGAATGATAGTGACCAGCTGACAATGATGATAAAGGTGAAGTATACAATCTAAAAATAGTGTGTTAAATACAAGTGCTCCCAGAAACATTTCTCAATTGCAGTCTGAAAGTCTCACTTCCTCTTCCATGTGTGTATATATATATATATATATATAAGGAGGAGCGAAAGTGAAGAAAGCATCCCCATAAGAAACAGTCGCACTGCAATCCTTTTTTTTCCATTGTTCCACCCTTGGGGGATTTAGAGCATGCATGCTCCTGCACCAGCAGGTTTCCAAACCTTCAGGTCTACAATGTGAACTGCCTCGGCCATGTGAGAGTCAGCAGTCTTAACCACCATGCCACCAGGTGACCGCCTAAGTTTTAAAAATCCTTTCGATTGAACATTATTTCTAGAAAGAATATTCCGTAGCCTAAGTCCTAAGAAGTATTTTGATCGATTACCAAATTAAAAAAAAAAAACACTAAGCAGTGTTTATTGACTAAATATTGTATAAAAATACTCTGAAAAAATAATATTTACTTCATTTTTTTGTGTACATAAAAACTTTTTTTTTTTTTTTTTTTTTTTTTTTTTTTGAGAGAGAATTTGTCTGTGCTTGCCTAGAACCTGGGATGATTATTTGGTGTTCTGGGAGGATGTTCTAGAATGGCTTCCAGAGTTCGATAGGAAACAGATGATTCAGCCACAAAGAGGAAGAGAACTGGATTTCAGGAGGAAGGAAGGAGGCGAGTTAGGTGCTTAGAAACGCAGATACGTTCACCAGATTTCTCCAACTGCACCCAGATAATGGAGAATTCCTGGACTCCGTGTTTTTCTCCACAGGGAGTTACAGCTAGGGACGCAGCTGCTCCTGGCAGTGAGGAAATGGCCGTTCAGATTCCGTGACTGCCAGCCCTGCAAGAGAGAGTGGGCTTGAGCTGTGAGCAGCTAGCTCATCAGCGACCGTCACCGCCCGAGCAGCAGAAGGGCTCCCAAATTTTCCGCATTATTCACTTCTAAATTCGTGTTGGTGAAATTGCCTGAAAAACCACTAATATTGAATGTTCTGCAAAATGTGACGGGAAGAGTATAAGCTAGGCAAACTCTGAGCTAGCAAAGTTAATAAAGACAGTAACACATGTACAGAAGCACACCTCGCATACGGGCTCTTCAAATACAGACGGAAAATTACAGGGGAAACAGAACTATGCCCAGCATCTCACCTTGCACAGAGATTTCTAGATTGAATATCCAAATTTAAATATTATTTTATGGGATCATTTTCCTTAAAGAGAAACAGCTTTTATGCACGCACGTGTACATAATCAGTGTGTGAAAGGTGTAACAATTAAACACAAGCTCCTGAAATTCATTCCATTCTAATGCCATATTACAGCTGCTGGTCGTGTTCTTAGACACACCCAAGCTATGTCATTCTCACATTTGAGAAATGAACCCTAATCACGGTTTATAATCCTGAAATACAGGACACAGAGAGAGCCACAGAAAACCAAAGGAAGCCATAGGTTCTGGCTGGTCCACGTAGCCTATACTGAGTTCTATAGAACCTCAATTATGGTGTTACACTGAAGGAGGGCAGAACTCCTGCATTGTTCCTTGACTTGTGTTCTTTATTTAAAAAAAAAAAAAAAGTTTCTTTCTTTTTTTCATGAGAGAGTGACAAGAGAGTCTCTTTTCTTTTTCTTTTTTTTTTTTGAGAGGATTTTGCTATAGGGCGCCTGCACTCGCCAGAAAGACAGAGAGAGCCAGAGAGACAGAAAGCAAGAAATCACCCCTCCCAGGAGGGATGGCCACACCACGATCCCTTCTCCTCCATTCCCTTCTCAGGATCTTGGGCACGCATGCACACTCTTCCAGCGTGAGTTTAAGCCACCGGGCCCAGGACTCAAACCACGGTCGACTACATGGGAATCCAGTGACATAGTCATTACGCTAACTGCTCGTCCCCCAACAGGGTCTCATTTCTATTCTGCCGAAGTCACCAGCATGCAAGTGGTTGAGCCAAACCCCAATCCCAATTTTTCATGTGTCTGCCAGCCTTGCACAGGGTCACGCTACCACTGAGCCTCTGTGGCCAGGCCTGACTGATACTCCTTACTAGAGAACATGTGAGAATGCAAAGCGTGATGCGGTCAGCAGGTGGTGCAGAGGTAAAACACAGTGTTCTGCAGATCTGAGCCCACATGGTGCAGTAACTGGTTTACACCTGACCTCCCTGCGTGCTCTGGGCACACGTGTGCTGTGATCAGAGCTGACTGGGCTGGGGCTGAACCATGGCATCACGACACTGTCAGAGCTTCTCTGTCTATGCCTCTCCCTCTCTCCCACTCTCTCTTTCTCTGTCTCACTCACAGACTAGATAAGTAGGCTTTTAGAAAGAAGAGTGCAACTCGTTATTAACCCCATTCACATTTAAGACAACATTCCTGAGAAAAAGTGGTTGGTACTTTGGAACAGCCTGAGTGTTGGTGCTTTTTCCTCTTTTTTATTTCACGTGAAAATATGCCTTTTAAGGGACCAGCAGTTAGCGTAATGGCTATGTTGGTGGACTCCCATGTAGTCGACTGCGGTTCGTGACCCGGACCCGGTGGCTTAAAAACTCACACCGGGAGCGTGTGCGTGCGTGCCCAAGATCCCGAGAGGAGAATGGAGGAGAAGGGATTGTGGCGTGGCTATCCCCCCTAGGGGTGATTTCTCGCTTTCTATCTCTCTGTCTCTCTCTCTGGCGAGCGCGTGCACCCTAAAGCAAAAAAAAAAAAAAACTCTCCAGAAAAAGAAAAAAAATATGCCTTTTAATATTAAACACTTATTTAGATATTGCAGCTCTACTTTGCTTTTTGTGTCTTGAGTATTATTAGATTATACCTCCAAAACTTACGCATTTATTACATAGAAATGACCAAACATACCAGCTTACTTAGGAACCTGTGTTTTAATTATAGGTGAAGCGAATTCCCTTCACCCTTATACGTATACGAAGAAAGTATTTATGTTAATGTTAATAGTCAAATCCACGCTAGGATACATTAAAGTCTTTGTCTACCAACTTACACTGACCTCTCTCTCTCTCTCTTTTATTTATTTTTTTTGCAGTGAAGCAGGAAATTTTTTAAGTGATTCCTCATTATCCTACTCTACATTTGCTTAGATTTTCATTCGTAAGACTCTGACTATCACAGGAATTCTTTCTCTGCTCTGACATCATGTCTGTATCTCATATATCCTGACATTATACGTGTAATAATCATGTAATGGCATGTGGCTGAAAAACATTTCTAAAGACAGGTAATTGTATCCATTAAAGTTGCTTTTTTTCTATTTCTATATTATTACGATTTATGCTTTTTTTTTTTTTTTATTCTTAGAGAGAGTTTTGCTGTAGGGAAGGTGCACTCACTGGAGAGATGGAGAAACATAAAGGGAGAAATCACCCCTTCCAAGGGGAATGGCCATACCGCAACCTTTTCATTCTCCTCTAGGCATTTTGGGCACACGTGCCCAGCATTCATTTTAAGTCACAGGGTCTGGGACTTGAACCGCAGTGGACTATGTTGGAGTTCACCGACACAATCATTATGCCATCAGCTGGTCCTTATTACTATTTTTTAAATTATGATTTCTGGCTTGCATATAATGTATGTGTATCTTTTTGGACTACAGTATATTTTTAAGGCAGACATAGAGTGAATAATAATCAAATCAAGCGTATGCACATATTTGTCTTTTTCAATATTGAATATTACATTATATTGTGCATATTTATTAATAGTGCTACTAATGTGATTTTATTTTTTTGGAAATACATCTTAAGTTGTTTACATTTTTTTACTCGGTTGTAATACACCATCCTGCATTTTTAAAAAGAGTTCTTCATGCTGTAGGCCACAAGCACACATAAAAAGGATCTCATCACTAGTGAACCTAGGCAGATACATTCTCACAGGGAAGTAACAATGATCAGCATTACATAACTGTGAAAGACGCATATTGCACGGCAAAGATTTGACAAATGATTGTGTGGCAATAAAAGTGGCATCATCAAAGAACCTCGAAGGGAAGAAGCTTATTCTCTGATGTTCACACATTATTCACATTTGTATTTCCATAGTATGTTCTGAAAACTCCTAGCCAGGCGTAGGTCATGGATATCTAACCCAAGTGTGAACTCTGGGACAGAATTTGAGTCTCCTGTTGCTTTTTGGGTCCCTTCTGAATGGCAGATAAGCAATGCTACGTTTTCCTTTCTTTTTTATTTAATTTTCAAAGGGCATGTGCACTTACTAGACACAGAGAGGCAAAGGGAGAGAGATAAAGCCCCCCCCACACACAGTGAGAAGTGGCCATAGTGCAATTCCCTCTATTTCATGTATTCATCCACCAGGATTTGGGCATGCGTGCACCCATGCCAAACATGTTTTTCAAGCTGCCAAGACTTGAACTATGCAATTGTCCATGTGAGACCCAGCTACTTTAACCACTGAACCATGGGGCTGGCCCAATAAATTTACCTCTCCGAGGGCCAAATATAGATCTTTTGTCAAGGTGACTAATGACTGGTGGAAATAAAGAATATTTCTGCCCATCTAGTAATTCCTCATGGAGAGTGTATAATGAGAATGTAATCGATGTGTAAATTTGATTAAGTTATGATTTTAATAGTCATGGAATTTTTTGAAAATTTTAATAGCTATCGTCTTTGTTATAAATAACCACATTTCTATATTTTACCTTTCGAGCTTGTTACTTGCATGTCAAAAGAACCCAGCTCGCATCTCTCTCATCAGGCCTTTCCTCCATAATTTATTTATTCCCACATCTTTCGTCTTTCTTCCTTTCTTTCTTTTGTTGTCTATTTTTCATTTTTTTGAAATAATTCGAATGATAATTTTGATCCTATCACTTTAAGACTATTTTTCAGCAAATTATTGGGCACAGGTAGTTGCAAAGTCGTCAGGATTTGACCAGGTGCAAATCCGAAGAGTGAGTAGTAGATTATCTGGGGCCAGTTCTATGGCCTGATGATAAAAGCAGGCCGATTTCACATGGTTGACCTCATGGTTTGAGTCTGGACACAACCCCTTGAAAAGCACACTAGGTGTGCAAATGTGTGTGTGTGTGTGTGTGTGTATGCCTGAACCCCAAAAGGATCGAGAGATGGAGGAGATGGGATTATAATATGACAATTCCCCATGGGGGGAGCTTTCTCTCTCGTCTCCCTCTTTCTTTCTCTCTCTGGAGACCACACATGCCCTCTGGCAAAATTTTTTAAATTGAGTTGTATATTTCGGGGAAATAGCTATAATTAAAAGGGAAATAGCTAATTTTAAAATAACATACTTAATAAGTATTCATTCTATGAGAACTTCTAGTCAATGATGGGGAACTAATTTTTAAATGTTCTCATGCAATGTCTCTCCCAGCATGACAGAGTTTCTCTTTTCTTCCTAATATTTCTTCAGTAAGTAATAAGTCCAGAATTCATTTAAACATGATTACTAAATAATTCTTTTGAATAAACTCAGTTTTATTTCCCCTGATCTTTATTTCCCACATTTCTATTATTTTCACCATTATTTCATGTCTTCCCATATCAGCTCTTCTCTCTCTCTCTCTCTCTCTTTCTCTATCTCTGTCTCTCTTTCTCTCTCTCTCTCACACACACACATGCACACACAGACATGTATAAACATGAATAAACTCCTCTAAATATTTGTGTATCAGGTACTGGCCTTAGTTACAAACACAGGAGTATAAAAAATAATGACGTTTATTTTCTATACAATTATGTTTGAGGGGAAGCATCTAATTTCTGATAACTGACTCGGTGCCTAAAACTAGAGTGAGTAACCTGTCACCCTAATGTGACTTGAGTTTTTATCCTAAACTTTATGCCAGTCTTTCCTGTCTCTAGGTCCCTAAAGAAACAAGAAAGGTTTCATTTTACTCCGTGAAATCTATAGTTCGCCTAATAATTTTATTAAAATCCCATTAGCTTGATGCCAAAAGGGGACATATACAGCAAAAGAAACAATGCCAGATAATTTGACTTATAACTCCTTAATAAATTATTATCACACTGAATCTAGGAATGTAGAAAAAGAATTCAGAAAAATAAGAAGGACCAGCAGGTTGCATAGTGGTTAGGGCACTGGACTCCCACATGGCCAACAGCAGTTCGAGTCCAGGGCCTGGCAGCTTGAAACTCATGCCAGGCATATGTGTGTGCATTGCCCAAAATCCCAAGAGAAGAATGGAGGAGAAGGGACTATAGCATGGTCATCCCCCCTGGGGAGGGGGGCTGATTTCTCATTTTTTCTGTCTTGGTCTCTCTCTCTCTGTCTCTCTGGTGAGCACATGTGACCTATAGCAAAAATCTCTCTCAATAAATAAATAAAACAAAACAAAACAAAATGAATGAAGTATAATTTAGTCATCCTATCTAATTTACTAAACTGAGCCATAAAATGTCAAAAGTCAAATGATCACCTTAGTAAATGTATAAAACAATTTTGACAAGAGTTTAATTATTTATCATTAAAAAGACTAAGTCTTTGTGAACAAAAACAACTTAATTTTATTATTTTAATAAAAGATATCTGTCAAAATGTAAGAGAGTGTCTTATATATAACAGCGAAATGTCAAAAGACATCTCTGAATAGTTAGGAGAGGGCTAGCAGATGGCGTGGTGGTTAAGGTGCCAGATCCCACATGAATGACTTTGTGGTTCAAGTCCCAGAACTAGTGGCTTAAAAATTGTGTGGAAAAGCTGTGTGTGCCTGCAGAGGGGAATGGAGAAGTGATTGGGGCATGGCCATCCCCAGGGAGTGATTTCTCACTTTCTCTCATTCTCTGACTTTCTCTGATTCTCTATAGCAAGTGCACATGCTATATGATAAAAATTTAAAAAGTGAAACAAGAAACAAAAAAAGCTAGGAGCAAGCCCAGCTACAGTAATGCAAATAATAGAAAACTGTGACCCCAAGGACAGCCCAGGCTCAGATTCCAGACCAGACCAGCAGGCTGGGCGCTCCGATTCTTGGAATCCAAGAGGCTGTGGCCAAAAACCAGGAATGTGAGTCTTGTCAAAAATATATATCTTTTGATCTCTCTTTTCCTCCCTCTTTTTTCTAAAAGAAAAAAGTTAGCACGATATGTATGCCTATTATCATTATCTTTAATATATTGCTAGAAAATTTAAGTAGGTAGTACTGTAAGAGAAAAAAGAGAAAACTGAAAAAGAAAGGTAATGCAATAAGAAACAGAAAAAGAAAAACTAAGAGAGAGAAAGAGCTTGAGAGAAGTTTCAATTTAAGGATTCAAATAGAACAAACTAAGGTATCATTGTTAGCCAGATGGGTTGATGTGTGCATATAAAATCCAAACAGTCAACCAACAAATTGTTCCAACCAGTGTCTTCCACTGTATAAGTGTCTGAAAGTTTTTTATATAAAAATCAATCATTTTCTTAAAATCTAGTAAGAAATATTTACAAAATAGACATTTTAAAGGCTATTACAATAGAAATAAAAATTGTAGAGTTTGTGAGAATAAACCTAATAAAAATTATAAAGAATTTATTGAAAAATGTATAAACTCGGGACCAGCAGTTAGCGTAATGGCTATGTCGCTGGACTCCCAAGTAGTCGACCGCGGTTCGAGACCCAGACCCAGTGGCTTGAACTCACGCCAGGCGTGCGTTCAAAGGTACTAATGGGCAAAATGGTCTAGAAAGAGTTCCCTAGATACTTAGAAGCCTCGCCCGTGAAAGCTGGCAGTACAGAGCAGAAACCTAAGGAAAACTGGAGCTAATACAATTGAATTACTATTTTACTCCACAAAAACAGTGCGTCACAATTACATGACGCAGTGTGCAACAGGTAGAAAAAAGAAGACTTAGCAATTTTGACCAACTGTTTTGATGGATGCTGGAAGGCTGGAGACTTAATCACTGAACTCTAGAAAGTAGGTAAGTTTCCCACAGAGGAAAGAGGAAGACTTTCTAGACTCACGTTATATGCATAGTGAGGTTAAAAAAACAACTTACAGATATTTGGATTCTGCTTTCTGATTGTTATCTGGAAGGAATCTGCAAATAAACAATGGAGTGGGAAGAGCGAGGCTAGAATGACTTCTGAGGTGCTGAACTGGAGCCAGAGATGCATTGGAGCATCTTGTGTATCCTCTGTGCATGAGAAAACATCACAAAATACAAAATAAAGAACTCCTAAAAACCAAACTAATCAAAACCACTACCCATTACCTATCAAAAGTGCCAATGCCACAGAAAGCTAGGAAAAACAGGAGCTTTCACAGATCCGAGGAGACTGAGTGCACTCACCACTAACTGCAACATGGAATTCTCATTGAATCTGGATACACAGAAAGGACATCCGGTGAAGTCGCAGCTTAGTTAATAGCACTGTGCTGATGTTAGTTTATTGCTCTTAAGTAATGCAGCATGGTTACACCAGGTACCAGCATTCAGAGAAACTATGTGAAGGGTATGACGGAAATCTTTGCTGCCTCCACAACCCGTCTCTAAATTTCAAAACAGACTGTTGAACAAAACAGCATAATTTTGATCTTACGGAATCCTCTGTTTCTTCTTTCCTTCAAAAGTAAGAAATAAAATAAAACTAATAATACATTACTTAAGATTGATGTACTGTCTTAAGAGATATTTCAAATTAAAAGCAAGTTCTTTTATCTGAACCTTATTTTATATGAGACATTTATGTTGAAGCTAAGTATCAGCAAACATGTTTTATTAAAAAAATAAATTACATGATATATGACATTCCTAGACAGCTTAGCTTCCCATCAAGTTAAGAATAGTGTACTTTGACTGTAAAGTTAATTAGTGCATGCTGTATTTTCAAGAATTAGTATTATTATTTTTCTTTGGAGAGGTTTTCGCTATAGGGCATGTGTGCTCACCAGAAAGACAGAGAGAGACAGAGAGACAGAAAAGGAGAAATTACCCTCCAAGGAGGATGGCCACGCTGCAATCCCTTCTCTATACTCCTCTCGGGATCTTGAGCACACACGCACACGTGCCCGGCGTTTAAGCCACTGCATCTGGGATTTGAACCACCGTCGACTACATGGGAGTCCAACGACAGCCATTATGTCAACTGCTGGTCCCTTCAAAAATTATTTTTAAAGTTGTATCAATATTTTATTGTTTTCCTAACTTGCAGGATAAAATTTTCTTAAGCTAACAAAAAATATCTCCCTGTGTAGATAAAATAAAAAATTAAACTTGTATTAAATTGCAATTGTCATATCTTTAATGATTGCATCTTTCTCCTGTTCAGTAGCATAACATTTCAGATGTCTATAAAACAAGATAAAAATTGTACAGTTAATCCAGAACAATGAGGCATCAAACGTTATTTCTATTTGAATGTGTTAAATAGGCATTTGGTTTGTGTATGTGTATGTGCATGTGCCCATGTGTATATATGTGTGTACATACATGTGCATTTCATGAGCATCTAGTGAATATAGGAAAGAAACAATAAAGGGATTTTTTAAAAGTTTTTTTATCAAAGAGTACATGCACTTGCCAGAGAGAGAGAGAAAGAGAGACAGAGAGAAAGAGAGACAGAGAGAAGGAAAGTAAGAAATCAGTCCCCAGAAGGATGGCCACACTGTAATCCCTTTTTCTCCATTCTACTCCTAGGATATTGAGCATGTATGCATACATGCCCAGTGTGATTTTCAAGCCACTGAGTCTAGGACACGAATCATTTTCCGGCATGTGAGAGTCCAGCACCTTAACCACTACTCCCTCTGCTGGTCCTCAGTAAAGAATTTTAATTGGCTCTCAGACTCTGCCAAGCAAATAAATAAAAGCTGAATGTCATCTTAGTTGTCAATTTTCTTCAGCTAACACCTTCCTTTATTTCCTTCACAATATTTCAAATACTTATCATGTAATCATATTTTCACAATTTTTATTATAATGAAATTCTTACCTTTTGGAATAGTCATCCGTAAGTGGTAGCATGCCTTAAAATCACCTGGAGGATGCGACCAGCAGTTAGCGTAATGGCTATGTTGCTGGACTCCCACGTAGTCAACCACGGTTCGTGTCCCGAACCCGGTTGCTTAAAACTCACGCTGGGCGCATGTGCATGCGTGTCCAAGATCCTGAGAGGAGAATGGAGGAGAAGGGATTGCAGTGTGGCCATCCCCCCTTGGGGGTGATTTCTCGCTTTCTGGGCGCACCCGCCGTAAAGCAAAAACCCTCTCCAAAAAAAAAAAAAAGAAAAATCAGCTGGAGGGCATGTCAAGGTAGTCCAGTCCTTACCTGCAGAGCGTCTGGCTCAGTAGGACCAAGGTGGAGCCTGAGAATCTGAAGCTCTTAAGTCCTCTGCTGGTAGTAACCCTGGTGGCATGAGAAATACACATTCTTACTGTATCTGTCAGATGGTTCTGCTCTCCTAATTAAAAACAGACGTTTGGGGACCAGCAGGGGGGTGTCACAGTAGCAATGCTCTGTGCTGTTTCAAATACGGAAGGCTTTCTGTGAATCCTGGGTTAATGTGTGTGTCTGTGATCTGGGAGAGTCGATATTAGGGGCTGATTTCAGCATGTAGATCATAATAGGGGTGCTTCTTTCTTTCTCTCTTCCCCTCTCCTTGTCTCTCTCTCATAAAAATGTTGACAGAATTAACCAACTCTGTAGAAATGATAGTTAAACACAAATATGAGTGACCAACCCAAAGAAAGATAAGCGTGTTTCTCAGGGTTCTGAGAAGCGTGTTTTGTTGTTTGTTTGTTTTTTCTTTTTTAGGTTTCTTCGTAGTTTTAAAGACAGGAGAGTCGTCAGTCAGCATATAGAGTCATGTAATCATATTTTCACAATTTTTATTATAATGAAATTCTTACCCTTTGGAATAGTCATCCGTAAGTGGTAGCATGCCTTAAAATCACCTGGAGGACGCTGGAAGTGGAGGCTTGTAGGCTATAGGTGACTTAAAATTCTTAGATTAGTAATTGGTTAAAGAAAATCATAAATCTCTGCTCCTGAGAGAAATGAGCAAAAGAATAAAAGCTTACCATGCGTCATGGAAACACTGTGCCTAGGACAGAATGTAGAACCCTATTATCAATGGTCTGTCAGTGCTCGTAGGCGTGACGCTCCCAGGATCCCTGGGAAACAACTTTAGATAGAAAAAAAGTCTGAAATCTTGTCCTCAAAAGAAATAAACTTTCTAAAAAGTGAGCATTTTAAGCTTCTCTCCCTCTTAGCATTTAATGTGGCAAGGATAAATCACTTACGAGCTGATACTTCCAAATAATGTGTTCAATATGAATGAACATTTAAAGAGAAAATACATTAGCAAAGAAAAAACGAATGTGTTTACAAAGGTCATTTATTTTCCAAGGATCCTAACCCACATTAACTACTCTTCGACTGAACAGCTGTTTGCCACTGAAATGACCTGACCTTACCGAGCCAGTACATGACTTCCCCGGGTATGGTACAAGGAAGAAAGAGACTGAGATAAAACTGGGAACTTCTTTAAAAAAAAAAAAAAAAAAAAGTTTTTTTAGAACTATTTATTAAATTTTATTTACTATTACTAATCAATTTGACCAGAAAGAGACAGCAAGAGAGAAGGAGCATGAGAAAGCAAATCACCAGATCCAGGACTCAAACTGCGGTCAGTCATGTGGGAGACGAGGGCCTTCACCGCCATGCCACCTGCAATTTCCAAAACTGGGCACTTTTTGTACATTGTCCTCCGCCCTCACCTGCTGAATGTTAGGCAATACCAACAAATCCATGATTTCACCACAAAAGTTTATTTTCTTCTAAGGCTGTTTTGGTAGCTTAACACACACACACACACACACACACACACACACACACACGAGGTACCGTTTGGAGTATTGTATCTATATTTTTAAGCTGTAGACACATTTGTGCATGAGTTATTATCATATTTCTTCTAGATTTCTGTTTTTGCTTTTTATTATCAGTAGTGCTCTGGTAGCATGACAGAGGACATTAGATCACCATAGCAATCAGGAGCACATCTATGTACCATTCCTCTGATTCTGACCTCTCACTAACTGGGATAGCATGATCCACAAAAATCCTAGTAAATAAATACATTTACATATGCGTTATCTGATGATTCTAAGACTTGATGGAAACAGCCAAGCCCTATGTACACAGAGATGTCTTCATCTGATAAAATCAATGTATTTCTACTCACTAATTCTTTAAGAAATCATATGTAACATTCAGTATTATTTACAAATGGCCATGAACTCATTGGCAGATACAAAAGCACAACACTATTTCAGATTGGCTCTGAGACTTTCGAATAGTCCTTTCTAAAATTTATTAATAGCAACATTTTTATCAGATCTTATTGGTCATTATACTAGTGAAATATTTTGTTCTCAGAAAATTTTTTCTGTTTTTGTGTCATTTAAATTAGTTTATAACATTTAAAATTAAATAAGATGTCTTAGGGTTAAATTTTATTCAAGATCCAGGTCCAAATTCCTTTCATATATTATTCTGAAACCTTAAAAATCTTTCAACAAACTTAAGGACAGATATTATCATTCCCATTTTGGATGTGAATAAAAAGGCTCAAAGTGATGCTATCTTTTGTCCTCCATCGCACGGTTAGCAAAGTCAGTAACCTATTGAACTCAATATAGCTTTATTGTTCTCACTGTACACACAGTGAGAAAAGAATAAAGAAAGAATGGATTTGAGATAAGAGTTCTATTTTGTATGAAGTGACAAAAATGCAACGATTCATTTGGAACTAAGTAGAAAATCAAGGTTTGTGTACTTTCTTCCAAAGAAGTAAACCTTATATTCTCCAAGTTCCTTGAGCCCAAAATATCAAGAGAAATTAATGCTAAAAAGAAAGTGGGAAAAGCTGTTATTTATTTATTTACTATCATGGATTTTTGTGGGGTTTTTTTTTTCAGGTTTTTTTCTTTAGGGTGTGTGTTCTCACCAGAGATAGACAGAGAGAGACAGAAAGTGGAAAAGTGAAAATATCACCCCCTAGAGGCAATGGTCACACCATAATCCCTTCTCCTCCATTCTCTTTTAGGATTTTGGGCATGCATGCACATGCACCCAGCATGATTTTTGAGCCACCAGGTCCAGGATTCCAACTGTGATCAGCAATATGGGAATCCAGTGCCTTAAGCACCTCGCCACCTGCCGGCCCCACTATTACTGTTTTTAATTGGCTTATAAATCTGTATTTAAAAGGGGACTTCAAAAAGCCCAAAGAAATGCATATTATATACAAAAATTACAGGGCCAGACCTTAAGCACAGTGAATCAGCAAAGTGTATATGTAAACAGATCCCACATGGTCAACCTGGTATGAATCTCAGCCCCAGGAGCTTGCAAAACATGCCAGGTGTGTGTATGTGTGTGTGTGTGTCCTAAATCTTGAAGGAATGGAGAAATGGGAAAAGGCTCATTAGTGGTTGCTTCCCCTCTCTCTCTCTGTCTTACTCTTTCTTTTTTTTATTTTTATTTAATTTTATTTATTCATTCATTTTTCAAATTTGACCAGAGAGAGACACAGAAAGAGAGAGAGAGGAAAAGTGAGAAAACAAGCTACCAGGTCTGGGACTTGAACCATGGAGTGTCCAGCTCTTTAGCCACCACGCTATCTGCTGGTCCCTTCTACACTGTCTGGAAAAAAAAATAAAAGAAAAAGGAAAAAGGAAAGGAAAGGAAAGGAAAGGAAAGGAAAGGAAAGGAAAAAACTTTGCATGGATTTAAAAATTTTTTGCACAACATTCACTTTTTAAAGTTATTATTATAGCACACGTGTGCTTAGCAGAGAGAGACAGAGAAAGGGAAAGTGAAAAATCACACCTCCCAGGGAGGATGGCCTTATGACAATCCTCCTTCATTCTCCTCTCCAGGGTTTTAGACATACGTGGACACATGCCTTATGTGATTTTTAAGCTGCCAGGTCTGGGACTCAAAACATGGTGGGCCATGTGGCAATCTGGTGCCTTAACCATTGTGCCACCTGCTGGCCCCTTAACTTGTATTTTACTTTCAATATTTCCATGAACATTTTGAAGTGCTCTTGCATTTACTGTGTACAACATCATGATTTGAAAGATATAGATAGATATATAGATATAGATGATATAGATATAAACATATGACTAAGTAATCAATGCAGTACATCACATTGTTTTCATTTTTGTGGTGAGAACACAACATACACTTTTTTAATAGTCTATTTCATTTCCTTTGACCAAGAGCTATTCCTTCAACCTCACCCTACTATCAACCACCCCAGTTCCTAATAGCCACCATTTTAGTCTTTGGTTCTACATGATCAACTTTTTTAGATTTCACCCAGTAGTCAGATTCTGTGTTGTTTTTCTGGTTTTGTTTTATTTTACTTAACATCTTCCAGATTGATCCATGTTGTCTCAAATTGCAAATTCTCTTTCTTTTATTATGGCTAAATGATATTTCATTGTGCTATACTATACCAGGGATTCTCAAAAATTCATAGAAAATGTCTATTACTGAAAAACTTAGGCATAAGAGTTCAAAAATTTTGTGAACCAAAACAAACTCATGCTTTAACTTCATTTTCCCCTAACTTTTTGAGGGCTCCATAGACTATATTTTATTTATTTATTCACCTGTCAATGAACATTTAGGTTGATTCTATAATTTGACCATTGTGAATAAAACTAAAATAACACGGGAGTACACATGTCTGGTTGATATATTGATTTCATTTCCTTTGGATGTATACGCAGTAGTAGCAATACTGAATCATATGTGAATTCTATTTTTAATTTTCTCTTTTTTTTTTTTTTTGAGAGGTTTTTGCTTCAGGGCGCATGAGCTCGCCACACAGACACAGAGAGACAGAGAGACAGAAAGCGAGAAATCACCCCCCAGGGGGGATGGCCATGCCACAGTCCCTTCTCCTCCATTCTCCTCTCGGGATCTTGGGCACACATGCACACGCGCCCAGCATGAATTTTAAGTCCCAGGTCCAAGACATGAACTGTGGTCGACTACATGGGAGTCCAGTGACATAGCCATTATACTAACTGCTGGTCCCTATTTTCAATTTTCTGAGGAACCTCCATTATGCTTTCTAAAATTACTATAATAATTTGCATTCCAATCAACTGTATGTAAAAGTATGCTCTTTTACATACCCTTGCCAATATTTTTCCTCTTTTTGATAACAGCCATTCTAACAAGTCTGAGGTGATATATTTTATTTCAGTTTTAATTTGTATTTCACTGATGATTAGGAGTGTTGAACATTTTTTTTCCATTTTCTATTAGTCATGTACATATCTTCTTTTGATTAATGTCTAAAATGAACTCTGAACGTATTAAAGACTTAAGCATAAGACCTGAATCTACAAGACACATAGAAGAAAACATGGGGTAAATGTTTCTGACAATTGGTCTGGACAATGATTTCTTAGAAATGATCTCAAGGTCTGCAAAGGCCAGGCTTCTGTGGCACTGGGAGTTAGGGTTCTGGATCCTGGCCTCGAGATGAGAAACCTGGGGCCATGAGAGGTGAAAGGATGAGCTGTCCAAGTCAAAAAACTAAGTAGCAGAGCTGGAATTATAACTCAGGTTTCCTGCCTCCCATGATTATTAAAATGAGTCTGTGGAAGCAAATCCCCCCAGTGACTTCTTGAAGCAAATCATCAGACAGCCAGTTGTAGTAAAACTAAATTCTGAAGTGGATTATTGAGGGGTCCTAGCTTGCTTGGAGTGGTTACATGAACATAGCCCTGGAGCAGACAGAAGAGTATATGAACAGGCAGAAGAAGTACAGGGATGTGTTCATCCATGGGAACAATGTGTTGTACATAAGTACACAGAAGAGAAGGATGTGAAGACACAGAGCAGTAGTTTTCATAGTTGGATATATTTTTTATGAAATTATTTTCTAGTTTTTGATTCTTTCATGACATAATTTGTCCTGTTTCAGTTGGTGAGATTTTAACTGACATGTGAGTAAGATAACTGTATACAACTGGAGATTTAATTGTAAAAATTCTTCTAGTCATTTTCTTTTACCTCTATGTCAGTGTACAGAATGCTGAAAGATTTTTTTAAAATAACAAAAAAAAACTCAAAAGCAAAAGTAGATAAATGCAACTATAACAAACCGAAAAGCTTATGGATGGCAAAAGAAATAACAGAGTGAAAAAGCAACCAACAGAATGGGAAAAAATATTTGCAAACTATACATTGGAAAGGGATTAATATCCAAAATACATAGTAAGCTCAAAAAAACTAAATGGCAAGAAATCAAGCAACCTGATTAGAAAATGGGAGAACTGTACTCTATTTCAATCTTCTGTTCCATTTATTTTATAGTCGAATCTGCATTTAGATTTCCTATATCTTTTATTTACTGATGACTTATGGCTTCCTCCTTGTATGACATGCAATCTATGAATATTTTGAGGTTTGCCTAACAGAAATGAGATCTTGAAGATAGTCTGATTTAATAGCTATTTCCAGTGTATCACAGTTGACTTGGTAAAGTGGCATCAGTTTCAATTAATTCAACTTGTTTCCACTTGAGAATACATCTCTAACTTCATCAAATCTTAGACTACTACTTGCTAAGGTGTATAAAATAGTGATAACATGTTAATTTTGTTAGTAAAATAGTAATTATGAGAACTTAAATTACATTGTGAAGATTTTTAATTGACTTAAGAAATTGACATTGAAAACTGGGTAATGGTAGATTTAGTTGGGATTTTTTTTTTCTTTAAGCCTACTCAAAAATCATTTTCCTGCCTTCATTGTCCTCTCCAAACTTATTAGATTTTTTTATTATCATTTCCTTTTTTTATCTTTTTCTATTTATTTATTTATTTTTGAGAGGTTTTTGCTATAGGGCACATGCGCTCACCAGAAAGACAGAGAGACAGAGAGACAAAAAGCAAGAAATCACCCCCAAGGGGAGATGGCTACACCGCAATCCTTTGTCCTCCATTCTTCTTTTGGGATCTTCGGCATGCACGCACACGCACCCGGTGTGAGTTTAAGCCACCAGTTTGACTACATGGGAGTTTAGCGACATGACATAGCCATTGCACCAACTGCTGGTCCCTCCTTTTTCTTCTTTTCTAATTGACAGAGCACTGTGCACTGGCCAAGGAGAGACAGAGAAAGAGGAAGAAAGCATTCCCCAATGGGACATGGTCATGTCTTAATCCTTTCTCCTCCATTTCTACTCTGTTGGAATTTGGGACTAAAACATACATGTGCCAGTGTGTTTTAAAAGCTACCATCTAAGATTCAAATGGTGATAGGCCACATGGGATCCATTTTCCTTAATCACTAAGCTAAGAGGCTTGCCTGGCCCAGTGCCATCTTCCTAACAAAATCCCAGAAATACTCACTCAGCTTATGGATATAACCTGGGCTTAACCCTCTTTAACATACATTCTCATGGAAAACAATAAGAAGGGATGTGACCAGCAAAATTTCACTTCTTCCATAAATATTTGATTTTTCTAAGGTTCAATGTATCAATATGTTTTATTTAATTGTCTGTGCCTACAAGTCACTGATGATTAAGTCATTATGGTATAATTTGTTCATTTGCTCTTTTTACTTGATTGACTTAAAATCTTGCTTCTAGAACTTTTCTTTGATTTTCTCTGGCCAATTTGTGTACCTTGTGGTTGATCTCCTAAAACAAAGCAAATGTCAGTAAACTAGTTTGCCTCTGTTCCCAAGACCTCCAGCTATCTATCGGGGACAAACCAATTACAATTGGATCATTTAGCTTGTAAATGCCTACCTACCTCTTCTAACGTGTTCAGTCTGCCATCCCAAAGTTCATATAAAATAGGCTATGATGAGCAAGGTATTATCTTGGAAGAACTCAGATTAAGTTCCACTTGAATCAAGATTTTAGATACTTTTTCTTTTCAAGCAGTATTTCTAAAAAGGAAATGATGGAAAATAAATCCAGTCCCCAGGTGAAAATAAACGCTGAACAGCAGAAGGCAGGAAGACTCAAATTATTCTTGATGATGAATGGTATCAGCATCGAACTATTGATCAAGAATAGAGAGTTTTCTTGGTGAATAAAAGCCCTGCAAAAATAAAAAAGAAGAATAAAAGTAATTTAGGAAAATATTATTTGCCTATTTTCTTCCTTCACCATTCACTCCATTCAAAGAAACTGTTTCCCACTTTTCTCATTTCTTTTTCTATGCTTCATGCTTGAAATTTGAAGATAATGTGTCTCAAGGCAGGAAGCAGGTTGAGTTGTCAGGAGAGGAGAGGAAGAGTTGCTAAAATGCTTTGAGGCAGCTAATGAGTGACAGAATGAGAAATGTGTAAGGAACTAGTTTTCCTTCCAGGCTTCCTGCATTCCCAGCTCAGTTCTTTCCCACTAACAAGCTCTCTCCACTGTGTTCTGGTCAAGGATCTCTGAATACAGAGAAAGTCCAGTTTCAAGCTCATAAGATAAAGGGCTGATTTGCTTGTCTCATACCTGCAGAAAATATTTTTCTAGTTATACATTTTTTTCCAAAATTAATAAATAGGATACAAAAATTTAAAATATAAATACAATCCAACTACAACAGGGTTTTAGGACTTAAAAAAATCCTCACTGGTAAACTAGATTAATATAACTGTAGTAGAGAATTCAGTCTTCTCTTGTGAATGAGCGAAAAGAACTGTAGTGAAAAGGAAGTGAGGAGAGAAGGACCTTTTTAGAAGACTGAAATGACTTTCTGAAGTTTACAAATTCTTACAGATGTAGACACTGAATCATTAGAGCTGTACAGATGACTTTGACAGACATAAGGTGTTTCTTATCCTCAAGAAAATTCAGGTGTCCTGGCTTTTAAGACTTCTAGAATTCTAAAATTAACAAAATATTTATAATAGCATTTTAGAGATAAGTTATCAAGTGCATGCCTAAACTATTCTAGCCCATACCTAAAATTTTTCAAAATAAATCTACTGAGATGACTCATGCTGTACAATGATGTAGGTAGTTAAGTTTTATTTATGCTTTAGCCTGAATAACAAATTACAGATCTATTCCTCATTGTAGGGTTAATGGAGGAATGATAAGAACAATGAATGCCTAAGAGACCAGGGAAAGGGAATGCCAGGAGAAAGGAGAAGCTGTAGAAAGGAGAAGCTGTAGAAAGGAGAAGCTGTAGAAAGGAGAAGCTGTAGAAAGGAGGAAGAATGCCAGGAGAAACTGTAGCAAAGAGGAAGAACCTCCAAAGAGGTGACTGCTTTCCAATTTGATTAAAGGGAAGACTTATACAGGAATCACTGTTATACTCCAATATCACTTCGTTTCATAAGAATTGAACAGTTCAATTTTAAGAAATATGTGATTAAAAATTAAAAATACCTGATTCTTTTAGCTATTATATTTAGGAAGATAGAAGAAAAGATGAGGTAATGTTGTATGTTCTTTCTCTTCCCCTTGAATTTACAGGGGAAAATTTAAAACAATACCCAGGACTATGAAACAGTTCACCATAAGATATGGATTCTATTTTTATATGGAATCATATAATATAGCAATTAAAATGATTGAATATTGTAAATTTATTTGCACAGCCATCTTGAGTTTACTTCTCCACGAAAGTGGTTTATTTATCAAGTAAAGTTTTATTTAAATATATGTTTATCCCCTTATCAGTATAGTTATCTGGTAAAGATTTTATAACTCATAGCTTATATTTTAGAAATATTCCAATCTAGCTTTCTAGCCTTCTTGAAGTTTGGATGCAACACTGAGAATTTTAAGGTATATTCAGCTACAGAAGCATGGATCTTACTTGAAATTCTGAACAATTCACTGGTTAGTTTTGAAGCCTTTATGTTAAAATTAGTAAACGTTCAAACTAAAACCCTATTTGCAGCTGTGAGATCAAATTTATACTACATTTATGCAGTACCAATGCAGGACCACAGGAACAAAGGCATTCGCCTTTCTCAAAGACAGTCCTAGTTTCCCATCAAAATCACAGAGGTCATACTTTTTTGTGTTGCAGTTTGAATTTACTGTCAAAAGAACATTAGAGAATGTGTCAAACCAGGCCCCTCTGTCTCGTGTACACTCATTTAAACTCTTCATGCATAATGCATTTTAATACTGGGACTGCATAGCGATTTAGCAACAAAACATATGGGAATTAAATATACATGCCTGAAGTCAAACCACGCTTATGCAGTGTGGAAAGCCATGGAAACTGTGTTGCATTGTCTTCCTTTCTAATCCCTGCAGATTAGAGGAGGCGAGGTAATATCCAACTACGCGTCGAGGTAGGTCACTTCACCTATAGAGAGGTATAACCCGCCCAAACCCCATGATCATTAGTGAGCTTAGGTCCAACCCTATTGGTTTTCTCTTTTTCTCCACCTCGTTTATATTCCACTCACAGTTCATGAACACTGGGTGCTATAAAGGAAAATTTTACCTTGAGCTTTAATATTTTTAGGGGGGGGCTGGGCCTAGGAATTAAATTTATACTGGCGAGATCAATAAGAAATAAACATGCAAATATATTTCAATGTTTTTCTGTGACACAGAAGCCTTCATTGGGAAACGAAGACCAAAATAAGCAGTTAGAGCTGAACACTTAGAGTGGTTTTGACAAAGAGAAGTTGTGAAAAACTCACTAAATTATATGGAAAGGCTTAAGTTATTTTTTTAAAGAATTGTTTTACTTAACTTTATTTACACATTTATTTATTTCAATTTGACCAGAGAGGGACAGAGGGAGAGCAAGAGTGAGAGACAAAGTGAGAAAGCAAGTCGCCAAGTCCAAGACCCGAACTGCAGTCAGCCACGTGAGAGTCCAGCACCCTTAACCACCACGCCACCAGCTGGCCCCAAGCTTAAGTTATTTTAACCATGTCTGTACAGAATTATTCAGTGGATTTTTTTTTTTTTTTTTTTTTTTTTTCCCTTAACCACGATGCCACCGGCTGGCCCCAAGCTTAAGTTATTTTAACAATGTCTCTTCAGAATTATTCAGTGTATTTTTTTTTTTTTTGTCCCTGATGATAAGAATGTTACTTTCCTTCTGGTATAGGGAAGACATCTTTCGTATGGGCATTTCATCTCACACTTTTAAGAAACAGAAGGAAGGGCAGAGTAATCTAGTTGTTAACTGCTGCTTCTCACAGTCCTTTAACTCAAAGAGTCAGTCTGCCAGAGTGCCATTTGAGGGACAGTATACTTTAGTGCTCTGCTTTATAAAAACTCTGAACTCATAATTTCAGTTTTTCAAAACATTATTCATTACTCCTGCTCAACATAACACTTCTTCAATCTTCTAGAAAAGTATTTATACATTTTTTTTTCTAGATCAATTTTTTTTCCAAAATGGCATCCGATGACTGTTTCATGCTGATCAGTTTCTGAGGTTCTTGTTAGGAAAGGCTGTGTTCTAGTTTCTCTGGAGTCATGATGTATATCCCTGTATTATAAAGACTGAGAACATATTGCAATTGGACAGAAAAAAAGCCTTTTTATATACATGAGTTTTTCTCAAATTTATTTGATTTGAAAACTTTGTTTTTTTACATAACACACAAAAATCTTGGGGAAATACCTAGTAAAAGGAAATACTGTCCTAGATACTAATGTCTTTCACGGCTTCAATTCTTAAATATTGGCTTCTTCCATGCAACACTTTTAGAACACATAATATGTGTTCTAAAGATAGTACACAAAAAAGAGGCAGTCTCCCTAACTATGAACTTAAGAAAAGTGCATTTAATTCTTTTATACCCAGTAAGCATAGACTGCAGTAAGTCAAAGTGGATAAAAAGATTCTTTTACTCATATATGAAAATTGATGAAGGACTTTGAGTTCTTTACTTTTATCCTATTAATAACAAAGCCAACTTCTTTCTTATTGTCTGGAGATTTTCTATACAAAAATAGAAGAAAAAAAAAAAACTAGAATAAAAACGAACCCATTAGGGACCAGCAGGTGGCATGGTGGTTAAGGTGCTGGACACATGGTTGACCATGGTTCAAGTCCCTGACCTGGTGGCTTGGTTTCTCACTTTCTCTCTCTCTCTCTCTGTGTGTGTGTCTCTCTGGTCAAATTAAAATAAATGAATGAATAAATACAATTATAAATAAATAATTATTTTAAGAAAAAACAACAACAAAAAACTAGCCCATTAATGGAGTTGAACTCTCTCACATTATATAGCAAAGTTTAAGCAAGAAAGCTATGCAAGAACAAACAAAATTCTCAAAATAGAAAACACATTTGAATTCAAGAAATCCTAACCCAAATAAATAATTGGTTGAAATCTGTCCCATTTCAAACACATGGCTAGTTAAAAGATTATTCTCAAATTGCACTGCTTCTCCACACATTGAATTCTCTCAAAAAGCTGATTAGAGATCCCTGAGGAGGGCACAGTGTTTTCAGAGCCTTTCAGGAACTTATCTGGTTGTAGATAGAACATGGTAGGACATAGCACAACACGCACATGACAGATTTGGGCTTTTGGTATGCTCCAAAAACATTTCCTTTTTACAATAATGATAACCTATTCTTAGTTTGTACTGTATTTCAGTCTAACTATGGAGTTCTCTTTAGTAGAAAAGATTATTTTAAACATTTTTCCATTTTTTAACCTCAAAATTCCCCTTCCACCTCAGGCTCTTTAGGATTCATCTCCCTTCTAACCTATATTCATTCTCTTACTTTTCTTGAAGTTTAGCATAAACATCACTTTTTCAGGATAGGTTTAGCCAATGTTCAAAATTAATTTTAGAGCCTATTTTATGCTTTCGCTAGACAATCTATATTTTTTTGTAAAAGTTATTGCAACTCTAACTTAATAATTCTTCTTATAATAATATACTTTATGACCATCTCATCATCTCATTATTTAGGTGAATCACAGTAAATTCATTATTTTGATCCCCAGTTTCTAGGACATGTAACACACAGATCACTGTAAATGATTTTTTTTTTTTTGAGGTTTTTGCTATAGGGAGCATGCACTCGCCAGCAGACAGAGAGAGACAGAGAAACAGAAAGTGAGAATCACCCCCCAGGGGGGATGGCCATGCCGCAATCCCTTCTCCTCCATTCTCCTCTCGGGATCTTGGGCATGCACGCACACGCGCCCGGCGTGAGTTTTAAGCCACCGGGTTCGGGACGTGAACTGCGGTCGACTATGTGGGAGTCCAGCAACATAGCCATTACGTTAACTACTGGTTCCCTGTAAATGAATTTTTAAATAAATGACAGGACAGAGAATTATGGAATCTTGTAGTTTCAGCTAGTTAAACATCTTTTAAGAAATGTTTTATTGTAATTTTTATACTTTATCAATTTTTTTTTTTTTTTAGTTTTTTGCCATAGGACATATGTGCTCACAAGAGAGAGACAGAGAGAGGGAAAATGAGAAATCACCCCCTGGGGACATGACCATGCCACAATATCTTCTCCATTCTACTCTCAGGATCTTGGGCATGCATGCGTGATTTTAAGGTACTGGTTCTGGGACTTGACCCATGGTCAGCCAGGTGGGAGTCCAGCATCTTAACCAACACATGACCCGCTAGCCCATAAGGCTGTTATTTAATGTTATCAAAGAGTGCCTGGTAATCCTCCTATCTTCTTCTCAACAGACCGTGCAAATCAGATAATCTGGGAAGGGACCCAGATTATTATCACTCTATTGTTATTACTTTTCTAATAAAAGGATTACTCCTACCATCTTCATAAGAATAGGCTGGTACAACTGCATCATGCTTCTCTACTTCCTACAACTTCCCAATTAACTCTGATGGGAAATTATCTCCCCTTTTCATGAGCACAGAGATCTCTCACTTTTCATTTCTTTCTTTCTCTGGTTGGTCTCTAAACATCATACTTGGAGGACTGCTGAGTTTATGCAGAAAAGATAAAACGAAATATGACTTCTTACTTAAAGGCAAGTGTCCTAAAAATGGGGAGACCCCCAAAATGTCAATAGTTTGTTTAAATAATTGTAATAAATATATAAAATATAGATACACAAAAATAATAAATAGATAACATTATTTATGTCTTTATTTTTTATTTCCTTTTTTTTTTGGAGAGGTTTTTGCTATAGGGCGTGCGTGCTTGCCAGAAAGACAGAGAGAGTCAGAGAGATAGAAAGTGAGAAATCACCCTCTGGGGGGATGGCCATGCCACAATCCCTTCTCCTCATTTTCCTCTCAGGATCTTGGGCACTCACACACACGTGCCTGGTGTAAGTTTAAGCCACTGGGTCTGGGACTTGAACCATGGTCGACTACATGGGAGTTCAGCATCATAGCCATTATGCTAACTGCTGGCCCCAACATTATTTATGTCTTTAAAAGAGACAAAATAACACAATAATAAAATTATAACCTTGTAACTTCTCAGATAATTCCATTAGGAGATCCACATTGGGAGAAGTACACAAATATAATTTAGAGAAGATTCTTCTTGGGAAAAAAAAAATGACTACAAAAGAAGTAAAAGGATAGACATATAATTCAACAAAATATAACTGAGGCCCCATAAATTAACGCATACATCAATGGCCAGTTGATTTTGACAAGAGTGCCAAGTAAAGTGAACGGAGAAATAACCTCTTTAACTAGTGGTACTGAGGCAACTGGATTTCCGCACGGAAAAGAATGAAATTGGATGCTTAATTTATTTCATCCACAAAACATGAATTCAAAATAGGTCAATGACTTAACTATAAAAACTAAAGTCAAAAAGCTTTTAAAATAAAACATTGGAGTTAATCTTCATGATTTTAAGTTTCAATAGATCCTTAATTATAACACTAAAATCATTATTAATATAGAAAAAATAGATAAATTGAACTGCATCAAAATTTAGAAACTTTTGTGGCTACAAAGACATTATTATGAAATTCAAAGATAACCTACAGAATAGAGAAAACATTTGTAAATCATATATTTAATAAGTGCTTCATAAAACTTATAAAAATTCAATAACAAACAAAAAAGCAATCAAAAGTGGACAAATGATTTGAATAGATATTTCTCTGAAGAAGATATAAAAAAATGCCAATAACCACATGAAAAAATGCTCAGCATTATTGAGGAAAATACATCAAAATCATAATAAACACCCACTCCAAAAGCTATAATCAGAAAGTGGCTAGAGAGGATAGCTGGTGGGAAGGTAAATGGTTCAGCTTCGCCAAAGAGAGAAGTTGGGTGGTTCTGCAAGAAGTTAAATCATGTGACTAAGCAACGTGGGTACTAGATGCATATCCAAAAGAACTGAAAATAAAAACTGAAACAGACATTTGTATGTCTGTGTTCATTTCCGCTAAAAGGTGGAAACAACTCAAGTATCTATCAACAGAATGGATAAACAAAATGTGGAATATGTACACAATAAAATACTATCCAGCTATAAAAAGGAAGGGCATCGGGACCAGCAGTTAGCGTAAAGACTATGTCGCTGGACTCCCACGTAGTCGACTGCGGTTCATGTCCCGGACCTGGTGGCTTAAAACTCACACCGGGCGCGTGTGCGTGCGTGCCCAAGATCCTGAGAGGAGAATGGAGGAGAAGGGATTGCGGCGTGGCCATCCCCCAGGGGGTGATTTCTCGCTTTCTGTCTCTCTGTCTCTCTTTGTCTGGCGAGCGCACACGCCCTATAGCAAAAAAACTCTCAAAAAAAAAAAAAAAAAAAGAAGGGCATCTGACACAAGCTATACCAAGAATGGATGATGAAAATATTACGATAAATGAAATAAGTAAGACACAAAGGACAAATATTGTATGACTCCACATACACTAATATCTAGCATAAATAAAAACTTTGTCAAGACAGAAACTTGGTTAGAGGTTATTGTAAGCAGAGATGAGGGGTCATGAGGAAGTTACTGTTACTGGTTTCAGAATTTCTCTCTCAGGTGATGAAAACTTTTGAGACTAGGTAATGATAATAATCATAACAGATAATGATAATGATTGCATTTAATGTATATAATTAATGTCACTGATTTATACACTAAAACCAGATAAATTTTGTTATATTTACTTTACTGAAATAATTGTTAAACAATAAATTTTGTATTAAGACAGCATAAATAGAGGAAATTTTGTTAGGAATGAAATGAAACAAAGAGACTCAGGCTCTGACTGGGCATGGTTGTGCAATCCTAGCTAATTGCGAGGCTGGGTTAAAGGAAGGCAATACCGTGAGATCTTATCAAAAATGCCTGCCAAGTCAGCAGGTGGGGTGGTAGTGAAGTTGGTTGGATCCTAGATGACTTACGATCCCAGTACACTCCCTGGACCTGAAGGTTCAAAAACACACAGGGCTGGGGTATCTGTGCATGCCCAGAATCCTCACAGAAAATACCGAGTAGAAGGGATGGCAGAGTGGACATTCTCCAGGATGGCGCTGTCTCATTCAGTCCTCCTGGCTCGCCCCCAAGTGAGCGCGCATACCCTCTGGGAAATTTTTTCTTTAAAAAACCTGTCTCCTTCTCACTCTTTCTCCTCTCACTCTTCCTACTCTCTCTGCTTTGTTGTTTTTTTTTTCCTCCCCCTATTTTATTCTCTCCCTTCCTCTTTCCATCTTTCTCTCTCCAGTCCTCTCTCTCTTTCTCATAAAGAAAAAAGAGGAAAAGAAACAAAATAAAAAGGAAGTCCATTCCTTGCTTTTCTTTTTATAAAAATTAATTGCATTGCTTATCCTGAACCGACAAATCTCACACTTATGCTTATGGTATAACAAATATATTCATTTTCAGAACTACTTTCCCCCCAAAACAAAGTATAAGGCAAATATCTAGCTACCAAAATGAACAACAGCTATCATAAACATCACAGAAATCTACATACAGGAGACTTCATTCATTGACTGCATAATGCAACTTTGTACCTTTGCTATTCCTTTTTATACTTGATTCCCAGAAAATGGCTTCATATGAAAATGATTTGTAAACCATTTTCTATGGATAGAATAGAAAGGTGATTTAGCACTTCCCTCTGCGTCATTTATATTGGAGGGGTTAGTTGTGTGTGAGAGGTTGTTCATTCCCTGGGAGCCTCAATATACTGACTGCAGTGTTCATTTGCTCACCGCACAAAACCCACCTGCGCTGCAGAAGCTCAAGAGGGACCTGCGGGCTGAGTTCATGATTCTGCTGGATTTAATTTGTATCTCAGATAAAGTTCTGGGTTTCCTTCCTCTGTCTTTATGTGGGATTCTTTGCCACGTCGTCCCTGCATACTTAGTCTCTGAATGGTTTCCTGGTCTCCCAGGAGAGACTTGGTAAACGTGTCTACTGCTGAAGTTCAAAGTCATGGTAAAAAGTATTTCAGAATTTTTAAGAGGTCAGTCACCTGAGATTCCCCCCACGATGCTGCCATTTTCATGGACCATTTTTACTGCCATTTCCTTACCATTCACTTTCCAGTTTCCTTAGTCAGAGAGATTAACTTGGTTTGCCAGTGTTGTCATAAAATCACATTTGGCTTACAACTTATATTTTTTTTTCCAATGCACATTTTAACACATTCATTGCTAAAATAGGAAAGAGGAATCAAGCCCCTCTGGGTTCAGCTACA
Organism: Tupaia belangeri chinensis; assembly: GCF_000334495.1. NCBI lineage: Eukaryota > Metazoa > Chordata > Mammalia > Scandentia > Tupaiidae > Tupaia > Tupaia belangeri. The sequence continues at coordinate 1,523,862 of NW_006159861.1, read as the reverse complement.
ATTGCTGTTGCTGTAAATGTCGATTCAAAATAAGTTAAGTGACGGGAGAGGACTTTTATTGGAGGAGTGAATGATACAGGAATAAGAAATCTCCGTGATGAGAACTATACGGATATCTTATTTTCGAAAGCCACAGTAATTGTCCTTTTTATTAAGTGAAGTGGTGGAAACAGCTGTGCATGCATTTGTTTATTTTTTTTTCCTCTGGGAAACTTTTTATACAAGAATGATGTTGTTCATTAGATTATAGTAATGCTTAGTGCACTCGCCAGTCATTTTAATCAAGTGATAAAAAAAGGAATAAAATTGAGTAATAAGAAAGCAAGTGAGGAGCCAGTCCCAGGGTTAACGATAGACAAAGAAAAGTGCTTGCTTTATTCCTCTGAGTATAAAAATTTTCCCTCTCCTGTCATTTCCTTAGTCTCTACATAGAGGAGCAATAATTCCTTACTTCGTCTGTTACCTGCCTGCATAGTTTCTTGCACTTAATTTTTTGTGGGTTTTCTTCAACAGTCTGCAGGATCTCGGGAGCATCAAATAGACCTTGTTTTCAGCGATCCCCCTGTCACCTGGTATCATGCAAAGCAAATAAGAGGTGTTCACTGTTACTGACTAAATGGCCAGAAAGATATGCATAAAAAAGATAACTGTGGAAAATAATTTTAAAGCTCAATGTTAATAACATGAATAAATAACATATAATGAATAATAAAATGGATAGAATTCTACAACTAGACCACCCCCCCTCCCCCAAGGAGAAATGCATAAATAAATTTAAGAGGAGTAAACTATTAGAATTTATGTGGACCTTGCTAAAATTGCAGAGTCTTTACAAAACAAAACAAAAAAATAGAGCCAGCAGGTGGCATAGTGATTAAGGCACTGGACTTCCACATGGCTGATCTTGGTTTCAGTCCGGTGGCTTAAAAATCTTGCTGGGTTCACATGCCTGTGTGCCCAAAATCCCAGAAGGAGAATGAAGGAGGATGAGTTGTGACATGGCCATCCACCCCCCTCCCCAGGGGTGATTTATCACTTTCCTGCTCTCTGTCTCTCTCTGGTGAGCACATGGACCCTATGGCAAACAAACAAATAAATATTCACAAAATTATGTAGTTACCTTAAACCATAGGCACAAGTGGTATAAACATCTAAATTTTGGTACAAGAAAAATTCCATGTGAAGGGCTTCAGAGACATGGTCTTATCTCTGTCTACCAACTAGGTTTTCTTTATGGTGTGATATTTTAGCTCTGATGGGACCTCTGCTGATATAAGAAGACTTCTAACTGGATCCTTTACAATCAGTTAATTTCATGAAACATTATTTTATTTTAAGTAAAACTCCATTTGTTCTAGTGCTTTGCTGAAACTAAAAATAATAGAGTATTCATTCTATATGTGAATCATACTATCAAAATTTATTCTGAATATCAGGAAAACTGATATCATCCTTGCCACCATAAAGTATTTTAGCTATTGTAAGAGAGACTAAATACAGTTTTTAAAATTCGTACATAATTAGAATTCCTTTTTAAATGCCAAGAATGAAACAGCCAAGATGTACTGAGAGGAAGGATTTGAGGAACTTAGATAAAACAGACGAGAAAAGCTTTCCTGAGGGAAAAAATGATCAAACCCAATCCTGAAGGAATAATTCTTATAAAAGGAGCTGGAGAATTCTAGGCAGAAAGAAAACTATTTAAAAAGTCTCTGAGTGGAGAAAGGGCTTAATTGGAGACCTGCGAGACTACTGGTTTTATTTCAAGTGAAGGAAAAAATGGTCTGAGGTAGGTCGGGAGAAGGATTCTAGAACCAGACTGTATAGAGTATTATAGGCAACCACAGGAGTTTGACTGTAATTCTACATATACTACAAAGTACACTGAGGGTTACAGGAGAGAGACATGCATGGATGTGGTCTAAAAATCCAAGGGATGGCATGTGATTTTGTCAATGATACCTTAATAAAACAGAAGAAAAAATTAAAATAAAGACAAGATGAATGCTAATAAAACTATTTCAGTCACTTGAAAAAGAACAGACTAGAAGAGGCAAGAGGAAAAGTAGGAAAACTACAGAAAATCTATTAAATTGTTTTAGGAGAGACGTAATGGGATATTAGTAATGTACATGGATAGAAATGAGGGAATTAGATATATTTAGAAATTCAATATTAGCAGTGAAGGATAAGATTCAAGATGATATCAAGCTTCAGAATTGACTAACTACATGTGTGCCATTTATTGGAATAAAAAAAAGTGTTTTAAAAGAGAGTTTGGGAAAACCAAGTGCTTTGTTTTGAACACCTTAAGAGTAAGATGTTATATCCTTTGATAAAGATATAAGACAATGCAGTGAAGAAAAGAAAGTCTCTTAAGCAAATGATATTGGAAGAACTGGATATCTTTCTGCAGAAAAATGAAACTAGACCCCTATCTCTCACCATTAACTAGAATTAACTCAAAATGGATCAATTTAAATATAAAGCCTCTAATGACAGAACTACTAGTAAAAATTGTAGGGGAAAGTTTTGACTATATTGGAGGAGTCAAATATTTCTTAAATAGACCCCTAAAACACAGACAATGGTCCCTAAAATAGACAAGTGGAATTAATCAAACCAAAAAGTTTACTCACACCAAAGGAAACTGAAACTAGAGTTAAAAGGCAACTCAGAGAATGGGAGAAAATATTTCAAATTATTCCTCAGATAAGGGATTGATAACCTGAGTATATGAGAAACTCAAGTGGCTCACCCATTTTTTTTAAAAAAGAATAATGTAATTAAAGATGGGCAAAGTAATTAAATAGACAAGTCTCCAAGCAGACTTACAAATGGCCGAGATCCATACGAGAAAATGTTCAAAGTCTCTTGTCATAGGGAAATGCAAACTGAAACCATAACGAGATATCATTTAACCCCAGTTAAAATGGCTAGAGTAAAAAACAAAACAAAACAAACAAAAATCAAAAAAACGAATGACAAGTTTTGGCAATGTTGTGGGTGAAAAATCCCACTGTAACGAATGACAAGTGTTGGCAATGTTGTGGGTGAAAAATCCCACTGTTGCTGGAATTGTAAACTAGTCCAACCTCTGTGGGAAACAATATGGAGGTTTCTCAAAAATTTTCAAATAGAACTCCCGTATGATCCAGTAATCCTACTCCTCGGTATTTACCCAGAGGATAAGAAAACACTCAACCTGGGACCAGCAGTTGGTGTAATGGCTATGTCACTGGACTCCCATATAGTCAACCATGGTACAAGTCCCGGACCCAGTGGCTTAAACTCATGCTGCGTGCCTGTGCATGTGTGCCCAAGATCCCAAGAGGAGAATGGAGGAGAAGTGATTGCAGCATGGCCATCACCCCTAGGGGGGTGATTTCTCACTTTCTGTGTCTCTGTCTTTGTCTGTCTTTCTGGCAACGGTCAATTCTCCCACCCCGATAGCAAAAACCTCCCCCCCCCAAAAAAAGAAAACAATCAAAAGACATCTGCACATTCACATTTATTACAGCATTATTTATCATCGTTAAACATGGAACCAACAGAAGTGCCCAGAAACTTCTCATAGGGTTGAAAAACTGCAGCACATATATACTATGGAATATTACATAGCTATAAGAAAAAAATGAGAACCTATCATTTGACTCAAAATGGATAAATATAGAAGATTCAGTGTTGAGTGAAGTGAGCCAGACTTTGAAAGATATATGTTGTATGTCCCCACGCAATTTGTACTGAGTCTGCACCTTGTGACAGAGATTGATAGATCTGAAGATGTGATGGTGGAGAAGATGACTATGGATACTAGTGACAGTAAGGGGGGGGCGCTCATAGAGAGTGGTGATAGATGGTGAGTATGAAAAAGAATTTTAGGAAAGTCATATGTGCTTAAGTGTTATTTGTCATGAACCAGCAGATGGTGAAATGGTTACGTCACTGGACTCCCACATAATCGACTGTGGTTTGAGTCCTGGACCTGGTGGCTAAAAACTCGCACTGGTTACATGTGCATACATGCCCAAAATCCCAAGAGGAGAATGGAGGAGAAGGGATTGCAGTGTGGTGTTTGGCCCTGGGAGATGATTTCTCATTTTCTGTCTCTCTTTTTGTCTCTTGAGCAAGCACCTGCACCCTATGCCTAAAATCTCTCTAAAAAAGAAGTGTTACTTTTTTTTAAACTCATCTGCAGATTATTTTATGAATAATTTATTTTGCTTAATTTTGGATGTTCAAGTGCAAATAATTTTTGAAGACTCTGAATGATAAACTTTACCAGAGAAAAATCAAAACTTTCTTGGTATTGTCTGAAAATAGTTCACTCTAGTTTGAATCTATTAATCCAATTATCATCAAAAGAGCTCTTTGCCTAAAAGAAAGAAGCAACTAGTGTGCAAAACATACCCAATCTTTTGTGAAACTGTAGTTTATCATTAGTTTCTACCTGCAAGTTATTATTATAAATATCACCTATGTTTTTGATACATACATAAAACTTTGTACTTTGAAGATTGTATCTGTGAATTTGCACCTGAAATTTATTTTCCCAGTGTGCTCTGAATAAACTATATAACATTTCTGTTGAAAAAAAAAAAAAGAGCAAGAACAAGACATTCAGAAACCATCCACTTTACAGGGGGCAAGTGGGCAAATTGGATAAACACATCTGGTATTTAAAAAATGATCAATCCTATTAAAAGATGAGAAAATGAGCTGAAAGACAGGAAGACATATGAATAGCCAAAAAGCATATGAAAAAATGCTAAACATCTCTCATCTTAAGAGGCAGATCAAAACTAAATGAGATACTACCTAATGCCAGTCAGAATGACTAAGATAAAAAAAAAAGATTAATTGTTGGTGGGTCTATAGTGAAAGGGGAATACTCTTACTGCTAGTAAGAATGTAAGTTGGTTTGGTCACTTTGGAGAACAATATGGAGATTCCTCAAAGATCTAGAAATAGAACTACCACATGTTTCAGCATTTCCACTTCTGGTTATCTACCCAAAGGACAGGAGAATGCTCAGTCAGAAAAGTGCTTGCATATTTATGTTTATTGCAGCACTATTCACAATTGCTAATACATGGAATCAGCTCAAATGCCCATGAACAGATGACTGGATTGAAAAAATGTGGCACATATACTCTATGGAATACTACTCAGCCATAAAAAACAAGACCCTGGCTTTTGATAAAAAGTGGACAAACATGAAAGAATTACTGCTGAATGAAGCAAGCCAGGCTATGATGGGGAGACTCTGTATGCCTCTATTTATTATATACCAAATGTCTGCACTCTTCGGTGAAAACTAAAAGATCAGAGGATATAGAAACTTAGAACGTGGTTATGGATACTGGATAAAGTGTGAAAAGAGGGTAGAAGAAAGAGGAGACTGGGACCAGCAGTTAGCGTAATAGCTATGTCACTGAACTCCCATGTAGCCAACTGCAGTTCGAGTCCTGGACCCGGTGGCTTAAACTCAAGATGGGCATGTGCGCATGCATGCCCAGGATCCTGAGAGGAGAATGGAGGAGAAGTGATTGCGGTGTGGCCATCCCCCTTGGGGAGTGATTTCTTGCTTTCTATCTCTGTGTCTCTCTCTGCCTTTCTGGTAAGCGCACGTACCCTATAGCAAAATCCTCTCAAGGAAAAAAAAGAAAAGAAAGAAAGAGGAGAGTATGAGGAAAGACATTAAGGAGAAAACTAGAGAGGGAAGACATTTATTAGACATAGAAATTGATTATTATCTGTTGATGATAGTGTGTGTAGCATCCTTAACTGCATTAGTGTGAAGTGTTTTCATCTTGGGAAAATTCACTTCACAAAGTAAGTGATGTATAGTGATTGAATGTAAAAGAGAAATTAAAATAAAATATATAATAAATAAATAAAAGATATAAACCTTTGACTTAAAATCAAATGCTATAAATTCAAAATATATATAAATGTGAGATATACTTTATATACATTTGGGATCATATAAATTTGATATACAAATTTTGCAGACGGTACAAGTTTAGGAGTTGTCAGCTTACAGCTGATATTTAAAGCAATGGGGATAAACAGGATCTCCTAGAGAATACATGTGGAGAAAGAAGAAAGGAAAACCCAGAATCAAAGTAATCTTCCTTCCAATGCTAAGATCTCAGACAAAAGAAGAAGACTGGAAATGCAAAGGGACATCCACGAAGGGAGGAAGAGAAGTAACATAAGTCATTCTCACCAATGAAGTGTGAGGATGAAGGAAAAAACACTGGATTGGTGACGATAAAATTAGAGAATACGATAAAAGTAGTTTTAGTAAGGTGATTTGAAAAGGAAGACGAGAAAATATGTTCATCTGCTTTGAAGGTTTTTATCTTGGCAGAGAGGATGTTTTGTTGTATGTTTAGTATGGACAACATCGGAGCAATAATTTCTGCACTACTGGGGAAAACTGTCCCACCAAGAAAGCAACGTAACATTATGGGAAAGAACCAGGGGCAGAACAGAGGGCAAAACGTTCTTAGGAAGGCATTAAGGGATTGCCTTCCATAGGTGGGGGTTACCTTCTTGTTTCTTCGAAAAGGGATTAAATAGCAAATTGGTGCAGAGAGGGAATAGTTAGGTTCTGATGCTTAGAAAGTGAGAGGTCTCCCTGAAGTGTTCAATTCTTTTTTGATGTTTGAGGGACAAGAAAAAAGAAAACTAGCCATTATTGAGGAAGACACTGGGAGATTAACAAACAAAAAAACCAAAAACTCTTCTTTATAAAATTGCAAGTTTTCTCATCTGCCTAAGTGAGGTGGGAGTCCGATCAGTAAGGACATCCTGGCAGGGAGGTGCTGCTCTTGAGCGAACAGGGCTGAATCTTAGGTTTGTGGCCTACCAGAAGAAGTGGGGCAAAGAAAAAGGGGATGATCCTCAGGGGAAGAGAACTTAGTTTAAATCTGCTTTATTTAAAAATCTTGATAGAATAAGTATCATTTTAACACTTCAATAATCATGAGGCATTTTCTTATTTTATTTTTCTCCTCTGTTACGAGGTTTCTACCAGAGAATAATAGACATCTCATTGGAGAGGCCGTTCTCTCAGTATTTTTAACAGTCACTAAAGTGCAGATCGTAAACTTGCATTGAATTTCAAATTTTAGTATGCATTTTACTCTGCAGATTTCTGGAGCCTACCCTCAGAGAATTTGATTGTATGTCTGAAGTTAGCTACAATTTTAATTAGCTCCTCAAATGATTTTGAGGCATGAACTGCAATTTGAGAAACACCAGAGGGAAACACAATAGGAATGGACCGAAATACTAGAGAAAATGGCCTCAATATTTATTTATATGTATTATGTTCAAGGATAATCACAACAGAAAATGTAGACATCAAATAGCATAAAAATATGTATATAGTTTCTAAATATAGTTGGGATAAAGTATATGATGTTCTAATGAAAAATAACTTAAAGACAAACACTATTATTTTATAATTCCCTGTTTTGACAAAACCTAAACTGCATAGAGGTTAGTTGACATTGGTTTTGATTTCAGAAATTAAACTATTTTGTTCGTTTCTAAGGTTTTTGCCATAGGGCATGTCAGCTTGCTGGAGAGAAACAGAGATGGTAAGAGAGAAAATGAGAAATTATCCCCCAGAGGTAATGGCCATATGGGAATGCCTTCTCCTCTATTCTCCTGAGATTTGGGGCATGCACACACATATGTACCTGGCATGATTTTTAAACTGCCAGGCCCAGGACTGAAATTGAAGTCAGCCATCTGAGATTTCAGTGCCCTAGCCACCACATCACCTGCTGGCCCCTGTCCCGGCCTGCGGGACCGTGGAACAGGTTCCTTGGGGGAGGGAGTGAGAGATGGGACACACACACACACACACACACTACCAGGTGCTGATCAAGTCGTCGTCTTCCGTCTACTTCCGTTTATTCAGGAAAAATGGTGAGTTATATACAGCTGGTGGGAACCAATTGGTTGCCCAAAATGCAAATGAAATACAACAGCATGAACCAATCATTGATGTGGGTGGATCTCTCCCGTTGCCTAGAAACCCAATCACTTCCGGGGAGAACGGTTGGTCACATGATTTGAGAAAGGATTTGCTCAGTGAGGAAGTGAAGCCTAATGGTTTCCAAGATGGCGGATAGCTCGAGGTGGCTTCCGTATGCAGTGCTCGCCACAGGCCCCCAGAAATCAAACTTTTAAATATGGAACAAAAATTTAAATTCATTCCAACTATAATTAAAACTGTAAAACTGGCATTAAACTAATGTTGAGCAAGATAAATGAAATAAGATTGTTGTTTAAAAGCTATGTTGTAAGCTTGTCAAAAATATTATGAACCACCAGTCTGCCTTTGCCATACTGACGTTATAAACACTGCTTTTTAAAAATGGTATCTCCTTTATTTTGTGTTAAAACACTTTATCCAATAAGTAAAAAAACTAGCTAGGATCATATAAGACACAATAATTTTTTTTTTCTTGCAAGTATTTAGATGTCCAAAGATGTTTTAGAAAACCTCTAAAAACTGGGAGTTAGCGAAATGGCTATGTCGCTGAACTCCCATGGGGTCAACCGTGGTTGAAGTCCCGGACCCGGTGGCTTCAATTCATGCCAGATGCATATGCATACATGAACAAGATCCTAAGAGGAGAATGGAGGAGAAGGAATTGCAGCGTGGCCATCCCCCCTGGGGGTGATTTTTCACTTTCTATCTCTCTGTCTTTCTGATGAGCACACATGCCCTATAGCAAAAACCTCTCCAAAAAAAAAAAAAAAGAAAACCTCTAAAAACTAAAATTATATGTACCCGTACAAGATAGCAGAAGGAGGGGAAGAAAAGTTTTACATGATGCTCACATTTCCGAACTCTCCTGTAATTATTAAAGCCTGGTGATGCCAGATATTGGCGCAGCAGCAATGTCACTAGACAACAAGGGAGTGGCCCACCCTGACTCTGGGGGTTCCTTATCTATACCAGGTGCACACGAAGGTGCCTGTGATCCCGGCCGGTTGAGGCTGGGGGGCACCTGCTGGGGATTCCTGTTTTTTTGTTTTTTTTTTTTTTTTCTCTTTGTCTCTCTTGCAAGAAATAAATAGACTTAAAAAACAAAGCTGGGAAAAATATATTTAGTACTCTATGTTTAGGAATGAAAGATTTCAATTTATGTTTTGCTTTAATTGTGCACGTAGAAACCAATGCACGAAGAAACCATTGTTGTCTGGGGACCCAAGCCTATATCCAGAATATCTGTATGATCTTTGTTTTTAGAGACATTTTTTCTATAGAGTGCATGTGCTTGCCACAGAGACAGAGAGAGACAGAGAGACAGAAAATGAGAATTCACTCCCCGGGGGGAATGGCCACGCCACAATCCCTTCTCCATTCTCCTCTCAGGATTTTGGGAATGCTAGCACACATGCCCAGTGTGGGTTTTAAACTACCGGATCCAGGACTAAAACCATGGTCAACTGTGTGGAAGTCTAGCAATGCAATCATTATGTCATCTGCTGGTCCCTATCTGTGTGATCTTGACAATGTATTATATTTAATTCCTCTGTGCTTTGGTTTTTCCATCTGCAAAATAGGATAATAATGGTATCTCACCACTTAAGTCTTTTGTAAGTGTGATATAAATTAATATACAGGGACCAACAGATGACGCAATGGTTACATTGCTGGACTCCCATGTTGTCAACCTTGGGTCAAGTCCCAGACCAGCTGGCTTGAAACACCCTGGGCACATGTAAGTTTGTGACCAAAATCTTGAGAGGAGAATGGAGGAGAAGGGATTGTAGCATGCTCATTCCCCCCTGGGTGGTGGCTTCTCACTCTTTGTTGCTCTCTCTCCTGTATCACTGGTGAGCACATGCATCCCTATAGCAAAAATCTCTCTTAAAAATATTAATTAATTAATTAATTAACATACAAAAGACATCTAAAACAGGATCTGGTGCATATTAATACTTTATATTCATTCGTAAGATCATATTCATATTGATTTTTTATTTTTTAAGTTTATTCATTCATTATTATTTTTTTGAGAAGTTTTTGCCATAGGACGTGTGTGCTCGCCAGAGGCAGAGAGAGACAGAGAGACAGAAAGCGAGAAATCACCCCCCAGGGGGGATGGCCACGCCGCAATCCCTTCTCCTCCATTCTCCTCTCGGGATCTTGGGCACGCACGCACACGCGCCCGGCCTGAGTTTTAAGCCACCGGGTCCGGGACGCAAACTGCAGTCGACTACGTGGGAGTCCAGCGACATAGCCATTACGCTAACAGCTGGTTCCCCTCATTATTATTTTTTTGAGAGAGAGAGATCTTTGCTACAGGGTCCATGTGCTCGCCACAGAGAGACAGAAAGCAAAAAATCACCCATCAGAGGTGATGGCCACACTGTAGTCCCTTCTCCTCAATTCTCCTTTTGGGATTTTGAGCATGCACACATGCACCTGGCTTGAGTTTTAAGCCTCTGAATCCAGGACTCTAACTGCTGTCAATTATGTGGGAGTCCAGCAACGTAACCATTATGCCATCTGCTGAATCCCATTCATTACTTCTATGAGAGAGAGAGAGAGAGAGTGAGGGGCATCCCTGACAGGGTCTCATGCTGCTATCTATCCTCAGCTCTCGCCACCCTGGTGCACAGTCATATATGTCTGCACAGGGAGCCCCTGGACATGAACCCAGGACCCCTCAAGCAGGTGCAGTTGAGTCATCACTGACCACTATCTGATCTCTCACTATTATTTTAGTATTTATTTTAAATTTTCAATAAAAATAATGTCAGGCCACCCAAAAGAAGTTATCTTATAGGAATAAATTTAATAGTTTCTCAAAGAAAAGTGATGTTTCTTTATTGACACAAAAACACATGTTATAGCTTGAAGGGTAGAAAGCCCAAGAGGTGTTTCATACTCAGTTATTTTAAGTATTTGATCACAAAAACACTAAAGAGAGAAGGTTGCCTGTAATAGGCAAGGCGAGTGGAACCTCCAGCAATGCGACTTCTCATGCGGTATTAGGCCCTGCAGTCCCAGGTGAGGCCATCTCCATGTAGTCTGTCTCGCTTCTTCCAACACACACCCCTCCTAAGAGTACCAAGTCCAAAATACTCTTTAAATTTGCTTTTAACAAAGTTTTTTCATTAGAGTGAGTGACAGACACAGAGAGAAAGAAGTGGAGGGAAAGACAAACACCCTCAACAGGGTCTCATGTTGCAATCTCGCCAACCGAGCCCTCAGCTAGCAAGGATTACGTGTGTGCATGCCAGTGTGTGCACATTAACCGCAAAACCTAACCCATGATGGCCTGTGTGGCTCCAACATTGCTGACCAGAGCTTCACTGCTGGCCGCCCAGCCTCTTCCCCTCTCCACCCCATGTCACTTTCTCTATGTGTGTATACATATACATCTTCTATATCAGACCAATATGGGAAAAGGGGGGAAATACAGGCGTCTTCCAAAAGTTCAGGGATAATGCATACCGTGTAAAAATTGTTTGTAGCAACGTTTTCTGGCACTAAAATAAATATGTACTTTAGCTCCATTTTACAATGAACCTTTTGAAATCTCCCCCCCATGGAATAAGTAGGTACTTGAAGATATTTTGACTTATATACATGGAATCCAACAAGTGAAAAAGAAATTGATTTCATATGACACACACACACACACACACACACACACACACACACACAAAAGTTAAGGAATGCGGGCTAATAAAGTCACTAACTTTGCACCTTTGTTTCTGTTTCTCTTCCTTCAAGCTCTCGCATGGCCAGCTTCTTTGCATCATCTGAAGTTGGTTCAAATGCCAGCTTCTAAGAGAGGACTTCTCTGATGACTTTATATAAAACTGAATGCCCTTCAACCCCACTGAAACTCTTTCACATGAAACTTTTAATTATGTTCTTAAATAAAATTAGAATTTCTCTTATTTCTTATTTGTTTATCATCTTTCTACCCACTAGGAAAAGACTTATTTTTAACAGACATCTACTTATTGGGAACAAGATTTTTGTGAGCAGAAAACTCATGTATCTCATGCTCTAGAGAATTCTCAGTACCTGGGCTATTTGTTAAATATATACATTATGGGCATTTTTGAGTTCCAAAGAATTTTGTTGGAGCCAAGTTCTCAGTAACCAGTTTCCCAGAACTCATGCTCTGTAACTGTCAACGTCCACTAGTGACATGCTCAGATATTTCCTGACGGTCAGCTGATGACGGTCGCAAAGCCAACTCTAAGGGAAGATCCCAGACACAGTCGAGGAAATATTTACTTAACCCACTCTAGGATCCTCTGGCAATTATCCGAATCTGCCTTTCCTGGACACAAAGTCTTTTCCATTACTGTTACTTCCTGAGCCTTTCTCTCGGTCCTTTTTCCGCTCCTCGATTTTCTAAGTATCTGCCCTGGATTGCAACACAGAACTTTAAGACTGTCCTTCTAGAGTGTGTAGGTGCAGACTTGGACAAGCCGGCCTC
>NW_006159861.1:1500942-1511331 GCF_000334495.1 Tupaia belangeri chinensis | reverse complement strand
TGCACATTCCTGTGATATATAAAGAATCTTCCCAGTGATAATGCTGCTGTTCATTTTCTTTGAACAATAGGCAGGAGAGAGAGAGAAATCAGAAACAGTTTGAATAAGGAGAGGAATCCAATCAATCAAATGATGCCTGAAACATTTTTTTCTTTAGGTTTTTATTTCCAACTGCATAATAAGTCTTAAGTGTGAATGCCCCCACATAGTGCTTTACTTTCCTTGATCTGTCAGTCAGTATGACAGACTGCTAGTTACCTACTTCAAAACTTTTCCCTATTTTATCAGATGTTGCATATTTTTCCGGGTGCAATTTGCGTGTCCAATAGCAGCTAAAGTTACAACGTGGCAGAGTACAGACCAAAATGATGTGTGCCGAAGTCTGCTGGAGGGCTGACGTATTTGGTGTGCCAGGAAACCGGGTACACCAATGACGTCATGAAGGTGCTGCACCGGACAGATCCGGGACTTTGGGTTATGTGGAAAAATGACGTAGCTACCTTGTTAGGCCACTGTCCTCAGGTTTAGCTACATGCAGACACCTGACCTAACTCATAGATTCAGTAAACTTCCATTTTCCTGAAAGATCAAAGCATATAATGTCAGCTGTTTTGATCATTTGAAATGGAAACTAGAAAATAAGCTATTAAATTCATTTAGCAAGGAAGAAGCAGAACTACAGCATTTAGGTCCCCTGAATTCCTAGTCTGTGTAGTTGTTCCCATTTTGCTCTGCTCTGGTTCCTCACTGCCACTGGAAATGTCCCTTCCATACTACTTATCGTCAAATTCACCTGAGCAACTTCTCGTTCCCATCACTCAGTCTCCTCCTACCTCTATTAGCTACTGCTCCTTCTCCATGCCTCTCTCTCTCTCTCTCTCTTTATGTTTATTTATTTTCTTCATTGAGAGAAAGGGAGACAGGCACCCTCCCTGGGTCTTTATGCTGTCATCCCTCCACACACCCCCGAGCCCTGAAGCCTTCCAGAATCATAGGTGCACCTAAAGTTCCACCCAGCATGCTCAGGACATGAACCCAGACCAAAACATGAACCCAGAGCCCTCTCCTGTGGCTTCCAGCATCGTGCAGCAACACCACCACTGCCTATTCCACCATGGCTCAGCCTGCTTCTTCAACACTTAATCACCATTTTCCTTTCTACTTCTCTATGAAGGATGGGATATTCTTTCCAGGCACCTGAATACCTGAGAAAATAGCTAAAATGAGCAAAGAGGAGCAAGGTTCTAAGAGTAAAGTACAGTGAGTATTACAGAAATTCAACTAAACATTGATGGGATCCTAACTAATATTACTGAATGCTTACTGTGTACTGAGGATCAATGGCATTTATTGCATACTGTTTGCTCCAGGTCTTAGGCATTAGTCAACTCGTTTAATCCTTACAATAAGTTTATGAGCTCAATAGCACTATAATCCCTTTCTGTAGATGCAGATATGGTGGCAACATGACCCCAAATCCATGTTACTAACCTAGTAATCCATGTTACTAGGAGAAACAGCTCTCTCATTTCCATTGTCAAAGTTTTCTGCTTCACCTTAGGAAACGTGACTGATGTGTGACCCTCTTTAGCTATCCTGTCTGTGCCACTCAGTCCGACCCCTTCGTTCTCACCCAAAACTTGCTCTGTTTCCCAGGTTCCCCATTCCAGACAGATCACAGCCAAAATGCTTTTGCATCTATTTATATCCCAATAGCCAGCCAATGTCCTCACTAAGACTTCTCTCATCATTTCCCAGAATTATTTAAAAAGTCTCACATGGACCCCACACTTCTATTCATTTCTCTGCCTTCCCAATGACCATCTCTCACAACTGAGGAAGTTTAGTTATGTTGAGCAGAGGTTTTAAGGGTTATTCAGCCCAACAATTACTACCAGCTTGAATGTCCCATAGTGCCTGGTCAAGTAGGCACTACAATAGCACCCACCTTTTAAGAAAGCCCATTTCATCCCCTGAATTCTTTTCTTGAATTTAGCTAAAGTCTGTTGGGTACTTTGTCCATAATCCTTAACCCTAGCCATAGAACATCGAAGTCTTCTTCTACGTCACAGGTTGTAAACTATGTTAAGTCAGCTATCATAGCTACCACTCCCCCAGTCTCTTTATCTAGCTGATAACACTTCACATCTTGCAGCCGTTCTTACATGGCTCCTCAATGACATTGCAATCAGTGGTGAAGTGTGGTATAATGACCACTGCCTGGCTTTCCATTCTCTAAACGCGCCCCACCCTGGCTACCTCCTTCCTGACTACTGAAGCCAGGTATGGACACAGCTCTCCACTGTGCTCCATACAGTAGGCATCTAGTAAGAGGACCTACCTGCTTCCTCTGTCTAGAGACTGCTTTCAGCATTGTTCTCTTTCTCTCTCTCAAGTTTATTTCTTCCATGAGCAAGAGAGACAGAGAAAGAGAGAGAAACTCCAACAGGGTCCTGACGTCACCGTCATTAGCCAGTCCCTGGTCATGGGCAAATACTCATGCAGGGCACTCAGGGAGGTTTCTGGACTTAAATTAGGAAACCTTCCCATGTGGGATTGGCTCATAAAGCATTGCTTTTACCACCACACCACTTTCTGGCCCTAGGGCAGTGTCCTCTTTGGAAGTATCACCAGAGGATTGACTTACTGTGCATTTACCCACAGCTAAATTGAAATCTCTTCTATTTCTGATAATGCTGAGTCATGAACTAAATGAAGTTTGCGTCCAGCCACAGTGGCACAAGCTGGTAAGATGCTGCACTCCACGGGCTGGCATCATGTGGGAAATTTTGCTCCCGCCTATAGTTCCAGCTAGGAGGCTGAGGCAGGAGGATCAACAGTCAGACTTGCTCTAAAAATATACACAGACACATATAAAATAGGACCAGCTAGTTGCACACCAGCGTGCAATGCTCTGCAGTGCTGGGTCCATCTGAGAAGGTTCTGGGTTCATCTCCTAGGTCTCCCTGTACACACCAGGCATGTATTTAACTAGAATCTGGACTGGCAGAGGCTGGGGCTGGATCACAGTGGGAAACCATGTTGGGATGCCTGCCTTTCTCCTTCACTCTCTCTTCCCTTCATATAAGAAATACATAAACGTAAAAATAAAATAAACTTAGGCATATGGCTTTCGTATCCTTAGGACTCACATACTCTTGTCTAGGAACTCAGACTCCTTTTTTTTCTTTCCTTTTTCTTTCATTTGAATGGACCGATAATGTTTGGTCCTGGTGGTCTTGCCCGGTGGCTCCCATTGTCCTGCTGGGAGATCCCCCGGGTGTGGCTTCTTCTCTAGCCACGTTCTTTGCCAGTCATGTTCATTTCCATGCTGGCACATGAGTAATGCTTTCTCTCATTGGAGCAATTAAGATAACTCATATTTTTGTGGTGTAGACTAAATGCTTTCACATATATCATGTGTTTACTTTAATTTGAGCTATGTTCTTTTTTTTTTTTTTTTTTTGACAGGTTTTCGCTATAGGGCACGTGCGCTCGCCAGACAGACAGAGAGACAGAAAGCGAGAAATCACCCCCCAGGGGGAATGGTCACGCTGCAATCCCTTCTCCTCCATTCTCCTCTTGGGATCTTGGGCACGCACACACACGCGCCTGGCGTGAGTTTTAAGCCACCGGGTCCGGGATGCGAACTGCGGTCGACTACATGGGAGTCCAGCGACATAGCCATTACACTAACTGCTGGTTCCCTGAGCTATGTTCTTATAGTAAAGTACAAAGGAATGACTTTTGGTGTCTAAAGTCCAGGAATTGATTCCCAGGTTCATTGACTTCACCTTGAGAAAATAACCTCTTCCAAACAACTCTATTACATTCTCTGACTGATGATAATAGCTAATGTTAACTTCTACCTTGTTGTAACATTGGATGGAAAACGCATACGAACCAATGGAAAAGCATCTGATGTGTACACACTAGACACTCGATACACGTCTGCTCCTGTTATCATGATAACCTGGTGACGTCTTAAATGTAAAACTAAAGTCTGAGTCCACCAGCCGCGGGAACAGACCACATTCAATCCGCACCTCTCCAGTTGTAGCTGCTGCACTCATCAGGCATTATTCTAAACAGACTATAATTAGTCAAGACAAGCAGACTGTATCGCCACGATCACTTTATTCTGTAGGTCTCGGCATGCCTCATTCTACATTTCGGGGAGACAAGCATCAGCACCCTCTGCAGTGCAATGGTATGGCTGTGGTGTTTCCTAGTCGCCAATCCGACGGAGATTACTGTTTACACGTAGTGAGCTCAGCGAAAGGAAATGAGCTTTCAAAGTACCTAAAGACATGATACTTCTGAATTAGGGCAGTGAAGAGACGGAACTTAAATGGGATAGATGATAACTTGGAGGCAATGACATTTACAATTCATCTGAGTACATGTGTAACCTCAGGGGGAAAAAAGCACAATCATATCATTATATTGGGTCTTCGGAAAAGATACGTATTTTTTCTATGCAAAAATGCATCATGTCTTTTGCGGCAACCCAATATATGTCATATATTATTATAACTATATAGTATTATATATGCATATAGTGTGCATGTATATATTATATATAGCATTATGATTCTGAAAAATAGTGGATTATTGTTAGGACAAATAATATATATCTATACATTTATGTACAATCATATAAGAAAGCTTATTATATAGAAATGTTATCATATTATATATTATTAGAATTATATATACATGATATATGATTATATATTATACATTATTATATAATACATATTATTATATAATATAGGCCCATATAGTATATAATAAAGTTTACTATATAAGAATTAATATAATAAACTTTATTATAAATTAACATGATTCTGAAAAATGGAAGATAATTTCGAAGACCCTCTTTCTCAAACCGCTCCTTTTAAAATTGTCCTTTGTCTCTCAATGTGTCCCATTCACAAGATCCCAGTGTCTTCTGTCACAAATCAAAGGTCCGTGGATGGATAAGAGTGAGTGAGGTGCAGGTGAGCTGAGCGGGCCATGGCCGTGATGAGAGAGGATGCTCTCTGCAAGCTCCGGGCCCTTCGAACTCACGCGCTCTAAGTGCTCACAAGCGGGGCTGAGTGGGCCGTGTAAATGTTTCAGTGCTTCGCTCCAGGGCGGGCTGGCCGGAGGATGTGTGGTCCAACTTCAGACACAGCTGCCCCTCAGCAGCTACCACAGCCTGCCATATAAACAGAGGTGGCCAATGTTGCCAGAAACTCTCATTTCCCAGTGATAGACCACAACTCTTCAAGTTAATGAGAAACGTAACCGTTAATATTAAGTTTTAGCAATTTATAACATTTTGAATCACACCTGCAGCTCCAATTCACCGTTATAACCTCTAGTTTACAAATTGCATTTTACTTATATCTTAATGAAATCTAAATCTTCACAGATATTATTTTAACATAGCGATAACCCCAAACTTACCTCTTGTGATTAGTGTGCAAATTGATATGTGAAAAAAACTAATAAAACATTATGAGGGAGGATAATTTTTAGGCGTTATACTACACAGCATATTGTGTTTTTTTAAATAATCATTTTATTTTACTTTATTTATTTTTAATTTGATGAGAGAGAGAGAAAGAGAAAGTGAGAAAGAAGCCACCAGGTCCAGGACTCAAACCACAGGTGGCCATGTGGGAGTCCAGTGCCCTTAACCACCACACAACCTGCCGGCCCGACTGCCTATTATTAAACTACAAAACTCTTGAATAAAAAACCCACCGGACCAGCAGTTAGTGTAATGGCTATGTCGCTGGACTCCCACATAGTCAACTGCAGTTTGAGTCCTGGACCCGGTGGCTTAAACTCACGCAGGGCACGTGTGCGTGCGTGCCCAAGATCCTGAGAGGAGAATGGAGGAGAAGGGATTGCGGCATGGCCATCTCCCTCTAGGGGGTGATTTCTTGCTTTCTATCTCTCTGTCTCTGTCTGTCTGGCGAGCGCACGTGCCCTATAGCAAAAACCTCTCAAAAAAACAAAACAAAACAAAACAGAAAAACACCAACTTTTATATATTACAGTATAATTTATCTTTCTCTGTGTCTTCCAGAAAGTTAATTATTCACCTAAATTCATAGCAAATTATTACATTATTGTCTCCATTCAGTTACTTAGTATATTTTATCTGTTCCCCACTTGTTCCTTTTCTCCCCAAAGAGTGAACTCTTCTAATGTGTTTGCTGTATGCTTCCACATCTGTGTCATCTCATACAATGGAATTGTTTTTGTTTTTACATTTTTAACTACAAAATGACATTGTGCTTTAGAGCTCCTTATTTTTACTTTTTTCACGAGGCAGGTTGTCTTCACACGTGTGTTCGTGGGGTCTACTTTCCAGTATTTCTGGGTAGGACTCCATGGTGTGCATCCTCCAAGCCACTCGTCCAGCCTGGAGCTATGGCCGTCCAGGGAGCCCCCAGCTTGCTGGGATCACAAGCAACGCCGCAGTAAATAACCTGCGCATTTTCTCTTGTGCACTTACGCCAGAAATCTTGGGGCGGGAGCGAAGATGGCAGCCTGAGGCACGCCCTGCCGGTGGGCCTCTGGGCAGGGATGGGCTGGCCCCCGGGCGGGGATGGGCTGGCCCCTGGGCGGGGATGTGGCCCCCGGGAGGACTGTGCATCGATGGACTGAGAAAGCGGACAACGGGGTGCAAGCAGGTGGTTCCTTGTCACAGGAAGAACACTTCCCTTAACCTTTTGGTGCTCTCATACTCATCTTGAAAACAAAATCAAGATCTCAGGATTTGGAAAGTATCTCTGTTCTCCTAGAGTGGAGAGTCGTCCTGCTTCTTCCATCCAGCCACTCTCCCTTTTCTTGAAAATGCGGCTCTCTCTTCTCCACGAATTACCTCTGTAATTGAGAATAGAAAGGCCACTTTTCTTCTGGGGTCACCTTTCAAATTCAGTGCAGAGAAGGTCCTAGGGTATAATTACTCTGTGGCTTCTCCAGGGAGAAAGGAGCGCCGGCGATGGAGCTGCTGCTGCGGTCTGCTTGCTTATAACGACGTGGCCTCGCAAGCTAAGGCGGATGTTTGGTTGAAAATGCTGCTTAGGTAGTGGTATTTGTGAGTTCTTTACCTATTTTCCCCAAACAAAAAGGCTAAATAAATAGCAAATATGAATGGAAAAGAAAGAGAGAAATCTTGGAGCTCTGTGCCTAGGACAAGGACTGTGGGTTCATAGGGCACGTGACTATTTAATGTCACCAAGTGCTGCTCGACTGCCTTCCGGGACGCTTGCAGCTATTTGGAATACATTCCCACCAGCAAAGCATGCGGGCTCCTTGAGTCCACACCTTGCCAAACATTCGGTATCATCCAGGTCTATAATGTATCTACAATGAAATATAATTACATCATTTTTCTTTCTCTAACTACCAATGAATATAATCACCCATGTTTTCACAAATGTATCTATTATTTCGTCTGTTAGGGAGAGGGACAGAGAGAGCACGAGCACCCCCAGGAGGGCCTTGACATCACAGCCTCTAGCCACCTACTGACCTACTCATCTCCATGACTCTCTCCCTGGAGATCACTAACTTATGAATGGAATAAAACATATTGCATAGGTAAATATTCTGCTGTTGAATCATTTGTTAATTTCTATAGTAAATCTTACCTGATGGGCTGGCCCCATGGCTCAGGTCCCACATAACAAGTGCAGTTTGATTATTTCTGACCCAGGTTGTCTGAAATATGCCACTGTGTACAGGACTGGCTGAGATCTGACGGGCTGAAGGACCGGAGACAGGGAACGCAGCATGGCCAGACCTAGTGGGTGTGCTCGTCTCTCGCCTCTCTCTCTCTCTCTCTCTCACTTGCATGTGCACAGACACGTGCACTATTGTGAATAAAGAAAACAATTACATAAAACAAATCTTCCTTGATAAAAATATGTACTATAATACATTTTTAATTTTTATCTAGTTCTTGAATCATTTCCATTTTTCATCTACACTTATAAGCAAAAAGTACTAATTTAATTTTCCTCTTTATCATTTGAAACTAAAATTACTCTCTTACAATGAGTTTTGAACGTTTGTTTTTTCTTTTATCTTTAATAATTCATGCTGGTGGTTTCACTGTTCTTAAAAATTTGACAGAATGCTCATAAAATGATACGGTTCTTGGATATTTATTGCCAGGAGGTCTTCAATATTATTTGTATTGTTCATTAGTTTAATTTCTATTTCCTCTTGTTTTAATTTTGGCAATTTATACTTATTAGAAATTTATCATTTCACCTGACTTTCAAATTTATCAGGTGTTTTTTTTTTAAAAATAATTAGTTTATTTGTTCTATGAAATGGCTTTTGTCTTACTGACCTTCTCTGCTTCCTTTAATTTCCTTTTAATGCAAAATTTTAAGGCTATGTCAATTAATTTCTTAACAAATTGAATTTTTAATAAAAATTTATGTTATTAATTATATTGCATCATGAATGGGAAACTTATTCTGTATATTATGGATACTATAGATGTACTCAGCTTTGCAGTGGCCTTATATATATTGTATTTTCTAAAAGTCTGAGTTTAGTGAGTATAATTAGCTTTATAATTTGTAGTGTAAGCTCTATTCAATCTAGTATTCATGTCTCAAGTACCTCTAATTATTATTTCCTACACTCTATTTATTAGTCTCTGAGAGATATGTGTTAAAATGGTTGATTTATCAATGCTTTTCTGCAATGTCTGTTGTTTCATATAGTTTTGAAGCTCTGTCTTTACAGGCATACATATTCAAAACTATTACATTGCTTTTCTATATAGCTCCCTTTCAAGAGATCAGAAGTTATAATGTATTTTAAATAGTGGAGAGTCAAGTAGAGAATGCTAGTAGCTTTTGAGAGCAGACAAACACGCCCAGAGTAGTGTGCAGGCTCTAGGTTGCTGCTGCCCACGTTGGACACCATGGAAGAAGGCTCTGAGTCTGTTTCCAGTGTCTGCTTCAACAGCCTGGGCTCCTCTGCAGACGTGTTCATGATCCTGGCTGACTGCAGAGCAGCAGGGAGGACCGTGGTGTGAAAACTCTTATCAAGGGTGCTCTTTCTCTCTTTTTTCTCCCCTCTCTTTGGTAGAAAAAAATAAATAGGGGCCAATAGGTGGCGTAGTGAAGGTGCTGGACTCCCATGTAGTTGACTAGGATTCAGGTCCCAGGCCCTACAACTTGGTGAGTGTGCATGTGCATGCTTGAAGTCCCCAGAGGAGACGAGGAGAAGGCAGTGCAGAGTAAACATCCCCCTTAAAAGGTGATTTCCGCTTTCTGTCTCTCTGTCCTCCAGCAAGTGCATGTGCCCCTGTAGCAAAAATCTCCAAGGCCAACCAACTGGCAAATATAAAGCAAAGAAAATAAATACATTTTCCTTTAAAAAAAAAAAAGTGAACAAATAGCATTGGGGAATTGGTGGAGGCCTACAGGTGAATTAGAGCTGTCAGTGATATGTCATTGTGCTCCTAAATTCTGAGACTGAATGTTCTGAAGAGTTCCAAAGACAATTTATTTTGAGGCAAAACCTAAGATATTGGTGAGTCTGTAAAACCACAATTAGAACCCAAGTATTTTAAATTCAATTTGAAAGAAAGAAAAAAAGAGAGAGTCAGAGAAAATGCCACAGTCACATGCATGCAGAAGAGAGAGGAAGGGAGAGAATGAGTTCGAGGATCAAGAAAGTCTTCAGTCCATTCCATCTAAAATGAGGAAGTGATTTTGCATACCTACAAGCTGTATCTATTTTAGCAGACTTTAGCAGAATCATTTATCATATATTTAGCAAAACAAACAAACAAACAACAAAAAACAGCCAAAGTATCTGTCATTGGCTATCACTTTTTTTTGAATATTGCCATTCAAATATTCTCCAAGCTTCATCATAAAACATTTGGAAAAAAATGCATTGTGGAAATAGAATTCATATCTGTTGATAGCAAAAATACTTCCTATTTTCTAACATGGATTTTCAGTTATTAAAAAGAAGAGTATATTGGGACCAGCAGTTGGCATAACGGCTATGTGGCTGGATTCCCATGTAGTCGACTGCAGTTGGAGACCCGGACCCTGTGGCTTAAACTCACGCCGTATGTGTGTGTGTGTGTGTGTGTGTGTGTGTGTGTGTGTGTGCCTAAGATCCCGAGAGGAGAACGGAGGAGAAGGGATTGAGGTGGTATGGCCATCCTCCTTGGGGGGGGAGGGGGGGTGATTTCTCGCTTTCTGTCTCTCTGTCTCTCTCTGTCTTTCAGGCGAGTGCACATGCTCTATAGCAAAAACCTCTCAAAAAAAAAAAAAAGAAGAAGAGCATATCATAATTGTTATTTATTAGGTTGTGGGGAAAGTCATGACATACATATTTCCCTAC
>NW_006159861.1:1366478-1500922 GCF_000334495.1 Tupaia belangeri chinensis | reverse complement strand
TCATGGCTTTCCCAACAACCTAAGATAATTCCTGAGGGGCTGGACGGTGACACAGCCTCATAATTTGAAAAGCCTGCAATGTAGAACCAGCAGGTAGCGTAATGGCTATGTCGCTGGACTCTCACGGAGTCGACCGCGGTTCGTGTCCCGGACCCGGTGGCTTAAAACTCACGCCGGGCGCGTGTGCGTGCGTGCCCAAGATCCCGAGAGGAGAATGGAGGAGAAGGGATTGCGGCGTGACCATCCCCCCTGGGGGGTGATTTCTCGCTTTCTGTCTCTATGTCTCTCTCTGTCTGTCTGGCGAGTGCACACGCCCTATAGCAAAATCCTCTCCAAAAAAAAGAAAAGAAAAGAAAAGCTTACAATGTAGATGCAGATATATCTTACAGTGGGACTTAAAAATGCACTAATATCAGGAACCAGTAGTTAGCGTAATGGCTATGTCGCTGGACTCCCACGTAGTTGACTGCGGTTCGTGTCCCGGACCCGGTGGCTTAAAACTCACGCCGGGCATGTGTGCGTACGTGCCCAAGATCCCGAGAGGAGAATGGAGGAGAAGGGATTGCAGCGTGACCATCCCCCCTGGGGGGTGATTTCTCGCTTTCTGTCTCTATGTCTCTCTCTGTCTGTCTGGCGAGCGCACGCGACCTATAGCAAAAATCTCTCAAAAAGAAATAGACAAAATAGACAAAACTGCACTAATATCCATTTGTACATCAGAAGAACAGATTTGTTGCTGTTTGTTTCCTGAACTTAAAACACAAAGCTCAGAGTAGATAAAATGATCTGTTTTATGGTCTTTACAATAAGCTCTAACTGAAGGGTTCATATCATTTCTCATCCAAATTGTGGTGATTTTGAGAGTGAGAGTCAGTACTAATGATAATTATGCTGGGATCAAAACCGAAGCTGGTGCAAACTAGAATATATAATTACTGAACTACAAAAACCTTAAATACTTCAAATTTCTTTTTTTTTTTTTTTTTTCCCAGAAAGATCATTTCAGCAGACAAAGCTTAGGACTTTCTTCCTTTATGGAGCAGATTCCCAGTGGCCAGCCTCTCACGGACTGGTGCTTGGAGCACTTGTCTAATGGAAAGGGTGTGACAGAGCGCAGCAGGAAGCCACGCTGTGATCCGTCATCAGGGGAAGTGCTTCGGTGTAGGTGTAGCGACCACTCTGATTTTGATGGAGGGTATGTTATAATAGTTTAGCAGTTTGTTCTTCTGACTTCGCTGTTTTTTCTTTAAATCAAAGAAATAATTATAAAAAAGTGCTATTCTATTGCCTACACAGTCTTCCTTCTCATTCAATCTTCTAAACAACTCCACAGAATAGACTATCACTATCGTATCATTTTACCAGTGAGAAAGCTGAGACACTGAGAGCATCTGAAACTTGCACGGCTAGCAACTGGCAGGGCTGGACTCCAGATCCAGGCAGGCTTGTTCCAGATGCTGTGGGTTTTGTTTGTTCACTTTTTTTTTTTTTTTTTTTTTTTTAAAGAAGGAGATATCCCATAAGGCGCATGTGCTCACCAGAGAGACAGAAAGCGAGAAATCACTTCCCAGGAGGATGGTAATGCCACAATTCCTTCATTATTATCCTCTCTGGATTTTGCACATACATGCAAATGCACCCATTGTGAATTTTAAGCTGCCAGGTCTGGACTCAAACTGAGGTTGACCATGTGGGAGTCCAGTGATGCAACCATTATGCCAACTGCCAGTCCCCAGATGCTGTGTTTTTAATCAAGATGCTAAAATTCCTTCGGGTAGTGTTTCAGATGCTTGGAACTCTGGATTCTGAACACTTACAGGAAAAAAAAAATCTGTTCATTACTATAAGAGTATGGTATATAAATTTTACAACTTTAAGACTAATGAATCCGTGTGACCAGAAAAGATCATTGAAATATCGAAGGGTGACTAAGAACTGAATAAGCCGGAGTTCACATAAAAGGAGGCCTTCGTATTACATGGCATGCTCTCCCGGTGTTTGCAAAAGAATCACTTTGTTCATTGCTACCCCCACAGAAACTAGGCCACCATGCTTATACTTCATTCTTTCCTGCACACGAATGACACGCTTACTAGCTAACTGTAACAGAGTGAGTAGATTCGGATGAAACTGCATCATCTGTTTCTTTCTCTATTTCGATCATGGTCCATGAAAGGAAAGGGAAGGAAGGGTAAAGGAAGAGTGAAGCTGTCCAAGGAATCATGGACATATTGGAAATAGCAGAGGGAAATACCACGGGCATATCGGGAATAGCGGAGGGAAATAACACGGTGACCCCTAGAAAGAGCCTTGCTTGAGCAGCTTCGTTGGTAACAATTCTGAACCACCAGCTCTACTTCCCTCAAGCTATCAGATCTCAAAATATGAGTTGAAAAATCAGTAAAAAAATCTGTTTCCCATGTTTTTATTTATTTATTTATTTATTTTTTGAGAGGTTTTTCTATAGGGCGCATGAGCTCACCAGAAAGACAGAGAGAGACAGAGAGATAGAAAGTGAGTAATCACTCCCCCAGGGGTATGGTCACACCGCAATCCCTTCTCCTCCATTCTCCTCTCAGGATCTTGGGCATGCACACACATGCACCTGGCATGAGTTTAAGCCACCGGGTCTAGGACTCGAACCATGGTCGGCTACATGAGAGTCCAGCAACATAGCCATTATGCTAACTGCTAGTTCCCCGTGTTTCTTAAAATAAGAGGAATAAGCTAAACTGTCTAACATCCCTGAAGGCTTTATAGTTTTAAGTCACTGTCCTCGGAGTTCCACGGTTGCCGCACATGAACAAGGAGCCTGCTGAAGTTCTTCGGGTCGTCCTCTCTTTCCAGGTCTCTCTTTAATCCCATTTCAAAATCCTTCATCGTTCTTTCTCCCCAACGGTTTTGATGTTCCTTAATTACTTTGGATTGAGAATATCTGATGATATTCTTATCTTTATGTTAAAATATATCTGAGAGAGCTGTCAATTTGGCAGAAAAATCAAAACGTTATCACAACCGCAAAGGAGCGATGTCTGGCTCAGCGACATCCGGGGCCGTATGACATGTGAGTACTTTAGAGGATTGCTCTGGCTGGTGATTACTGTTCTCAGGGTGGTTAAACGCTATCTCAATCCGCAAAATAGGCTCTAGTCTGACATCCTTTACAGAATGAACAGATTTGCTCCACCTTTCTAATCGCTATTGAGAATAAGCTGAAGACCCAGGAACTCATTTGCAATTCACACACAGCTGTAATCTAAAATCTTCCATGAGCTCAGGCATCAAAATCAAAATGCCGTGGTCGGGATTGGTAATTACACGTTCTTATACTGTCGGACATCTCATAACCAATACATACGTCTTTCATGATTGAAAATGCACTAACGTAGACTAAAGGGAATGAAATTGTTGCTTTTTAAGATTATTGCCAATTTAGGACTGTTGGATGCAAATTAATTGCTTAATGTGTTACTATGTGCAACACGCAATAAGGTAGATACTATTAATGTCTCCAGCTGATGGGGTAGTTAAGCGAGACTTTGAAAGTTTATTCATTCAAAGCCACACCATTTACGTGTGACTGAAGCAAGTGTCCTTTTCATATGTATTTCTGTACTTGACAAACAGAAGATTTTCCTAAAAGTAGGAAGAATATGCCCACGGTTTAATTTTGAAAGTCCTTGGCAAATTTCCTTCCAAAACATATTTTTCTTATTTACATACATAACATTTAAGACTTCTTCATTTTCATAGTAACATTGGATTATCAAGCCTTTCTAATTTATCCAACTGGAAGGTGAAAATGTTACCGTGTTCATGAAAGTTTTATTACATTTATTTTTTAGTAAAGTTCAACATTTTTTCGAGTGTTTATACGTTTTTTATCATTTCTGGCTGAGTGCCAATTTCAAAGGAAGAGAAAACAAAGACGAAAGAGGTGATGAGATAGAGTCAGGGTCCAACTTCACCTCTGAGGAGCAAGGTAACTGCGGGACAGTCCCCAACCATGTGAGGCGAGGTCTTCTTGGTTGCAAAATAGAGATCGTTTTTCTAGAAGACTACAACAGAGGGAGATAATGCTTCTGAAATTCTTGTCACGTTTAATATTCTCAATAGATACAGTGCTATGAGTAAAGTTACAAAAGCCAATTTACATTTATAGGAGAATTATAATAAATCACTTATACCCAAAATAAAATATAAAATAAAATATAATAAAAGCTTGAATATGCTGAAATTGAAACAACATAATTCGAATTTAAATGGACATGGAAATTTCATACTTTTCCTTTGAATCATTTTTACTCAGTCAAGATCTTTCAAAGCATCTGATTAGAAAAATAGATAGGAACCCAGAAATTCTGTGGGGGATATATTTTACCACATAATAAAACATTACAGGGCAAGGGTAAACTAATTTGATTCTAAACTGAAAGAGAGAGAAATTATTATAATTTTGTTTATGAAATACATTTAATTTAACTTGACTTTTTTTTACCAATTTTTAAATCACTATTATTTCATTAATAATATTTTACTTTCTTGTTAAATATTAATCTCTAATATTTCCTACAACTATGTGTGTTAGAGTTTTGTCAATTGGTCATTTAATACCACTGTGGTTGATATTTCTAGGGAGAATCTTAAAATAAAAATAGTGATTCTAAAGGAATAGAAACGTAAAACAAACTCATAAAAAAATCTTTAAATGGATTCTGATTACAAAATTATTTTAAAATTATTCATCTAGAAAACCAAAACAAAGTCAAAATATAATTATAATTTGTAAAAATCAAATTAATTGGCTCTAGGAGAAGGCCTCAAAACAGTTTTACTTTGTTTTGTCTTATTTTTTATTTTGTTTTGTTTACCAGGTAAAGGAAAATCATGCATTTAAACAGCTTTAGTGACAGGTCCCAGAAGACTGGTGACGTTGCTATGTGTTTCTTTCCAATGTGGACCACAGCTGAGTCATTTTCATTCCCAGGATCCACAGGTTGAAGTGTCTCGCTAGCACTGTGGATCCACTACACGTTAGGAGTGCCATGCATCGTCATCTCAATCAGAACAACCACCACGACAATCCCAGAACTGCCCCTGAAAACAATCCGAGAGAAAGTTACTCTAAGAGAGTCTGTGAGTTAGCCAAAGCAATTTGAACTCATCTCTGTCTGAGATTGGGAGGCCCTAAAACATGAAGATTTATACATGTGAGCTTTAATATCAGGGATATCAGATGTGAAGCAAAATTTCATTCGATCCTAAATTATTGACTACAACTGATACTCTAATCTTCAACCCCATTTCCATTTACAGACTTTATTATTATTTTCTGGAGAGATTTTTTGCTATAGGGCATGTGCACTCACTGCAGGGGCAGAGAGAGAGAGAGAGAAAGCAAGAAATCATTCCTCCCACCCCCACGGGCGATGGTCATGCTGCAATCCCTTCTCCTCCATCCACCTCTGGGGATCTTAGGCAGGCACACACATGTGCTTGGCATGAATTTTAAGCCATTCTGTCCAGGAATCGAACTATGGTGGGCGTCCAGCAATGTAATCATTATACCGTCTACTGGTCCCCGTTTATGGGCTTTTGTACCAGGCTCCAGCCCACAGATTGAATGAAGCTTCAAAGTTCCCTCCTGAGGAGGAGGGTCATAAAAATCTTACCAGGCTTCTATGCTATGCAGGCAGAGCTACCAGGCAGGGTCAGACCCTGCAAGCCGATGAATAGCACACTTGTTGCAAGGCATTTCAGACCTGGGCTTTCTCTGCATACTCCAGGCTCGTTTCCTGTCCCGGCTTCTCTGTTCACGTACCGGAGTGAACCTCACTGAACATGCACAAACTCGAGATAAAGACTGAGCAGACAAATGGGCAAGATTGGCAGGTTTAGAAACTTAGAGGGAAAAAAAAAAAAAACAGCTTTCTTGATTTGTATCTCTCATCTGGAAAATTGTTAGCAGAAGCGAGCATTTAATTGAGAAGCTAAAAAAAAAAATATGATTAACTAAAATTATATTAAATTGGGCTCAATAATTTACTTAGCAAAGAGAAATATGTGTATCTCCAATATAGTCTTAAATGATCAAAGCTGGCATATTCAAAGAAAGAGTAAGTAACTCTACTTCAAAATAAATACTGAAATTAAAGGTGAAGCTCCCATAAGAGAAGTCTTACTTGAGGTAAAAAAAAAAAAAAAAAAAAATTGTGATTTTTATACCCAGAATATAGGAATCAGTCTGAATTCTGTCTTGTGTACTATGTTCATTACATTTTTCTCCTAACAACCTAACAGTAAATTACTAGCTCCCTGTTTACAGCAGAGAAATCGAATGCCAGAGTCTAAATTAAAAAAATTTAGTGGGGCCAATAATTAGTGTGATGAAGGTGGCTGGATCCCACATGGCCAACTACACCCGGTGCACACGTATGTCTGTGTGTGTCTGTGTGTGTGTGTGTGTGTGTGTGCACCCACGTGTGCATCTAAAGTCCCGAAAGGTGAGAGAGATGGAGGAGTAGGGATTGCTGCATGACCATCCCCTATGGGGATGTGATCTCACTTTCTCTCTCTTTCTCTCACTCTCTCTCCAGTGAGTTTACATGCCCTTATTCGAAAATAATTTTTAGAGAGAATTTTGCTATAGGCCACCTGTGCTCCATGGAGAGACAGAGAGACAGAACGTGAAATCACCCCCCAGGGGAGATGCCCATGTAGCAAACCCTTCTCCTCCATTCTCTCAGGATTTGGGGGACACACACACACACACACACATACCTGGCATGGTTTTTTTTAAGCACCAGTCTGGGTCTCGAACTGCAGTCGACAATATTAGAGTCCAGTGATGTAACTAACCATTATGCTGTCTGCTGGTCCCTCAAAAAAAAATTTTTTTGGAGAGGTTTTTGCTATAGGGTGCGTGTACTTGCCAGACAGATGGGGAGAGACAGAGAGACAGAAAGTGAGAAATCACCCCCCAGGGAGGACGGCCACACCGCAATCCCTTCTCCTCCATTCTCCTCTCAGGATCTTGGGCATGCACGCACATGCACCCGGTGTGAGTTTTAAGCCACCGGATCCGGGACGCGAACTATAGTCAGCTACATGGGAGTCCAGCAACATAGCCATTACGCTAACTGCTGTCCCTGGTCCTTCAAATTCTTTTAAAAAGGAATTAAGTGGTAGAAATGGGGCACACTTTCCCGTTACCTTCCACAGCAGAGTTCAGAGTTCACAGGAGAAATGAGCATGGAGGGACCGCTACTCACACCCCGCCTTGGAGTGGGGAGGAAAGAACAGTTACTAGTGGGAAGCAGACACGTGGATGTCCCTGAGGGTTTCATCTGACTAGACAACAAGTCTCAAAAATAATAAACACAGCAATACCTCCAGCCATAAACAAACTTCTTGCTATAGACATATACATGATCATTGAAGTTGTCTCTCTTAGGAATCAAAGCTTCCCCTTTATTACCATTCCCACCTGCCTTTGAAATGCTGACACTCACATGGGTTACTAAATTTAATGACGTTTCATTATAACACATTTTTATATGAAAATGCGGCATTTAACAGGCAACCTGTGCCTGTGTTGCTGTCTGTGGGGAATCTTCTGTTTGCAGTGTGTGGCCAACCAGAGAAACAGCTCCCCCCACCCAAGAGCAAAATGGTCAAATTTCACTGGGAACATTCTTCCATCTCCATCCTCTTTTCAGACTTTTTCAATCAAGTCATAGGTTTTCAATGAAAAATATTAACAGGATCTTAGACAAAGCCCTCAAGACAGCAACTTTTTGGGACACAGTCTCTCTCAGCTTAAAATTTCATGAGTCTAGTCAAAGACCTTTCGAGAATGTTATGTCCCCCAAAATGCTTCTGGCATATGTTGAAGAGTGATGTTGTTTCCAAGCTGTACTGATAAAAGGCCTTGCATTATGAAAGAGGGCAGCCTTCTCTAATTGTAACTGGCATGCCTCGGGCATGTCTTTCCTAAAGAATGCTTTAAAGCCAAGCAAAACAATAACTCTACTTCTCACATGCCTCTGTTGTGTGTTCAAATTGTTTTTCTCTTGGCCTTCTTAAAGCCAATCACCTTTTGTAAACTGAAACATTAGCAGAGAGCTTTTCATCCTCCAACTATAATGCTTTGAAGTATTTGATGTACCTTGTTCCTTTCCCTTTACACTGCTGAGGGCTGGAAGCCTGAGCCAGATGCCGGCTCAGTGAATGAGGCACCTTGGGTTCTGCCAGTGGGGGTGTGTGGAATAAGCAGTTACCACCTGAGAAGAGCCAAAATGTCATGATCAATGTAATGAGATCTGTGATCAAAGAACTGAGCTTTAACTGCTGTGCAGGGCCTAATTCAAAAGGACCAGGGAACATAAATCAAAAATCAGAGAGCCAAGAGTTTTGATATGGGGAGAACAAATTAAAGTAAAATAAGTCAAGAGTTAGCTAAGATTGGTACCGAGCCATTTCCCCAAACGTTGACTGGGATCCATATATTCAGTTTCCTTAAAGTTTTTGGTTGACCTATAAGATCCAGTTCTGGTTGAACACCCTCTTCTTTGGCATAATTTCCATAAGTTTCCCGCAATCCTTGGAGGAAACTGAGACATGTGTGGGACTCTTGGAGTTGTCAGGATTGCCTTCTAGTTAGTTAATATTTCCTGGTATTGAGACCTGCTTGGTACAGAAGGCCCATAGGTTTTTCTGATTCCACTATGGGCTCTTGGAGATTATCTTCATTCATTTTCTCTGTTCCTACTGCAGAATACCTCTGACTGGGTAGCTTATAAAGAAATAACCTAAAGGTTATTAGCCTTTATTAGGCTCATAGTTCTGGGCACTTGGAAGCCTAAATTAAGGGACTGTATTCAGCGAGGGCTTCCTTGGGCATTATAACAAGGAGGAAGGGAAAATGAGCCCAGGAGGCAGGCAGAGCGCGTGAGAACTGATTCCCTCTGACCTCAACTCCCTCTTGTGATAATCAGTGATTGTGTCTTAATGACATTAACTATTCATGAGGGCAAAGCCAGCTACCTCTTATGAGACCCCATCTTCCAACAGCGTTGCTTGAGCATAATGTTTCCAACACATGAATTTGGGAGACACATTCGAACCATTGCAGGGATGGATTCATTGGCATGAAAACATAAAACCATTGGCCTTCTAACAGAGAAGTTAAGGCACAGGAACGAGGATGCAAAGGTTAGTAGAAGATACCAGTAAGTTGTTCTGATGTCTATGAGTCACTCATTGTATCTCCTGAGGGCAGGTGGTGTCCTAATTGAAAGTATAGGACCTGCAGTGCCTGGACCCTCTGAATTGAGGTTTATGTTTCTCTAAAGCATCCTGATGCTTTCAAGTTTACCACCATATTTAAAAAGAGAGAGAGAGAGAGCAAATGTTAATTGGACAAAATTTTAATATTATGTATCTACTGTTTTTGGAAACAAATCTGACCACATTTGATTTGGAGACAATAGACTTCAATGATGGACATGACTAAGCAAAGCTTAGACCCACTTACTTACAAGTTAGCAGCAGTAGGCCCTACCACTGGTGGTATCTGGGCTAGTGATACCACCTTACAGGTAGTGGCTTCACAATTATAGGGTTATCTCTAGTATGAAGACTTCTGGAGTAGGTTTATTTTGTCTAATAGAATTGGAAGTTCAGAAAAAAGGGGGAAAAAAAGGTTTATTAGAGGATTCAAGTGAGATAACCCACAGAAAGACATCAAATGCCTGGCACATAATGGGGCAAGCAGGTGACATGGTAGTTAAGGTGCTAAATTTCCACTTGGCTGACTGGAGTTTGAGAGCAGATCTAGCAACTTGAAAATCACAGTGGGCACGTCTGCATGCATGTCCAGAATCCCAAAAGGAGAATGGAGGAGAAGGGATTGTAGCATGGCCAGCCCCCCGGGGGTAATTTCTCACTTTCCTTCTCCCTTTTGTCTTTCTTGGTGAGAACACACACCTGATGGCAAACATCTAATATATGCACACGTACACACACACACACACACACACACACACACCCTAAATATGTCTCTGTTCCACTTTTGGAAAAGAGAATCACATGCACTCCCCCATTTGTGACAGTTATTTTTTTTGCCTTGTTTACAGGAATGACCTGTTTAACTGATAATCCCTGATCTTCTACCATTTTCCACAAGGTTGCCTGCTAGGCTTATGTTTCTAAATATCTAGCCTAATTATGCTATTCTTGTTGTCATGTTATTTTATGACAAAGCTAAAATTATTTATTCTAATTGATATAAATTATTTTATATACAAATTATTTATATAAATCAACACCAAATCGTATAGTGAAAACAGTTTGTGAGTTAGCAAATGCTTAGGCTCTGTCCATTAATCATTAAATATTTGTTAGAATTTTCAACTGGGTTTAGTTCTACTTTCCACATAGTTGACTTTGGATCATCCCCTTAAATTTAACTCTTTATCATAGATTTTGCCTACTAGAGCTGTATTACTCAGGGTTCTCCAAAGAAACAATGAATATAATATACATACATTCTCTAGGAAAATCACCACAGGAAGACTCAGAAATAATTTTTCACCAGCTATCTGGGTATCCCTTAGCCCAATCAAACTGACACATAAAATTAACCACTGCAAAAAACTGTCATAGAATGATTGTTGTAATGAAGACTAATAAATAAAACGTGTGAAGTCATCAGGTGACGTAGTGGTTAAGGCACTGGACTTCCACATGGCTGACCATGGTGCAAGTCTTAGACCTGGCAGTTAAAAATCCTATCAGGCATATGTGTGTGCGTGACCAAAATCCTGAGAGGACAATGGAGGACAAGGTTTGTGGTATTCCCATTCCCCTTGGGGGTTGGTGATTTCTCACTTTCCCTCTTCCTGTCTCTTTCTCTGGTGAGCACAGGAGCCCTATGGCAAAAACCTAAAAATAAAAGAAATAAAATATGTGAAACCCTGGGGCCAGCAGATGGAATAGTGGTTACATTGCTGAACTCCCTCATGGTCGACCATGGTTTGATTCCTGGACCCAATGACTTGAGAAATCATGCCAGGCACATACAAGTGCATGCTCGAGATTCCAGGAGGAGAATGAAGAGAAGGGATTGAGGCGTGGCCATCTCCCTGGTGGGTGATTTCTCACCCACTTTCCCTGTCACTCTGTTTCTCTCTTTCTCTCTGGCAAGCACATGTGCCCTAAGACAAACATACACACACACACACACACACACACACACACACACACACATATATATAAATATATATATATATACACGCACACACACAAACATACACACATATATACATATACACCTACATATGTGGGTGTGTGTGTGAAACACTAAGGGCATTGTGGGGGCCAGATTAACTTTAAATATACACATATCCATCTGTCCATGTTCCTCATCATCTTCCTCCAGTTTACCAAGTTTTCCAGCCTCAGAGATTGAGCTGTTGGTGATGACCTCTAAACCAATTTAGTTGATATGTATCTTCAACGCGATTGTCTTCAGCCATTGCTTATGCTCCTCCTGCTCTCTAAAATGCCTCAAGTTTCTTCTTGACCAGAAAATGCCTATATTTTATCTGACATTATTCCCCAACTGCTCTGTTTGAACATGGTATTTGCTTTTATAATTCTCTAACACATACTTCTTAGTTCTGTTTTAATACTGATCATTTTTGCAAAATAATTGCAGGTGCAATGCCTCCCATAATTAAACCGTATATCTTGGATGAAAAACCCATGTAGTTATTCCTATATCCCCCAAGCTAAGCAGATTCTAGCTTAGATGCTTATGTTCAATGAATATATGAGTGTGAATTAAGTAAATGAATAAAATAGTCCAAATTTGGGAGAAAAAAAACTTCATGATTAAAAGACCTATTCAGTTAAACTTATGAGTAAAATATAACATTCTTTCTATAAATTAATTTAAAAAGAAAATCAATCTCATGAAATGGGAGATCATTTAGAAGATATGGTGAATAATTTGTCTAAGAATATTATCTAGAAGCTAATCAAGGTGTTCCCAAGAACCTCGGGAAAAATTTCACATTATGTAAAAGAAGAAAATTATGGTATATATCAATTTTTTAAATGGCATATTTTAAAATATCAATGGTTGCCACTTTCTAACAAGAAAGAGTTACTCTTTCCTGCTATCTTGGTGCTTAACATCCATGTCCCAGTTTGGTTAATAGGTCTCTTGTGATAGGAAATAAGAATAGGAGCAAAAGTTTAAGATCATGAGTATTGTCTGCAGAGAGTTTCCATCCAGAAGGAACAAGCAGGAAACATAAGAACATTAGAAATAGAAAATATGGAGGGGTCAGCAAGTGGCATGGTGACTGAGGCACTGCACTCCCACATGGCAGGCTGTGGTTTGAGTCCCAGATCTGGTGGCTTGAAAATCATGCCTGGGGTGTATGCATGCGAGCCTCAAATGCCAGGAAGAGAATGGATGAGAAGGGATTGTTACACAGCCATCCCCCCTGGGGGGTAAGAAATCCTTCACTCTGTCTCTCTCTGGCATGTGCACATGCCCTATGACAAAACCTTTAAAAAAAACTAGAAAATATCGACTGACCTGGTATACATCATTGTTGCTTAAAGTTCTGCTGTCATTTGCTCAGCAAGCTTTTTCAGAGTCTGACAGTTTTGAAAAGAATCTTTAAGAAAAGGAGCTGTTCATTTTGCAGTGAAATACATTCAGTGCTTAAATTAGTATATGGGACCATCCAGATGAAGAGTAGATTTTTGAAAGGCACCTTGGGGATTCTGTTAAATGTGTGCTTATTAAAAATTACACAAAGGATCCTTAAACAGAAACGCCGAGGGCCTCTTTAGATCAGTTCACGATAAAGAATTTTCCAGATGTAAAGAAGCATTGAGTTCAAAGTAAAGAAAGCAGACTGCAAGTGCTCTAAGCATTAGCCATTTAACAAAATACACAAATAGAGATATCCAGTTTCCTTAGATCTTTAACTCTTACAAGAGATTGGTATTAGAGACTGTATTAGGCTTTGCACAGCACTCAATAAAATAGACTTAATACAATATGTTAATGTCAAAATGAATAACAGTCATATAAAAAGATTCGCTATAGTAAAGTTGCTGTTCTATATTCGCACAGAGAAACACACAAATACAAAAATTATACATTTTCCCTCTTATTTTTTCTAATTCCCACAAGTGATAATTGTGTCACTTTCATGATTAAAGCATAAAGGCAAGAGCAGATTAGTATATTACACTGTGCTTTCAAATCGCTGTTATAATTTTTAAAGTTTATTTATTTCTTCCATAATGCAGAGAGAAAAAGCGAGAACTCTGATTACTCCCCATCAGTCTCCACAATACAGTCCACCCCGACTTCAGCCAGGCCAGACGACAGACGTCACAAGGGCACTGCTTTGTACAGGGAGGCCTCAGGACACAAACCCAGGACCTTCCCACATAAGTCCACCTTGCAGAGTGTTGCACTCCCACTACACCAGCCCAGCTGCCCAGTAGTCACCCTAATTAGGACTCTCTGAGCACCTTGACCGAATTTCATGTTGGTATTACAGATTTAGGAAGTGTTGCTTAAATTATGTGATCTTGACCTCCTGTAATCCTAACAGTCTCAGTCTTCAGATCTTCCTTGTTGCTTTGTGTTTTTTATCACTAAAAAGTAGGGAGGAATCTTTTATTATATCTAGTCCCACTGAACTCTATTTTGACACCATGCATATACCTGTCCCTCTAAAAGCAAAGCTCTTGTCCTAATTTGACAGTAATCAACTTTCCCCATAAATTCACTGCTCAGTAAACCTATCAGTCACAGTTACATGTTCTCTTTATTTTTTGTGTGAACGATCTCTATTGTTTTCGGAAGTTCCTAATTTCTTTGCCCCTTAATAGCCAGTAAGTCCATGAACATCTGTAGCTCCACACAAGTGACAGGACCTCCTTTGAAGTATGCGTGTAAAGATGATAAACCTTCAGGCCTTTATTCTGAAACCCCTGATAGTCTGAGGCAGGTGGTCTCATCTCTGGAACACATACCTTTCAGTACAACCATTTAACCTAAATGTTTATAGAAAAGCATTATCTGTAAAAGTGAAAAATATAGGTGGTTTCTTTTAAAAGAGGGAACATTCCAAACAGCTGGATTTGTTTACCTATTTTGAATCACGTGAGAGTCTTGGTGTTCTGTATGTCAGTGGTACATGGGAGGGAGAGTGGAATATATGATACCTGTCACTCTAGGATTCGCTGACACTCACAAAACTGTGTTCTGGAACCACTAGACATTCTGGGTTCCCTTAAATAG
This sequence comes from Tupaia belangeri chinensis, assembly GCF_000334495.1. NCBI lineage: Eukaryota > Metazoa > Chordata > Mammalia > Scandentia > Tupaiidae > Tupaia > Tupaia belangeri. The sequence goes on along the minus strand of NW_006159861.1, from coordinate 1,486,584 downwards.
CTGTGGACATAGAAAATACCGAGGCACAAGGAATATGCCCTAGTTGTCTGCCCAAACTATGTGTGAACCCTAATTCTTGAGGGTTGAGTGCATTGAGCCCAAACAGGCTATGCTCAGGACAGTTCGAATCTCGGTCTTCTCTTTCTCAGGCTAGTCCAATCCAGAGTAGGGTAGGACTCTGAAAGACTTCCGGGTCTTCCAAGTCTTGATAGATTGTTACAGGGTAGACATTGATCCAAATGCAACCCATAAAGGTATATATGGTCTCATATATGTAGTCCAGCCATAAACAGCTTTTGAGAGATATGGCCAAGTCCGCAGATACAGAATTGTAGGGTTTCAAGAACGCGGTGGTGTCTCTTGACATAATCTGACTTCTCTGGAACCTGTTAAATCGAAAAACTCACAGATAGGAGGGAGACGAGTGTCCCTAGTATTTGGATCAAGTGATACACTTCCATGCTGAACATTTCTTTTGCACAAACCTAAGACAAGGAGGAAAATACAAAATGAGGGATCTTTTTTTTTTTTTGGAGAGGTTTTCGCTATAGGGCGCGTGTGCTCGCCAGACAGACAGACAGAGACAGAGAGACAGAAAGCAAGAAATCACCGCCCAGGGGGGATGGCCACGCCACAATCCCTTCTCCTCCATTCTCCTCTCGGGATCTTGGGCACGCACGCACACACGCCTGGCATGAGTTTGAAGCCACCGGGTCTGGGACGCGAACTGCGGTCGGCCACGTGGGAGTCCAGCAACATAGCCATTACACCAACTGCTGGTTCCCCAAAGTGAGGGATCTTTGACAGTTTCTGTATTCGGGTAATGAGTCAGGCTCAGGAGAGTGTAGAAGGCAGTGTGATCTCCTCAGTCTAAACTGAAAAGGCCATTTCTATCCAGTCGTTACAAGTTTTCACATGTGCTCCTTCTGGATATGTTTCCTGAAGCGTCTCAACCCTTTGCCTAAACATAAAATAGAGCGTTTCCGGTCTCTTCCTTCAACTGTTTTGCTTCCCATTAAAATCCATTTCCTATCCTCTCAAGGACTCCTGAGTCCAACTCTTCCTAGTTGTTTGGATCACAGAATTGAGAGCAATGTGCCCAAAACTTTTCATCTTACATACAAGGGGAAGCTCTTTGACATTCATGCTCTCTTTCACGGACTCTTACCCTTCTGGGTGTTTGAGGACAGGAACAATTAAAAAGGACAACAACATGTACTTGGTGGCAGACCACTGCTCGTTTGGAGGCCTCTGACTCGTAGCCCATGCTCTCTCTGTGGCCAGAGTTCAAACAAAGCCTCTCAGGATGCACAGTTGACCTCACTAGATGCACTTTGCAATCTCAGAACTACACACTTGCCTGACATGGTTATTTGGCTTTGGCTCAACGTTTCCCATTTGTAGATATCCAATACACAGCCCTTTTTCTGGGGATTGCCTACCAGAGAATCATGCCCTTGGGTTGGGTACTGGCAAAAGGACTCATTGGAGTTACTGTTTTTGCTGTGCGCCGCCCAGGGAACCCCTTGTATCCTTAACTCAAACATCAGCAGTAAAGCCTGAGCCATGGCTGCCCCTTCGGATCTCTCTTCATTCTCTTAATAGTTGGTTCTACCTGAAGTCAGGTCACATCTAAGCAGATTTTTAGAGAGATCATCTCCTAATTTTCCCTTCTTGTAGAACTTCCCCAAATGTTTATAATTAATTTTTCTAACAATTAGGTTTCCACTTGGCTTAAGAGAAAAAAAAAAATCTCATGCTCCATATTAGAGAAAAAAAGTCTTTCAGCAATGACAATAGTCTTGAGTCTTATAGCTTTTTCCAACTCCTTGCCTCTACAAATCAAGCCCTCCTTCCTGTAGACTTCTGTAAGTTGCAGGAGCGCTTGCCTCCAGGAGGAGGTTTCTGCTGCAGGAAGAACCTGCACTGTGGGCCAGCAGGGGCGTGGAGGTGTAGGCAATGGACCCCTCACGGCTAGCTTTGCAGGTCAAGTTCCTGGCCTGGCAGCTTGTCAGTCACACTGGGCATGTGTGCAAGTATGCCCAGAATCCCAAGAAGAGAGCAGAGGAGAAGGGATTGCAGTGTGGCCATTAGCCACCCTCCTGGCGGGAAAGGCACGATTTCTCACTTTTCTTCTCTGTCTCTCTCTGGTGAATATACACACCTTTTAGGGGGAATATAAAACCATAGAAGTTTTCTAGCCCTTTTTTGACTATTCTGACCTCAGTAAAGTGACAAAAAGACTGTTTTTCACACGTGGTCCAATTCTAGGTATGTGAAAGTCTCCAAAACCCCATTTCCTAGTCTTGGACAAAGTGACTTTTGCACCCTCCTCCATGATCATGCTTCATAATTAATCTCCTCGGGAACGGGAGTTTTGTCTCCCTATCCGAGAGGAAGAGCAATACAGAACAATCCCCATCTGATTTGACGTTAAAATTTGTATCAATGAAAGTAATGGATTACATTTCAGTTCACTGAATTAAAACTGCGTTAACAATGTTTCCAGCTTATTAAAGATCTGTGCTTCGTCCCTCTGGGAACAATAGCCACAAGGGTCGTCCTGACACAGAACAGCAAGTCCGGGTCTGCAGATCTTGCAGTGAGTCTTGGCACTGGGCCGCTGCCTGTGAAATTGGCCATTTTTCTCTGCTTTATTTTTTACACAAAGATCCACTTGTAATGGGTTGAACTGACCCCCTCCCTGTTAAAACAGAGAAAAATCTGGTTTGAAATGCACCATTCAGTTTGGGTGACTCAAACACAGCCATTCAATACCTATGTGGTGGCACTTATAATGAAAGCAGTCCCAGGAACAAATAAAAATGGTTCTTAGCACAATAATGCGATTCTCCCCCAGTTAGTAGAATAAAGACTATAAAAATAGAAAGCCATTAGCATTTCTTCTAAAGTACTAAATTGTGTTGTTTTAAAAAAAATACTGAAAAAAATTTATAGTTATTGCAAAGAGGAGACATCTTCAGGAGACACTGGTTGCCAATCAAACTGGCAAGAAGGGCCTGGAATTCAAGCCTCCAGCAAGGCCATAGCCGGCACACCTCTCAGGCGCATAAACAACTGTCGGAGGTTGTTCAGCCTTTGCAATAGCATTCTAACTGGTGTGCGTGTGTGCATGTGAGTGCGTGTCTGTGTGTGCGTGTGTGTGTGTGTGTGTGTATTTATGAGCGGTACCTTCTTCTAATTACCATGAAAGTTATGCTGAAGGAAGCTGAGTCTGCAGGGCATATGAAAAAAAGGACATCAGGTTCTTTCAAGGAGTAAGAGACAGGTAAGTTTTCTGAGGAAGGACTTTCATTTCTTTGTTTCACCATGTTTCCTCTTAAAAACAAACAAAAACCTTTTGTTAATTAATTTATTTTTTAAATTTAAATTTGACCAGAGAGGGACAGAGTGAGAGAGAGGGAGAGAAAGTGAGAAAGGAAGCCACCAGGTTCAAGACTTGAACTGCAGTTGGCCATGTGGGAATCCAATGCCCTTAACCATCACGCCACCTGCTGGCCCCATCATTTTTCTTTCTTTTTTAAAAAATTTTTATTTAATTAATCAATTTATTTATTTATTTTTGTTCTTTTTTCAAGTTTTTTTTTTAATTGACTAAAAATTGTAAGAACTCATGCGGTGCATACTGACATTCGGAGCAATAGGCTGTCCTATATAACCCAGGGGCATAACAGGCTGCACCATGTGGGTTTGATCAGTATGCACCACGATGTTCACAAAACAAAATAAAACATTGCCTAATAACGAATGGTTCCAAAGGTATTCCTGTCATTCAAGCTGCATGACTATAGAGATCCTGTAATTTCTGAAATACAAATACAGTGTGGGATGGCTAAACAAAGCTGATTAAGTATTCCTTACCTCACACACTTATCGTGTGTGTGTGTGTGTGTGTGTGAGAATATTTAAAATCTACACTTTCTTCAATTTTCAAAATTTAATACATTTTGATTCATTGTAGCCATCAAGTGGTACAATGGATTTCCTGAATTTATTCATCTCGTCTAAGGGAAATTTTGTATCCGGAGACCAACGTCTGCCCAACCCCTTATCCAGAGCTGACCAGTCTGTGGTAACCACCATTGTAATTTCTGCTTCTACGAGTTAGATGTTTTAGAATCCACAGGTAAGTGAAATTATGCCCTATTTTCTCTTTGTACCTGGCTTCTTTCACCAAGCAGTGTCATCCAAGTTCACGTGTGTTGTTTGTTGTGAAGGAAGATTTTTGATCCTACAAAGATGAGCACGAGAAAGATTTAAGGGGAACTGGGGTAGAAAGATGACAGGCTGAAGGACATTGTGTAGTTGCAAGAGAGGGGATTTTTCCAAGGACCTAAACTCCCAGTGTTCTTGTCACCGCATCTGACCCCTTTTCAAGCACATGGGAATGAGGTACTTAGGTCCCAACTTGCCGCTCTCTTTTGTCAGTCTTTGGAAAGCTGGCCAGACTGCTCCCTCGGAAACAACAGCGAGGCACAATTCAGGCGTCTTCCTAAGTCAGCGTGCATTCTCTCAGGGGAAGCAGACAAAGAGGTAGTACCTGTCCCTGGGCATCAGGCTGGGGTAACCCCACCAGGCTAAGGGACGGTGGCTGTCCTCCTCATGTGCTTTCCAGGTGTCAATGCCATAGCAGACAACTCCCCACACACCACAACCGACTGGGAAACCCCAGCCAATTGTCCTGGTCTTCTCGTACCTTCCCTCAAGACACCTCTCTCTGGAAAACAAAGAACAGGCTCTATCACAAATCCTCCACTGTACTTAATAGATCATTGAGGGGACAGGCAGTTGGTGTAATGACTGTGTTGCTGACTCCCATGTGGTGGACCACAGTTCAAATCCTGGACCCGGTTGCTTAAACTCACCCGGGTGCATGTACATGCATGCCCAAAATCCCAAAAGGAGAAATGAGGGAGAAGATATTGAAGCTTGGCCATCCTCCTTGGGGGGGTGCTTTCTCATTTTCCCTTGTTCTCTCTGTCTCTCGACACATATGACCTATAGCCATTTTTTTTTTTCCAAAAAAGAAAAGAACAATATCAAATCTGGTAAGTATTTTCCAAATGTATTTTTGTAATTTGTCTATTATTAAAACTTCCAAAGCTCGGAGTTTTCTAAATGTTTCCTTCTTTTCTGAATACATGGTGCCAGAATTCTTTGTGTTTTCTGTTCATACCTGGACCCCAGAGCAAGGGCCTTGGCCTGTGTTCTTTTCCCAAGATCTCACACAGGCTCAGGGTTTCCTGATACCATGGACATGTGCTGACACTTTTCAGCCCTAACATACTCATTCCGCCCTCCCTGAACTCACTCACCGGAGATATCTTGAAAGACTGCACAACAACCTATCCAAATTCAAACTTAGCATCATTTAACCCAAATCTTCCTTTCTTTAATATTCTTATAGAGTTTCTGGGACCAGCAATTGGCATAATGGCTATGTCATTTGGCTTCCATGTAGTCGACCACAGTTCGAGTCCCAGACCTGGTGGCTTAAGCTCACACTAGGCACATGTGCGTGAGTGCCCAAGATCCCAAGAAGAGAATGGAGGAGAAGGGATTGTGGCATGGCCATCCCCCCTGGAAGCTGATTCTTCACTTTTTATCTCTCTGTCTTTCTGGCACACACATAAAAACAACCTTGCCCCCCCAAAAAAAGAAAGATATATATATATCTTTCTATATGTATATACACACACACACACACACACACACACACACACATATATAGTCTTAAGAGTTTCTAGTTTACTTCTTAATACTAAAAAAATCAGAAATATTTTAATGAGTGAATTTATATTTTATGAGAATCAGTAGTAGCTCATCCAAAATTATCATATGAATGAAAATAATTTACATGTCCACCCACTACAGTAAAGTTAATTGACTATATAACTCTAAGGGTTCAAAATTTAAAATCGCTAACTGAGCTCCTTCTGTGAAGCTTCTTGTAACTCTCTTACCCCTCTATCACCCTCCCACCCGTGCTCTCTAGACAGCTAGAAGAGCGATGAGGATCTTGTGTATCCTACCACAATACTTCACATGTACAAAGTTGAGAATTGTCACACTGTTACAGGGTTAGGTGCGTTAGTGTAATTATTGACTATAATCTGAACTGCCTGAAGGCAAACACTATACCAATTTATCTTTTATTATACTTGACACTGCTGGCACTTAGTAAATTTTTGTCAAATAATAAAAACAAGTAGACATGTTCAATATAAGATCTTCTTGCCTTTTTTTTTAGTCACTTTACTAGATGATAATTTTTTTCTTTTTATAGACCACAGATTAGTTTATTTTTAACACCCATCATGCCATGAATTCATAGGGAATAGGTTCCAGTAGCTCAGGCTCCTTTCCATTGGTTCTCACAAAGTGTGCTTCTCTGGGTGGAGCAGGCTGGCGCTTTAGTTGAACCCAGGTACCTTTCTCTTTGGCTTCTTTCTTTTTCTGGTCATTTTCCTTCACACGTTTTAGGAAGCTATCTCTGCTCTTAGAATGCTTAATATGTTCAATATGCACATTAATTCTCTTGGCGGGAATCTTGTCCTTAACTTGTTTGTTCACAACAATGCCAAGAGCATGCTGGGTAACACTGTAGACTCTTCCAGTTCTGCCATGGTAACATTTGTGGGGCATTCCTTTTTGAATAGTCCACATTCCCTAAAGGTCTACAATACCACCTTTCTCGTATATTCGCATATATGTCGCCAAAGGAACCACTCCATGTTTTCTAAAAGGCCTAGAGAACATATATCAGGGTGCCTCTCCTCCTTCCCTTCGTCATTTTGGTTAATTACTGGAAGATGACAGTTCTGGCCAGAAGGAGGCAAATTTATTTGTTTTTAAATCTCTTCAGTTACTATTTAAAGTCACCTACTAAACAAAGGACAGGTAAATAGTACCAGCACCTATTTAAAGAAACACCATGAATAATGAAGGATAAGCTATGAAATATTGACTTAATTGTATTTCTTTCAAAAAAAAATTTGAGAGACTTTTTGCTATAGGGCATGTGCGCTCATCAGAAAGACAGAGAGAGACAGAGAGACGGAGAGAGTCAGAGAGACAGAAAATGAGAAATAATCCCCCCAGGGGGATGGCCACACTGCAATCCCTTCTCCTCCATTCTCCTCTCACACTGCAATCCCTTCTCTTCCATTCTCCCCTCAGGATCTTGGGCTCATGTGCGCGCGCGCGCACGCGCGCGCGCGCGCACACACACACACACACACGTGCGTGCCCCCGGTGTGAGTTTAAGCCACAGGGTCTCGAACTCAAACCGCAGTTGACTACATGGGAGTCCAGTGATACAGCCATTACGCCAACTGCTGGTCCCCGTAAAATTGACTTAATTTTAGTGCTATTCATTTGAAAGGCAAAGATGCATAACTCAGCTACTCAGAGAGCTATTTCAATTGCTCACCATCTACTCAGAGTCTCCCAGGCACTGACTCGGTCGGAACGCTCCACGAATTCTTACCAGGAGGGCCACACAGTTCCTGATGGGAACGTTAGTGTCAGGTGAACAGCATCAAAACATATCAGGGGGGTGAGGAAGGTGAGAATCAACACAAAACATTATTTTCTCCATTTGTAAAAAAGAGAACAAAGCTTGTTAGCTATTTAATTAGGAACGTTCCAAGAATGAGCCTATTTAGCAATTCATGATTCCTGTAGCCAAACTACCAAAATTGAGAACATAAAAATGTTTCATTTATAGAAAATTTCTGATTCAGGGCTGACAGGTGGTGTGGTAGGTAAGAGCTTTATACTCCCACATGGCCGACTGTGGTTCGAGTCCCAAACCTGGCAGCTTGCTTTCTCACTTTCTCTCTCTCTCTCTCTCAATCCCCTCTTTCTTCATCTCTGGTCAATTTTAAAATAAATAAATAAATAAAGTTAAATAAAGTAATTCTTTTTTAAAATAATTATTTAATTTTTATTTATTCAATCATTTATTTTAACTTGAACACAGAGAGAGAGACAGAAAGAAAGAGAGAAAGTGAGAAAGAAAGCCACTAGGTCCAGGACTCAAACCACAGTCAGCCATGTAGTAGTCCAGCACCCTTAACCATCACACCACCTGCTGGCCCCCTTGTCTCACTATCCTAAAGGGGAACTGGATAACCGTGTGGCAGAGACTTCTAAGTGGCCTGTGAAGATTATATGCATAGACTTAACTTTTTAATTAATTAGTTAATTAAGTTTTATTTGTCATTATTATTTTTTAAATTTGATCAAAGAGACAGAAAGAGAGAAAGGGAAAGTGATAAGGTAAACCACCAGGCCCAGGACTCAAACCTCAGTTGGCCATGTGGGAGTTCAGTGCCTTAACCACCACACCATCTGCCAGCTCCTAGGCTTAACTTTTTTTTTTTCTAATAAAAAAAAAAAAAAGGAAGAAAATTTCTGATTCATTTCTTGTGGCAAATAACTTCAAAACCGCTTTCTAGATGATGAAATCATCTCCGTCTTTACTGTAATTTTTTAAACAAACAGTAAAAATATATAACAGGAGCATCAAGACTTTGAAGCAAGTAGCATATAAATCATCTGCTAAACAGACACAATTAAAGAAAAGCAAATACCATGATGAATTAAGTTAACATTCTATCATTCCCAAAAGCAGATATTATCTCACTAGAATATATTTACATCCTTGAAATCCACTACCTGAGTTGGTGATGTTATTCACTGATACCATTTATTTTTCAATATTTGTTCCCTATAGTAGACTCAGGTCAAATTCCCTTGGTTTTTAAAACTAACAGCAGTCCTCACAGAGAAATCGCAACTCAAAAGAAAAAATGAAAGGTATAGCCATGGCTTTATAAAGATTCCTTGATATCCAGGAAGCATTTGCCTTGGCTATTTGTGTTTCTCTACAGCATTGAAAAGCTGCGTCTCTGACTTTCAGCGCTGGTTATTCCACAAAACAAAGGCATAATAAAAGGAATCCTGACACATCATAACATAACATTCTGCACTGCTGAGGCCTTATGGGAGGGTCCTGGGTTTGAGTCCCGGGTGCAGGCCTACAGGTCTCCCTGTGGGTGCTGCATGTTTGTACAGGGCCATGATTTTGGTCAGCTGAGGCTGGGGCAGGAGTGCAGCATGAAGACTCTGTCGAGAGGATGGTGTCTCTTTCCTCGCTCTTTCTTTTCGCTCTCTCATGAAAAAAAAGAAACTAAAAACAAAAAAAAACTTACTTGCTGTAAGACAGATTTTGAGAATTCCACATATAATTTATCTCTATTCCATTTTTGTAAATAGGAGAAAAAATTAATCTCCAATGGCTGAATAAAATGTTAAGCATTTAGGCCAGCCAGGGACAAGGTGTTTAAAGCAACTGGATCCCACATGACTGACTGAGCAGTTCGAGTCCTGGACCTGGCAGTTTGAAAAACACACCAGGCATGTGTGCTTGCTCATCCAAAAATCCCAAGGAGAGAATGAAAGAAAAAGGATTGTGTGGCCATCCTTCTTGGAGTGCGATTTCTCACTTTCCCCTTCTTCCTCTCTCTTTCTCTCTCTGACAAGTGCTGTGCCCTATAGCAAAGAAGTAAAATTAAAAATGAGATGAAAGAAGTAAAAATGTTATGCAGCTTAGCTATGTGGTGGTAGTAATGCTCGCTGACCCAAGTTCTCCAATGTCATACGGATCCACGAGCACACACAGTCATCTGAGTGTCAGCTAAGTCAGAGCTGTGGGTCCTGATTTTGGTAATATGAGCTGCCATGGCAAATCGGGTACAAGCCAAGTCTTTCTTAGCTTCCCACGTAGACATTAAGAAGCTTAAAGCTACACCATAACTCAGTATGCATAAACAACCTCTCACACAGTTGTGGCTGCCAGATTTTCATTTCCTACTGTCTAGACAGTCAGTCTAAACACTGTATTCTGAAGCCTCCACAGAACAGAACTCCCCCAAAGACTTTCTAAAGCTCCTGGTACTGTTAACTGTGCTAGACACTCCCATTTTATTGCTTCCTGTGGTACAACTTCTGTCTAGAAAAACAGAATATAGAATTCCTTAGAAGGAGGTGAAAGACTCAGTCATTCTCAACTTGTAAAATCAATAAGGCCTTCACAACCAATCACCCACTCTCCATCCACAATCCCCCCGATGGCTTTTAAACTGTGTTCGGAAGTCAGCCTGAGCCCTTTTCAGAAAAGAAAAATACTACGTTTTCATTAAAATACACACTGCATAAAATGCTTCCTTAGAGAAAAACTCCAGAATTAAAATTAATGTTTTTTATAATATAGCATAATATTCAGTTTATTGACATGGTTAAGCATACGTTTTATTTTTAAAAAGAATATAAAATAACTTTTTCTTTAGTTGTAACACCATAAGGAGAGTGAATTAAATTCAGTTAAAAACCAAAGCCAAAGGAAATGGATTAAATCTGAGGATAATCATAGAATTACCAAAGACAGTCAAATTCAAGAACAGCTTCTAAGAAGATGCTTAAAATAAGAATATACTTAGCAACCAAGAGTGGAAACTGACCTTGGATCACAAGGTCAGGCAGAGATAGACAGATAGACCGTAGTCAGGAGGATCAGAAAGGGACCCTGTCAAGAAATTCCAAGCAGATTGGGAACCAGCAGTTAGCGTAATGGCTATGTCGCGGGACTCCCACGTAGTCGACCGCGGTTCGTGTCCTGGACCTGGTGGCTTAAAACTCACGCCGGGCACGTGTGCGTGTGTGCCCAAGATCCCGAGAGGAGAGTGGAGGAGAAGGGATTGCGGCATGACCATCCCCCCTGGGAGGTGATTTCTCGCTTTCTGTCTCTATGACTCTCTCTGTCTGGCGAGCGCACGTGCCCTACAGTGGAAATCTCTCCAAAAAAAAAAAAAAAAAGAAAAAAGAAATTCCAAGCAGATTAAGAAGATACTAAAATATGTGAGCAATAGTTTGACGTCCTGAGAACAAGATATATTAGAAATTATATGAAAATTGGGCCAATAGGTAGTGTGGTGATTAAGGCACCGGACTCCTACATGGCTGACCATGGCTCGAGTCCTGGACCCAGCGGGTGGAAGTCACATGCGGTGCGTGTGTATGCCTGGCCACAACTGCAGAGGAGACTGGACGGGAAGGGATCGTGGTGCGGCCATGGCCTTTTGTGTGTGTGGAGGGGAATGGTGATTTATCACTTTCCCTCCCTGCATGTCTCCAGTGAGCACACACACCCTGTGGCCAAAAAAATACTTTAAAAAAAAAAGATTAAAAAATTATATGAAAATTTTTATTTTGCGTTGGCCTCCCCCAAATTGCGATATTCATATTTTTGCTAGTAGTGTGTTCTCTAGATGGTTGCTATAAATCAGTTTCTGGAACACAACAATATGTTCAGGAAAAAAGTTTGTAGATGACAAGGAATGGAAGGAGGCAAGAATCCCAGACGTAGACGCCAAAATAGCACTTCACCGAGACCTTCCTTATTAAGAGTTAACGCTCACCAGTAAACCCTAACCTGCACCTGAAGAGAGGACGAGGGTCAAAGGAGTGTATGGCAGAAGAGAAACACCACCACGCACTTGTCACTGGCAGATTGTGACATTGATTTTGCCACATAAAATTCGAACAGAGCACAGGGCCAACAGGTGGCATGGTGAATAAGGCAGCTGGATTCCCACAGGGTTGACCGTGGTTCGAGTTCCAGACAGGGTGGCTTGAAAATCAGTCTGGGCACATGTGCATGTGGGCCCAAAATCCCAAGTGGAGAATGAAGGAGACAGGATGGTGGTGTCTCCATCTCCTCTGAGGAGTGGTTTTTCACCTTCTCTCTCTCTCTCTCTCTCTCTCTCTCTCCTCTCTGTTGAGCACATGTGCCCTATGGAAAAAAACCTAATTTCTTTTAATTTAAAAAATAATAAGGTACATGTTGCTGACTTCATGATCCATACAGTACATTTCCTTTTAAAAGCACTACTCAGTTTGTTGCCTTAAATATCTTCCTTGGACGCTGTACAGTCTGTCGTGTCTGATTTCACGCTACATTCTCTTTCCCGTGCTCAAATACAAGCAGGACACTACACACTTAAAAATATTAACATTAAATTCACTTGACCTTAAGACATCTGCATCATCTACTGCCCCCAGTTCCATAGAATAAAAATTTTCAGTTAGCGTAATGGCTATGTTGCTAAACTCTAATGTAGTTGACCATGGTTCGAGTCCCGGAGCTGGTGGCTTAAACTCAGGCCAGGCATGTGTGCATGCGTCCCCAAGATCCCAAGAGGAGAATGGAGGAGAAGGGATTGCAGCGTGGCCAACCCCCTGGGCTGTGATTTCTCACTTTTTGTCTCTCTGTCTCTCTCTGTCTTTCTGGCAAGTGCATGCACCCTATAGCAAAAAATAACTCTCAAAAAAAATTTAAATCTTGGAATTTGCTAATGCCTGAGAACTAGTGATGAAAATTGTTGCACTATATATTTTCAAAAGTGGTAAGTTTAACATATGTCCCTATGTTAGTTATTGAAATCAATTTCATTGAAGTATAACTTGCATAAGTAAAGAGCATAAATTTTAAATATACAGCTAAATGGATTTGGTATACATACTTATGTGACAAGAAATAGTTTCTACTTGTCAGTGTACAGATTGTACATATGTAATTTATTAAACTTGTCTCAAAGCATCTCACGTTTTGCAATATTATAAATCAAAGTTTTAAAATCCTTGATTGCTTATTGCTAATGTGTAGACATACAATGAACTATTTCAATCGCTGAGGTTTATGGGCATTGTTCTGTAGCACAGACTCTGTCCTATCTTGGTGAATGTTCTATGTGTGTTTGAAAAGAGTGTCCTGTTTGCGTTGTTGAATGGAGTGCTTTGCTCGTAATTATCAAGGCAAGTTGACGGATGATGGTCCTCAAGTATTTTTCTTATCCCCTACTAATTTTTGGATTACTTTTCTTTCCATTTATAATCAGAAATATTCAATCTCAAACTTGGAATCTTCATCGTTTCTTTTTTTCTTTCCTTTCTGTCCGTAGCTGCTGTATGTATTTTGAAACAACGATCACTAGGTACACGCTATTTAAGACCTTGATGTCATGACAAATTAGGCTTATCTCATTGTGAATTCCTCTCTTCATTTCTGGTGATATCCTTTGTTATAAAATCTAGCTTGTTTAATATTAATACAGCAACTGTGGCTTTCCTAAAACTTTCATTTGTTTGGTATCTCTTTCTTCAAGGTTTTTATTTTAGCCATAAGGGCAACTCAGAGGAAAATTTTATAGTCAAAAGGAACCAAAAACCAAAATACTCATCGGTGAGTACCACATTCCTAAACGTGTCTCAGCGACATTTGATTCATCTGTTCTCGTTTTCTCTTATTTTTCCTCAACTACGTTTTAAAGCATACGATGGCTATTTCTTTCATCTGTGAAGAGTCAGTACATATTTTAGACTTTCAGATCACATAGAGTCTGTCTAACATTTTTCTTTGTGTGTTTACATAGGTGTGTATTTAATAATGTTTTGAAAATGTAAAAGCGATTCTATCTAGAGGACTACACGGAAACAGATCACAGGCCAGAGTTTGCCAAGCCATGCTTCAGAATAAATAGCTTTTTGACAACATGCAAGATCTCATCCATTGACATGGCCATTAGCATTCCAAAGGCAGGGGCACCATTCTTAGGTACGACAGTACCCACATCCGGTGTGTCTTCTTTTCTGCATCTCACCCAAATACACTTGAGGCGATATTCAATATCTCAAGCATCGAACTGGCCAGTGCACCAGCTGAATCCCACAGGGCCACTGTGTAATTCAAGTCCTGAACCAAGCAGTGTGAGAAACACACCAGGTGTACATGCATGCCCAAATTACTGAGAGGAGGAAGAGTTAGAGAAGGGACTGTGGTGTAGCTGTTCTCCATGGGGAGTGGTGTTTTCTCACTTTCCCTCTCTCTCTCCATCTCTTTCTGGCCCATGTGCCCTCTGAAAATTTGTTTTTAGAAAAATCTCCTAGATCTATGCAGTTAGCCCAGTAAGGATTGACATGTTGACATGTTAGCGGCTTTTCTTGAGTTCCAGGCTTCATTTCTAAATATTTGCAAGTTAATGGAAAGTTTGGAAAGCCAACTATGCGGTTATTGAAGACATATTTGATTTGATGTGCATAGAATTCTCATAAGGTAAATTCAATACTTTCTAAGTAAATGCAATAAATGTTGCACAATAATATCACATTTATTTTATAAATGACATTTTTTCATTAAAGGCATTTTTAGAAAGGCTAACAAAAATACATAACATACTATTTTCACAGAGGGCAAATATTTTCAGTTATCTCATTGATCCTCGTTTTATGTGTGTGAATGTTTCAGTGTTATCACTTAGATATTCAGCAGATGTGGAATCCGCTTGTCTGTTTAGAATACAATGGGAACAAAATAATCATGGTTCTTACCGTGACAAAGTCTATCTTTTATAAGACTGAGTGGTGATAGTAAATAGATAAAATAATTGCATGAAAAGTGAAAGAAGTGGAGCCAGCAGGTGGAATTGTGGTTGAGATATTTGACTCCCACATGGTCAATCATGGTTCGAAAAAAGAAGTGGGGCCAGCAGGAGGCATTGTGGTTGAGATGTTTGACTCCCACATGGTCAATCATGGTTCGAATCCCAAACCTCGCAGTTTGCTTGCTCACTCACCCTGCCCCCCCCCACACACACACACTCTGGTCAAATTGAAAATAAATACATAAATGAATTCTTCTAAAAAAAATAAGTGAAGAAAGTAAATTTTAGTAACTAGAATAGCCTCTACAAGAAGTAATATAAAAGCTTAAAACTAAAGGGGGCAGAAAAGGTAAAATTTTAAAGAAATCTGGACAAACTGTTCCCAGTGTGTAGAGAGACAGTGAAGAGCCTCATGTAGATACAGGTTAGTATGTGTAAAGAGTTCTAGAAGTTTAAGGATCTGAGGTAATGATCATGAGCATGAAGCAAAAATAAGACTGAGGAGGTATTTGGACCCACATTGCTACCTGAAGAAAAGATTGGTGGAGGAAAGATCAGTGAAAAATGAGTATGCCCCCCTTCCTCACTTAAGAATAGAAGTATTCCCCAGGTGGTTGATGATGATGGCTTGGATAGCTGCAGAGAGATGAAGAGGGATGAATGAGGGAACCAGCAGTTAATGTAGTGGCTATGTAGTTGGACTCCCACATAGTCGACCGCGGTTCACATCCCAGACCTGGTGGCTTAAAACTCACGCTGAGTGCGTGTGCAGGTGGAGGAAAGATCAGTGAAAAATTAGTATGTCCCCCTTCCTCACTTAGGAATAGAAGTACTCCCCAGGTGGTTGATGATGATGGCTTGGATAGCTGCAGAGAGATGAAGAGGGATGAATGAGGGAACCAGCAGTTAATGTAGTGGCTATGTAGTTGGACTCCCACATAGTCGACCGCGGTTCACATCCCAGACCTGGTGGCTTAAAACTCACGCTGAGTGCGTGTGCGTGCGTGCCCAAGATCCCGAGAGGAGAATGGAGGAGAAGGGATTGTGACGTGACCATCACCTCTGAGGGGTGATTTCTCTCTTTCTGTCTCTGTGTCTCTCTCTGTCTGGCCAGCACACACGCCCTAACAAAGGGAAGGTTGATGCCACAGTCTGTTTGTATATCAGTAGGAAAGTCTGGGGTTTGATAATGATTTATTCCCCTTAGGTTTTTGACTTGGAATTTGGTCTCAGTTGGCGGTGATTGGATGTTCCCCAGAAATTCATGTGTTGGGATTTGACTGCATTGTAAAGGTGTTATGTGGAAACTTAATCCCTCATGGTGTCCCTGGGTGGAGCCTTTGGATGTAAAAAAGTCATCAGCGTAGGTTTCCAATGGTTGAGTTGTGGTGTGTATGTAAGGGAAGGAAATGATACAGGCAGGGGCCGTGTGGATGCAGATCATGCTCTGCACTGCTACAAGTTCTACTTTCCATGATTTTGTGCTGCACTTGAACTTTCTAGACTCCAGAATTGTGAATGGTATAAATAAACCAGTATTTTCTTCATAAATCAGTCAGTCTCAGATATTTCTGTTAACAATACAATAACAAAATAAGGCAGAAAATCTGAGGGAGAAAATTAATGATACAAAAGCAAGAAGAAACAACCAAAAATTCAGAGTGCTTGAAACTCAAATTACATTTACTGCAGCACATACTTTTTTTAAAAAAAATAAGAAATAGAGGTTTATTTGACCTACAATTTTAGTGGTTGGAAAGTCCAAAAAATATATAGCCGATATCAGATCAGAGTACGTCAAAATATGGCTGACATAAGCAGAAAGGATTGTGAGCACATGGAAAGAGACTTGGGGGTGGCCATCTTCCTTATAATAATCTGCTCTTGCCAGAACTCCTCTGTAGACCCAGAACTCTGTCTCCTATGAGACAGCATTAATCCATCCACGAGAGCAATGTCACCATGATCCTTTCAACTTCCCCCGGCCCTTACCATCTCTTAAAATGGATGACAGACTTAAAACCCCGAACTGTGAAACTACTGAAGGAAAACACTAGAAAGACACATCAAGACATTGTCCTAGGCAAATATCTCTTGAATATCAAATTTTTTTAAGTAGTAAAAATGAAGGTGTAGTCCAGTGTGCAATGCTTCCAACTTTGTCTTTTGTGCTCAGTATAGCTTAGGTTATTTTGCTCTTCTGTAATTCCATACAATTTAAGTGCTTTTTTTTTTTTTTTTTTTTCTTCTATGAAGAATGTCTCTGGCATTGATAGGAATTTCATCAAACCTACATTTTTGTTTGTAATATGGAAATTTTTAAATGTTTTTAAGATATTTTTGCCTCAGGGCACGTGCACTAGCTGGAGAGAGAGCGATAGAGACAGAGCTAGAGATAGAAAGTAGAAAATCACCCCACAGGAAAGATGGCCATTCCACCACCCTTCTCCATTCTCCTCCTGGGACCTTGGCTGTGCACTCACACACACCCAGCGTGATTTCGAAGCCACCAGGTCTAGACCTCGAATCACAGTTGATCATGGGGGACTCCAACAACGTAACTGCTATGAGATCTGCTGGCCCCAAGTAATACGGAAATTTTAACAATAATAATTCTTCCAACCCATGAGCATGAGATGTCTTTCCATTTTTTGGTTTTTCTTCTATTTCTTTAGTGTTTCATACATTTCATTGTAGAATTCTTTCAACTTTTTGGTTAAATTTAATTGTGCACATTTATTTCTTTTTAGTTATTATAAATCAGGTTGCCTTTTTTTTTACTGATGCAAAATATTTATTCCAAGTTAGTTATTTTATGCAGTAGTTTTCCCCTTCAACAGACTTGTGACAACCATATATTTTAAATCTGTAAATAATGTTATCAGAATAATCTTAGTCTTTGAAATCTCACAAAAATTTATAATTTGCAATCCACCCTGAATATCAAGGCTGCAAGAAAAACACAACACTTTCTACAGCCAAATATTTTACAACTGTACCCCAAGAAAGGAAAACAAAAACAAAAACAAAACCCACATATGCATGATTAAGGGCTAAAGTTACCTGAGCAGCCAAAAATAAAATAAAATATCCCAATTATTAGCATTAATTTAATACAATTATAACTTCAAGAGTCAGTTTGTCATTGACAATGATTGCTCGAGCACAGGGGCGAGTGGCCCAAGGGCTGGTAGTAGAAGCTGTTGTAGACCAGTGTCTCCTCCTCTCTGAACTGCCAGCTCCTACGTGTGCATCGCCCCGTGTATACTGTGTGTGTGTGTGGTTGCTTTTTTGAATTCTTATTTTTCATTAGTGTACAGAACAAGATGATGGCCATGCCAATTACCCTGATATAATCATTTCACACATGGTGCTCATGTATCAAAATGTCACACTGTACCCTATAAATATCTAAAATTATTATGTTTTAATTAATAAAAACATGAGGTGAAAGGATGTCAGTTGTTTAAACTCATAAAAATATTTAAGAATTGAGCTTAAAATGCAAGCCATAAACTCATCCCTATTGTAAAGATCGAATCCATTATTCTTAAACATCCGTTACATGCCAGGCCATATGCTAAAATTGAGGATATACATACAAAAATACAGGAATCTTTTTATCTATGAGTTTGTGTTTCAGATACAACATATCTACAGTAAAATGTTGAAGATGATCTCATACATTTCTTTATAGTTCTGTTGTGTCTTAACCAAAAAAAGGAAATGTCTTAAAGCAGCACAAAGACTCTGATTCTTCCTCTTCTGACTTCCTCTCCCCTTCACGTGTCAAGCTGTTCAGTGAAGCAAAGCAGGTGTGTCTGCATCAGGAGGGGATGCTGCTCTGGTGCAGCGTGGAGGGTAGAAGCTCAGGGTTTGGGTGGAGGAGGTTTACATGGAAGCATGGTGGGCCTGGGCAGTTTGGGGTAGGAAATCAGAGCTGGACAGCCTGAGGAGGGTGTCCATCCTCTGGGCAGCCCAGTGCAGGAAGGTGGATCCAAAGTAGGGTGAGACCCAAGTGCAGGGTCCTGCTGCAGGGTTTCAGAGAACAAGCAATGAGAGAATATTCTACACAGGGAACACTCCTGCTAGAGTCAGAGCCCAAGTGAGGCAAGATCTGTACAAGGGTCAGCCTGGCTTGGGGTGTAAAAGTACACCCGGGTGAGAAAGGAGTCTTCAGATAGGCCAGAGAGGTGTAAAGATTTGTAGCCCAAATATGGCAGGCAGGACATCTGTGTAGAAGGCGCTTTGATATGAGGGGTCAGAGCTGAGGTGCACAAGGAAGGCATTGTTGAGGCAGTGGGTCCCAAAGCCATGAATAGGATCTAGTCTCTGCAGGGCTCAGAAAGCAACTACAGGGAGGGGTGGCCATGCGGGCATGAGATTGGTTGCATACTTGGGGATCGAACCACTAAATATGTATCGAAGGTAATGGTATCTGCGATTTTCACTGTAAGGGAAGAAAGGAAAGGAAATCTAAATAGGATAAACCCTGAAGTGCGGAACTGAAATTAAAAATATCAGTGTGAATTCAGGCTACACAGGCTTTATGGATAGTGGAATCCACGCAAAAGCACATGTAGATGCCCATGAGTGTGTGCGTGCATAGTGTATTTTATATCTCTTTTTTTATTTAGAGGTTTTTTGCTATAGGGTACATGTGCTCACCAGAAAGACAGAGAGATAGAAAGTGAGAAATCACCCCCCAGGAGGGATGGTCACGCTGCAATCCCTTCTCCTCCATTCTCCTCTTGGGATCTTGGGCACGTATGCACACATGCCCGGCGTGAGTTTAAGGCACCGGGTCCGGGACTTGAACTGCTGTGGACTACGTGGGAGTTCAGCGACATAGCCATTACGCCAACTGCTGGTCCCTATTTTCTGTCTATTGAGAGAACCTAGAAGTAGCACCACACCCATGCAGTGAGCACACCTGGCGTTAGATTATGACGTCTGAGTACACTCTTCTCCAAGAGGAACCAGAGTTCCCTGGAGAGATATACCCATTCTACTACTCAGACAGGGAACGCACAAAATGAATTTGAAAAGTGCTGCTGAGCCAGAACACAAAGAAGCAAAAGAAAGACAGAGACATGCCAAGAGGACACTGAAGCCAGTTTCAAGGGGCTCCCACTGCCCAGGTTGGCAGCCACATGAGTGTCATGAAAAACAAAACCAGAAACAATAGCCCTGGATTATGAAACAGTTAACAAATAAGAAGCCATGCTTACACAGGTATAAACAAGCCAAGGAGGTAAAATTGTCTGAACTTAAAACTTCAACTATTTATATAGTTCTACAGTAGGTTCCTACAAAATCCGTATCTCTTCAAAAGTAGGAAAAAAAAAAACACCTTTAAAATGGAGAAGTCAGACAGGTACACTTTACTTGATAACTGAGTACTATTTTCAGTAATAAAACAAACCAAAATTACGCAACCACCTAATGGGTTGACTAGAACAAAGCGAAGCACCGTTTCTGTAGCATTCCTGTCTAAGGTACGGAAACAGAGTCGAATAAGGAGGAAGGATCAGGGGGAAAAGAAAAATCCAACAGAAAGGCAGTCTAAAACAGAGCGAACACCAAACACCAAAGTACTCTGCAGTAGGAACAAATGCAAGAGGCGTGAAAGGAATAAAATAATGCGGAGAAACTTCCAGACCGGAAGAGGCTAAAGACACCTCACAACTAAAAGCAGTGCTTGATTCTGCACTCCGTTTGCAAGAAAGGCTTTTTATTGAAACGATCGGTGAAATTTTAATGGGGGCTGTGAATTGGATGGCGGTGATGAATCCGTGTAAATGTCTCTGAGTTTCAGTCTAATGCGGCTGTCTTGGGAGTATTCTGGGATGGTGTGACATCAGATCAGCAGTTACTTTCAAATGGACAGGAAATAAAAATTCTTTTAGAGTGCTTCCCACTTCCTTATGGATTTGCCTTGGTTTCTAAATTTAAAATAAAATTAAAGGATAGTACATGCATTGTTGGGAGAACGACTTTTAGAAATCACTATTATTTAATTTTTAAATTTAAAGATGAATGTCTATTTTGGTTTAAGAATGACCCCATTCTCGCTTATTCTGTTAGTTCAGTTACTTACTCGCTTTTCTTTTCCTTTAGTTTTATGCAGCAACAAAACTGCTTTGTATGCTATTGTGATAATGGGTCCATACATTTGTCTAAACCTGGAGAAGACACAATGGCAGGAGTGACCCCTAATGTAAACTATGGACTTCGGGGATAGCATCTTACCATAGGCTCCTTGATTCTACTATTTGTAGCACTCTGGAGGGACGTACTGACTGGGGGGGAGGGGCTATTCATCATTCAGGGCTAGGGTTTATAGAAAAATCTGTGTACCGTCCTCTTTAACTTTGCTCTGGACCTACAGCTCCTCCTAAAAAATAATGATAATAGGAACTAGCAGTCGGTGTAGTGGCTGTCCCTGGACTCCCGTGTAGTTGACCATGGTTTTAGTCCCCGATCCAGTGGCTTAAACTCACACCAGGCACGTGTGCGTGTGTGCCCAAGATTCCGAAAGGAGAATGGAGGAGAAGGGATTGCGGCGTGGCCATCCCCCCTGGGGGGTGATTTCTCATTTTCTGTCTCTGTCTCTCTCTGTCTTTCTGGTGAGCGCATGTGCCTTATAGCAAAATCCACTCCAAAACATAATAATAATACTAAAGTCTAATTAAAAACAGTTGACTAGGATCAGCCCAGAAGCTCCATCAGGCCACCCAAACTCTCAAATCCTGATACTTTGGCCCCATGTCTGCTACTAGCAGCTAAGCCCTAGCAAATCTGAAAGTGCTGTCAGAATGAACCAGACATCTGCAGGGACGGGGTGGAGGATCCCAAACAACTTCCCAGAGAAATTAGAAGATCACCATCACACTGTGAGTCAAAGGAAGTTTAGGGGCCAGGGGGTGGCATGGTGGTTAAGGTGCTGGATCCGCACATGGCCAGCCACAGTTCAAGTCCTTGACCTGGGAACATAATAATGACAACATACAAATAGATAAATAAACAAATAAACAAAGGACGTTTAATTGCAACAAATAAATGGCCCTAATGACTTTTATCTCCCCTATGAGAAAGAAACTATCAAGTGACATCAAATATTTTTCAGTAGGAAAAAGGGATTGCTTGTCACGTAAATACACTAAGAACATGAGAATAACCCTTCCCACGTGACCTATACACAAGGAAATGAGAGAGCTCTTGCTGCCGAACTCAGAGATCAAAGGAAAACAGGGAAGGCCTGGGGACCAGGGGAAAATGCCTTATGGGACATGAAACACTTCTGTCTTGTTACCCACTAATGTCGGTAAACTGGCCAGGAAGTCCATGGCTCTCTTGTGTAGTTGGAGTTTCTGGGAAAGCTGGCAAGAGACAAAGACTTGTCCGGTCTGTCCTTGGAGCAGCGGCTTGGGGGATGGTTCTAGACCAACCTGCACTGATCAGGAAATGGCGGTTTCAGCCCAAGTCTCTCTAAATTTCCAAGAGTCAGGAAAGTGTCCAGGTGCCTTGGGCCTCTGTAAAAAGAGTCCACATTACATCCCTGGATTCCTGTGTCAGGTCGTAGTCCATTACTAGAGGATGTAGGAGAGCAGCAGAGAAGACAATGTGCTAATTCCAGCGTCTCCAAATGAGATTGAAGAATGTGTGAGTTTTTCTCTCCTGTGTAGCTTGGACCATAAAACCAAACTGAGCAATAAGATCCCTATGTAATATATATTTCATCATTTAGCTTTGGACATGCATATTCATTTGTAAGAGTTCTATACTTAGAACTTATACCATAAAGTCTCAGTTTATGATGAATTGGGTTCTTCAATGAGGAAGAAAAGGCTCTTGGAAATAACTTAGGAAATGCCACATTGAAAACACACACCTACTCACCGTCATTAATTGCAAACAGTAACAGTTTCACCCACTAGGAGTGGGCCATTAGTTCTTTACCTGAGAGCCATACAACGTTAGCTGACATTTTTATATCTTTCAACAAGAGAATTCCATTCCATTGTGGATTTACAGGGAGATGCTCAGCCCCAAGACAGGCCATGGCACAGCAGGGCCCAGCTCCCATGGCTGCTCTCCTGGGGAGGCTTCCAGGAAGAGGACAAGCCGTGCTCTTCAGATCCGATCACTTTTCTTGTTACGGGTGTCAATGTGCATTTGCGTAAGTTTAACATAAGGCTACGGTCCATGAGTGTGTGTCTGTTAAGAAGAGGTTCTGTCACGAATCAGACAGTAGGCTATAAGAAGCCATGTGTAAAAATATAACAGGAGGAGAGTTAGGAAGAAAAAGGCTTTTTCCTTGACAGTTACTCAATAGTTACTTGGTGTCAATCCAATATTACATGCCAAGTGGTGTGATAGGTCTCTGGCCTAAAGGGATTTTTTTGGGGGGAGGTTTTTCTTTTGCTATAGGGCACATGTGTTCACCAGAAAGACAGAGAGGGACAGGGAGACAGAAAGCGAGAAATCACCCCCCAGGGGGATGGCCATGCCACAATCCCTTCTCCTCTATTCTCCTCTCGGGATCTTGGGCACATATGCACATGCACCTGGGACTCGAACCGCATTCAACTACCTGGGAGTTCAGAGACATAGCCATTACGCTAACTCTACTGATCCCAAGGAATGTTCTTTTTCTTTTTCCTTTTTCTTTCTTCTTTGGAGACGTTTTTGTTATACGGTGCATGTGCTCGCCAGAGAGACAGAGAGACAGAAAGCGAGAAATCACCCCCCGGGGGGTATGGCCATGCCGCAATCCCTTCTCCTCCATTCTCCCCTTGGGATCCTGGACATGCACGCCCACACGCCCAGGGTGAGTTTAAGCCACTGGGTCCAGGACTCAAACCGTGGTCGACTACATGGGAGTCCAGTGACATAGCCATTACGCTAACTCTATGTCCTCCAAGAAATGTTCTTGATGTGAGAACAAATTAGTTAAGAGAGAAAGAAGGTGAACAAGGAGCCAGGAAAGCTAAGAAAAGAAACTGTTTTATTGTAAAAATGATTTTAAAAATACACTTTCACTTTTGTTTCACAATATTTATAGGTTGCCCTAGGTTCTTAAAATTATATAATTCAGGGACCAGCAGTTAGCGTAATGGCTATGTCGCTGGACTCCCATGTAGTCAACCGAGGTTCGTGTCCTGGACCTGGTGGCTTAAACTCACGCCGGGCATGTGTGTGTGCGTGCCCAAGATCCCGAGAGGAGAAAGGAGGAGAAGGAATTGCGGCATGGCCATCCTCCCCAGGGGGTGATTTCTCGCTCTCTATCTCTCTTTTTGACGAGCGCATGCACCCTATAGCAAAAACCTCTCAAAAATATATATAATTCAGTCAATGAGAAATTGTGTAGGCTCATTAGGCATTGATAGAAATCAAAAATCTGGAAGAAGAACTATGTTATAAATTGGAAAGCATGTGTCCTGGTTGGAATAGTAGATTAAAGGGGATTCGACTGAGTATATCTGACTACAGGACTGATGAACAAAGGTGTGTGGGGGACAAAATATTCATAGTGTTCATGCAGACTTGCATATTGGAAAAAAATGTATCTTTGAAGTAGAAACAAAAACTGTTGCCCCTATCAGAAAACAGGTAAAAAAAAAATTCAAAAACATAAAAATAAAAATAAAAAAAACAGCAGCAACTTGGAATGCTCTCTGAAATCGAATCCATTTTGCTTTCCTTCCCTGCAGGCCCACAGAGCAGCTCCCCAGCAACAGCTCCATTGCTGGTGAGTGCGGGGCAGCAAGTGGCATTACAGCCCCATCTAAATCCTCCTAAGGGCAGATGGATGGTTATTGAATCACAGCTGAGTCACGCCTAGGTTCATCTTACGGAGATGCAGAGACAAGTACTATGGCCAGTAACTGTGTGTAAGTTGCTGGCTTCGGTTCAGTAATTCCATAGACGTCAAATCCATCTTGTTTCTTGTGGAGAAAATCACAGGATGGGGGGGAATGTCTGCTGCAGCAGACACAAATGCGCACACGTGCAACTGGCATATTTGCTGGGGCCTCTCCAGCCCTGGAGAGCGAAGTAAGAAGACTGCGAAACCCCGTGCAGAAAAACCTAAACCTCATCAATTTCTGCAAAGCCCTGAGAATGACCTCCCGTCTGCAATTTCTATGGTTTTATATGCGCTGTTCTTTCGCATGCGGTTTTTTTTCCCCTTTTATTCATCAAAAATATGTGTGGCCACAAAAACTTCAACAAGCGTATATCTCGAACTTCAGTAAACTTTGTTGGCAAAGAAAAAGCATGGAGGTGGGGTGGCAGCCACTGTCCTCTAAGTTGCATGCGTTTTTCTCATTTTTCTCTGCCGTAACCCACCTCCCGCTTCGTGTTCAAGCAGAAAGTCCCATCTCCTGGCTGGGGCATTAATGCCTTTCTCCACAAATGTTAGTATGATCTGAAACGCAGGCACACGATGATTCAAATGCAATCTAAGTGAACTTCTCAAGAAATCATTCTCAAATAAATATGGTACACCCCACAGGAGGAATTCTAGGAAAAAGAGTGTCCTCAGTTTTATCACCTATGTTACAATGTAAAGTTGACATGTTTTCAGTAAAGTATGAAAACCAGTGCATGCATGACAACCGCCGAACATTTTATAGAAAACCAGTTATTTCACCAGGGGCTGATGAGAATCCAAAACAAAAAAGACTTTTTCTTTTTAAATTCTGAAATTTTTGTTTTATTTATTTATTTGTTTAAAGTTTTTGTCACCAGGTGATGTGCTCACTAGAGAGAAAGAAATAGTGAGAGGGAAAGTGAGAACTTACCCCCCAGGGAGATGGCCACGCGGCAATCAATCCCTTCTCTCCCGTTCTCCTCCTGGGATTTTGGGCACGCCTGTGCATGTGCCCTGTGTGATTTTCAAGCCGCCAGGTCCAAGACGTGAACTGTGTTCAACCATGTGGGAGTCCAGCACTGTAACCACCATACCACCTGCTGGCCCCCCAAATTTATTTTTATTTGTGTATTTCATGAAAGAGAGAAAGAGACAGAGACAGAGAGAGGCAGACAGGCAGTGCTGATGGTTCCATGCCATGGAGCTGGCCCCTGTGGCCCTCAGCCAGCCAGGGTTGGAGGCACCTGTGCTTTTACGTGGCACGCACAGTTGGCCCAGGACAGATCCTGACCTTCCGTTTGGTTTCCAGCATGGCGGCGTGTGTGTTACTGCAGCTCCCCCAAGCAAGGCAGCTGTTGCCCTCGATGAGTTCATTGGTATGTTGGTGTCACAAACCTGGCCCATGTTTACACTTCTGCCTTATTCCCTTTTGAAACTAAATTTATTTATACTTAATTTCCAAAAGTATTGCAGACTAATGAACCTGGGAATGTTCCCACTGAACACCTTCTCATAGATTATTGTGAATTCAGGGCTGAGCTGAGGTGACAGGAACAGAGAACCTAACATGACTGTGATTTTCAGATTCCCAAAGGGAGATTCTGTGTCTACAAAATGATTCTAGTATGTCTTCTGGTTCTAGGGTTGCGTCTTGTGTACCAAACCGAATGGGTAGCATGTTATAGGGTGAGCACCCTTACCTCGGAAGCACACTTTCATGACGTTTCTTCTAAAATAACACTTGGCCTTTCTCTTTCCTCTTCCTGAACTCTGCCCAAGGCTGGTGAGCTTGGAAAAAGGAAGCAGGCGTACCCTGAATGCACTTCGAAACCCTAGGCAACCTCCTCTTTTTTTTTTTTGAGAGGTTTTAGCTATAGGGTGTGTACACTCACCAGAAAGACAGAGAGAGACAGAGAGATAGAAAGCGAGAAATAACCCCCCAGGAGGATGGCCATGCCACAATCCCTTCTCCTCCTCTTGGGATCCTCTTGGGGTATTGGGCATGCATGCACACATGCCCAGTGTGACTTTAATCCACGAGGTCCGGTTCGAGTACATTGGAGTCTAGCAACATAGCTATTACATCAACTGCTGGTCCCCCTAGGCAACCTCCTCTTCAGATCTGCGTCTCCAAGGAGATGTGCCTTCTAACAGCCTTGTCTCAGTGCAATAGAAGTGGGTTGCTCCATCTGAGAAGACTGTGATGTTCCGGTCACACCGCTACTTCAGTAACTCCGGAAGGTGAGCCCTTAGACAACCTGCCATTAGTGCCCATCTGCAATCACATTTCTGAGTCAGTCCTGTGTATTTATAAAGCGATCATGTTAGCCCCACCTGTCTCCTTGGTCATTGTATTGATATGTTCTAAGCTCTAAGCATGAAGGTAAAATATGAAGAAGAAAGTTAGCTATTATTCTTTCCCAAATGCCAACGTGATGTCAAGTGCATTCATGGGAACCACTGAATTTATTATGACTACGGACTTGTCAACAAGCTGACGCCTCGTTTGAAGGACCCAAGAAGTTCCCAAGTTTGTAGATTCTGTAGAATACCTTTTATCTACACTCCAGTCTTAATTCCATATCATCTCCCACTCTACACTGTTCCTCTAGTGGATATTTCCTGTGTTTTAGTCACCCAGGGGTTTTAGAAAATCTTTTTTCTACTTAGAGAATTCCTGAAATTGAAGCTGCAGGGTTAGCAGGCTCTTCCTTGGTGAACCAAGGTCCATATTCTCTAAGTCTGATTCTTTTACCCTTCTGAAATGCTGTAACACACTTACATACTGCTTAATTGATTCTTCTACTTTTATGACTTAGATTTTCTTAAATGCAGCTAAGCACCTGAGCAAATCCTCTGCACTCCTCCTGGGTAAAGCCAGCCATAACCACCTACCCCAGCCCTAAGCGCCACCCTAACCCCACCAGTTACAATGGTCTTCATTCTTCCGTGACTTTGCTCCTTATAATATCATTCAATTCGGCAAGTGAGACATTTACCAACATTTCATGTCCATTAGATGTAGTTTTGCATTTTAGCCCTTTAAAAAAACTTCTCATCGTGTCCAAAAACATCCTCCAAACACATCAATGCCTCAAGTTTGTTTCTTTTTCAAATTATGAAAAAAATAATAAAAATTACTTATACAATAAAATCGAACTTTCTCAACTTAGACTCCTTTTCAAGGAGGAAGTTAACTTTATTGATTATGGACTATGGATAATGGCCTGAGATAAGCGCTCTATGTGCATGGTGTCCTTTGACTTTTCCACTCTGACTACCAAATCATGACTTCTCTTTTTGCTTTATGGACAAGGAAAACAATGTTCATAGAAGTTATACAACTTGCTGACTGTCATCAAGTCAAACTTGCACACAGGCTGTCTGAGTGTACCTATTTCTTTTCGCTACACTATGCAACATAGATCTCATTTTTAGATGTAGTTCATAAAATATTGAAGACCATGTCAGGTGTAACACGTTGTGTTTCAGGAAAAAGTCTTAGGACACAATAGTTCCCATGGAAACATGGGACAGTAGACAAGGAAAGAATTGAACAAGAATGAGCTCACACATTTGGATGGGATAGGCTTGGATGCTAGGTCCTCAAGAGTAGGCTTCCTGTGTGCTCACGACACTGAGGAGCCGCATTCACATTGCAAAAGGTCTTTACATTATTTTAATGATGGATGCCAGAGCTGTCTCTGCAGTGGCTAGCAGGAAGAAACCAAGATTCTAGCCATTCAGAGCCGTAACTAGACCATCATGTCAGATGTACTCATTCATTAAACAATTATGGAGTGTCTAACGTGTACCAGTAATGGAACAAGAGATAGCATAATGGCTATGTTGCTGGGCTCCCATGTAGTTGATCGCAGTTTGAGTCCCAGACCCAGTGGCTTAAACTCACGCTGGGCACATGTGTATGCATGCCCAAGATCCCAAGAGGAGAATGGAAGAAAAGGGATTGCAGCATGGCTATCTCCCTGGAGGGTGATTTCTTGCTTTCTGTCTCTGTCTCTCTCTGTCTTTCTGGCAAGCACACATGCCCTATAGCAAAAACCTCTCATATATATATGGTATAAAATAATATATATATATATATATATATATATATATATATATATATATACACCAGATAGTGTGAACATGTGGGTCTCTGGAATAAGTCTGGGTCACAGCATTTTCATTGCACATCAGCTGTACAAGGGCATATATATATATATACATACACCAGTTATTAGTAGTTATGAAATATGCAGAAGATAATCTGATATTTAGGATATCTGACCATCAGTAGCACAGCTCAGCTTCTATGTCTTAATATCATAACATAACAGAATTTCTAAATGATGGGGGAATCTAGAGAACCAGAGGAGAAAACACACTGCAACCTACAGGTAAGATCTTTGTCACAATACAGGCAAGAACTGGTTTGGGTGGAGTGAGTACTTGAAGCATGTTGCTGAAAGCCAGGGATCATTGCATGATCATTAGATTTTACTTCTCTATCTAAACCCAAGGGGAATTTCAGTAATCACTGTTCACTTAGATCTATGTTCTTGGCTTTTAATAAAGATCGCAAAGTCTCTGATTCAAGAAATGGATTCATGAGTCTTCACAGTGTATTTTACAACTCTTCACTAAACATACTGTAAGAACACAGCATTGTTCTACTATTCGATTCTGATTCTAGCACCCAATGTGTTCCCTATGGCCAAGGTTGTTATTAAATCATGTATGATAACGTTATCTTATCAGGCTACTGAACTTGGTCTGTTTTCTTGGTAGGGGATAATAAATATCGAATTTGAAATATTTTAAAATATGAATCTTGTATCTTGGACTATCAGTTATCATCAGCAAAATGATTGACAGTCATCACAAGGGTAATCTGGGGCCGAGATCATTAATACTTTCTAAAACAAACAGATCTCCTGCATTGCTATTGTCTATGCAATTCAAGGTGACTGTGTGGGTAATGTGTGTTCTTCTAATGGGTTCTTGAGACGTTTAGATTTTCTACGTACCTCAAATTTCACATAAATATAGGTTTCAAAGCTCAGTTAGGAACTGAACTGAGTGCTCAACCTTCATCATATCAGGTGTTTTGATTTCTCTAAAGTGAACTTATTCTTGTCATTACATCGCCAGGGTTACCTGTCTGCACACTCAGCTCCTAGCCACTGATACTGTATTGCTCACCCTTTTTAACTCTTTTCTGGACTACGTAAGTGATTTCTGTAAAAAATACCATACAAATTCTAAGTTTTATGTATATATATATATATATATATATATATATATATATATGCATGCCTCTCCTTAGCACAAGTAATACTCTAATTTTATACTTTCATTATATTTGAAAATAGCAATAATAGTGATAAGCACACAGAAATAATTTAAGCCAGAGATTGTCTAATTTTTTTTTTTTTTTTTGGCATAGGGCACATGTGCTTGCCAGAGAGAGAAAGAGAGAGACAGCAAGAGGTGAGAGGGAAAGTGAAAAATTACCGCCTGGGGCAGAGGGTGAGTGGCCATGCCACAATCCTTTCTCCTCTATTCTCCTCCTGGGGTTTTGGGTGCTTTTCAAGCTGCCAGGTCCGGGATTTGAACTGTGGCCAGCCATTTGGGCACCCAGCACCTTATTCACCATCAGCTGACTCCAAGATTGGCCAATGTTTTGTATAGCTGTTCAGATAATAAGCATATTAGGTTTGGGATCATATAGTCGCTTTCATGGCTACTCAGTTTTGTTACTGGAGCACAAAAGCAGCATAGAAAATAAAGGATCGTGGGCTATGTTTCAATAAAACTTTATTTACAAAAACAACTGCAAGTAGTTTGGTCGATGGGCCACAGTTTGCTCTGATTGAAGAACTAGCTATAAGAATGCTGATGTTTATTTAACCATAAAAATTAAACATTCAGGATGTTTTTGACCAGGGTTCAAAGATTAAACCTGAAAGTGCAAATATTACACATTTAATAATTTAAGGATTGCTGGGCCAGATGCAATCTCTGAAGGCTTAAGAGGAGTCAACAAATCAGGCCTTGCACAGACATTCCCATCTTCCTCTCCCATCATTTCCACCACTACTTCACATTCCACTCCCTGACCAACCTAAGAGGAAGCAAAAAGGAGGAATGAGAAAAAAAATGTCAACATAAATGTGAAAACCTTTTACTGTGTGGGAAATGACTCTCAGTGGTAAGAAAAATGTCCTTCTGGGTTAAGTGAGAATATCCCCTGTCCCCAAGTCAAGTTTTACTACCAGATGCTCTAGATCAACTACCCAAAGATTGGAGGTACTAGGAAGTGAAAAATGATCCTTTCATTCCCTTGGTAGAGATAACTCATCAGCTGCAGAATAAAATAAGATTGATCAAGGACCAACAAGTGGCACAGTGGTTAAGGTGCTGGACTCCCATGTGGCCAACCGCAGTTCAAGTCCCAGACCCAGTGGCTTGAAGCTCACAGGGGGCATGTGCATGCATGCCCCAAATCCCAAGCAGAGAATGGAGAAGAAGGGATTGTGGCATGACCATCCCTCCTGGGAGGTCATTTATTCCTTTCTGCCTCTCTGTCTCTATCTCTTCAGCCAGCACATGTGCTCTATAGCAGAAATCTCTCAAATAAAGTAAGTAAATAGGGATCAGCAGATGGCATAACAGTTACATTGCTAGACTTCCACATACACAACCACAGTTTGAGTCCCTGGCATGGAGGCTTAAAACTCACCAAGGGCATGTGTGCATGCATGCCCCAAATCCCAAGTCGAGAATGGAGGAGAAGGGATTGTGATGTGGTCATCCCCCCTGAGAGATGATTCTTCCTTTCTCTCTCTCTGTCTCTCTGTCTCTCTGGCAAGAACACACTCCTATAGCAAAAATCTCACTCTCTATAAAAAAAAGGTAAGTAAATAAGATTGGCCATAAGATAGTAGTTTTCAGGAGCACTTCACATACAACCCCTGCAGTCTGAGGCCAAATATGAACACTGAGAACAGTATTCATGTATAGTCAATGGATTTCTAAGGTCTTGAAACTATTTGGAAAAACCTGAGTGAAAGGAAAGAATAATGAATCAGTTATATTTTTGTAAAACATATCACCCTAGTTCTTGGAAGCCTTCCTTCAAGCTCTATAGAAGAAAAATTTTACATTTCTTGTGAGCAGAAACATTAAAATCGAAGACAAACACCAGAAAATCCAGAGACATGGTCTGTTGAGGGAACAGTTTGCCCAAGAATGACTTGGAAACATACACCAGGCTGAGGTAGAAGGAGAACCAACTGACTCTCTGAAAGGTCTCTCAGTAATAACGGGGAGTCGGGTTAGACAGACACTTCTTAGACAGAGATGACGCGTTGGTGGAGTTCGCTCCACCAGCAGATGCTAGTTATTCACGTTATTAAAGATTTCGTCAGCCAGTGGCATGGCGGTTAGTGCAGCAGAACCCACATGACCCACAGTGTAGTCTGAGACCTGACAGCTCAAAAAACATGGCAGGTGTGTGCCCATGTGTGCCCAAAGTCCCCAAAGGGGGAGAAACGGAGGAGAAAAGATT
Source organism: Tupaia belangeri chinensis (assembly GCF_000334495.1). Classification (NCBI taxonomy): domain Eukaryota; kingdom Metazoa; phylum Chordata; class Mammalia; order Scandentia; family Tupaiidae; genus Tupaia; species Tupaia belangeri. The sequence goes on along the minus strand of NW_006159861.1, from coordinate 1,454,609 downwards.
GCAGCTTGGCCACATCCTGTGAGAGGGGCTTTCTCACTTCCCTTCTCTCCCTCTCTCTCTCTGTTGAGTGCATGTGCCTTCTGGCAATTCTTTTTATACATGTTAGAGACGGGTTTATCATGGTTGACCTTGTCTTCCCCCTTTACCCAAGGCATAACCCAAGCTTCTGATGAGGGCAGAGAAGGAGGTTACATTTAAACCGAGTTTAAGCCTGAGCCTTTAAAATGACCTGTCTTTGTATTCACTGGAGGAGAAGCACTGAGGCGCAACTGAGTGTGAGCAAGTTACACTACAAACAGGATGACCGTGTGTCATTCCAGGGTGAGGAGAGTGAAAGCCCGACCATCTCGATGTCCTTCCAGCCGTACACATCCCTGGTTGGAAAAGGGAGCATGTATTTCTAAGAAATCATGTTGGCTCAAAATAAAATAGAAATTTAGAAATAACGTCCCATCAGGGCCTGGTGGCTGGTGTCAGGAACGAGTGTAGTGTGTTACACCACGCCTGGGATTGGTGTGGTCTGTGCTGACGCTGAGTAGGTATTGCCAGCCCTGGACTGTAGTAAAAGAGTTAGTGTCAGAACACACAGAATCCAGGAAACCGAAGCACCTACATAGGAAAGGATAAAGAAAATTCCAAAACTGCTCATGAGAAGAAGCCCTCAGTTCAGAGCTTGAGAAAGGCCAAAAGAGAAACACAGAGTGTAGGATGAGAGTGGGGGCCTGATGCCAAGTAACTCACTGGATGGGTCAAATTTGAGGGTACTTTTATAAAACGTTACTCCATTTTATTTATTATCATTTTTATTTTAATTTGACCAGAGAGAGACAGAAAGAGAAAGAAAAGGAAAGCAAGAAAGCAAGCCACCAGGTCCGGGACTCCAACTGTGGTCGGCCATGTGCGAATCCAACATCTTAACCACCATGTCAGCTGCCAACTCCGAGAGAATAGTTTTAATTATTTGATAAATTTTTATTAAATTGCTAAAACTTACACAAAAAAATCCAAGTCAATAATAAAAGGCAATTATTTGTCCATGTCAGCCCCAATTTTATAGAGAATAAAAATCATAGTGTACTATGTGTCTCAGTTCTGAAATAATTACAAAGGCATAAAATATAAAAAGTCCCTCAAATATAACTCTTAAAAATATGGGAGAGCAAAAATTTGCTTAAAATAAGAGACGTCTTGGGGCCAACAGGTGATGTAGTGGTTAAGGTGCTGGACTCCCAGATGGCTGACCACAGTTCGGATCCCAGACCTGAGTGCATGTGCATGCATGCCCAATCCCGGGAGGAGAAAGGAGGAGAAGGGACTGCAGCACAGCTACTCCCCCCGGGGTGATTTCTCACTTTCCCTCTCATCATGTCTGGCTCTCTCTCCCTCTCTGGTGAGTATATGCACCCTAACACAAAAAACCTCCAAAAATTTTTTAAAAAATTTTTTCAAAGATTTTTGAACATTTGAATTATAGATAATTATTTTTTTATTCTGTTTGAAACTTTGTTTGTAAACCACATAGATGTTACCATTTGAGAAGAACACAAATCCATTTCTAAGAGAGAGGGAGGTAAAAAGGAAGCAGTGGTCCATACACTTAGCAATAATTAAAGATGGCGAGACTACTGGCTTTCAGATAAACATGAAGACTTAGGAACTATATTGATAAAGACAAAAGAAGGCAGGAGAAGATGTCTTGGGCTTTACATCTTTGGTGCTAATGTAGCCAAAAAAGAGTGAACCAATTCAGTTAGTCAGAAGATCAATCAATCAATCAATCAATCTGAATGTATAGAAGTATATTTTAGAATAATATGATGCATTCAGTTTATTATCAAAAATATAACATTAAGTTACATTATAGCAGGGATGGTAGACGACATGGAGCTTAAAGCACTGGGTCCCACATGGCCAGCTGTGCAGTTCGAGTCCCTGGAGCCAGCAGCTTGAAAATCCCACCAGGTGTGAGCGTGTGTGCCTGCAAGCCCAAAATCCCGAGAGGGGACTTGGAGGAGAAGGGATAGCAGTGTGCTCATGTACCCTGGGGGGGTCATTTCTCACGTTCGCTCTTGAATGACTCCATTTGGATGACTTGACAATGTTCTCAAAGAAGGCTTTTTCACTTAATGGATTTACTGTTTCTGCATCAGGATTCTCTAATGTTGGGAAAAGTACGAACCTAGCAGAATTCGGTTGCTTAAACCCTGAATGTCCCCAAGATAGACCTTTTATCAGGATCAGCTCCCAGCTAGCTCTTGAGAGCCGAGCCCTGAACCCTTGGAAGTTTCAGCCTGACAGAATGTTCCAGTGTGCCTGCAGGCTTGGGGCAGTCTGTCAGACAGTCGATATTAACAATGTGATTATGCGAATGCCTGTGTGTGTGTGTGTTCGGGGGGAGTTGTTTGTTGGTTTTCCTAAGGCCCTGGGGTCTGAGTAGCAGAGTAGCGGATACAATTTACATCCAGTGCTGACTGATCAACCACAAGGACCCTGGGTACCGAGACTTGGGAGCATGCCTGATTGGCAACACTGGACATGAGCTGTCACATGTCTCTGCTGAGACAGTGGGTCCTCTGTGAGACGCCCTGGGAGAGGACGCCTGGGTACTTACACCTGGTCTCTCCCAGGCCCCGTGTGCCTTCCCCCTTGCTGATTTTCATTTGTCCCTTTTCACTGTCATAGTCCATAACTCTGAAGGTAAGGGCCTCTGAACCTCAGGTGTTAATCTTGTGAAATACTAGGTTTGAGAGTGCTCTCGGGGCTCCCCGAATCACATGGTACTAAAGGTGAGCCTAAAACAGTGAAAGTTGGCATGACTTTGGTTTGTTATGTTCTGATGCCAGAAAATTAAGTTTCTAGAATGTCTTCCTTTTGTTAAAGTTGCCAGGTCTTATTACTCTATCAGTTCTTTCACAGCTAGATTTTATGTTTTGCTATTGTTTCACATCATCATGGCCTAGCTGGAGTTTAAAACTCCGTCACAAGAGGAGGGGCACTCAGTGATCTCCACTGCTGTTCCGGTCGCCTCTCAGGAGATCCGTGACTTCACCACTCTTCCAGGTAGGATTTAAGCCTGGGATTTGCTGAGGCACAATGAGGAACACATCCCATGGGGCAAGACCAGCAAACCTTTGACCTGGGTCTGGGTGGCCAATCTAGCAGGATCTCATTTCTGCCATATCAAATTGGCAGCCAGCGACACCAAGAAGAAATGGGCAGTTACATCAAACTCAACGCTATTTAGAAGATCCACCAAAATGGAGCATATGAAAACAGTTTTGTAAACTCAATGAAGATGCTACTTAGTGCCATCACTATGCATTTACAGGTGGAAGAAGTCGCCGATTGCTCACTGTGTTTCATTTCTCAAGCTTGACTGTCTCTTGAGCTGGGTCACTGAAGGAGGGGTTTTCTGGGACTGCTCACGTCTGAATGATGCCCCAGTGAGAACCGAAAGGATTTCCAGAGCAATAGCCTGCTTAACAAGGTAGCACAGACTCTGCAATGAGGCTTCTCCAAATCCAGGGTCAATACCTTCTTCTTGAGTGGGATGTTATCAAATAGTTGGGATGAACCAGATTCTCAAAGGCATTTCTTATTTAAGGAGTAATTAGTGCAGATTCTTTCTGACTAATGAGCCTGTGTTTTCAAGGTTGAGCACAAAATGTAGGGAGACTATAAATTTTCTGTGAGTAAACAAAGCTACATCTGCTGGGATTATTAACAGAACACTCTCTTTAATACATAATTGATGTCTCATACATTCTGTCTTTGAGCTGCTCTTTCCACCAAGCATGCCCTGCCGCTGTCTGGTCCCTCTGCCTCTCATTACAGTAACAAGATACAATCCTGCAGGGAGAGCATCCAGCCTTCCTCTTCCTGCTGTGCTTTCAAAAATGTTGCAATGAAAAATATGCCACCTGTTGGAAAAGATTGCAGTGTCCTGAGAGCAACAATCCTAGGAAATTATCTCCTAAATGAAAATGTTTTGTTTTTCTAAAGAAAAAGGAAGGGTGATTTTGAAAGGAAAGAAATATTTTTCTGTCCTCTACAGATCCCCGAATCCTTTCATTTCCTAAGCTTTATGTCTCACATATAGAAGTCTTTCGGCATCAAAGAGGGAGGAGATCAGCTCACATTTCTCAGCAAGAAAATCTGAGGGCCCCCTTGCAAAGGCAGAGAAGAAAGTCTGGCATGTCTGAAAATACTGAAAGTAACAGAGTGAGTCTCATTGTCCATTTTTACATTTTTAAAATTTATTTATTTATTTATTTATTTTGGAGAGACTTTTGCTATAGGACGTGTGCGCTCTCCAGAAAGACAGAAAGACAGAGAGACAGAAAGCGAGAAATCACCCCCCAGAGGGGATGGTCACGCCACAATCCCTTCTCCTCCATTCTCCTCTCAGGATCTTGGGTACGCACACACATGCGCCTGGCGTGAGTTTAAGCCACCAGGTCTGGGAGTCCAGTGATATCATTATTACGCTAACTGCTGGTCCCCAAAATGTTACCCTTCTTTACTCTTTCTCTTCTAGTTCACATCCCTCCACATTTAATAAAAATTGTGGCCAGATTGTGGGGAAACTCAGAGATGCAAGCTCAGTGAGTAAATATCATCAGAGATTGTTTATGTCATCAGGGACACCCCTATTAAAATGAAGAGGAGCCCAGGCAAATTGAAAGAAATAAAAGCAGATTTCTTCAACAGGATCAATAAAACTAAAAAGACAATGGCTATAAAAAGGTCACTGATTTTACTTTCTAATGCTAATATTCTGTGATAAATTTAGGAATTTAAGATTTCATTTTGCTTCTAAAACAAATTATCTTTTTTTTTTTTTCATTTGCCACATGTTCATTCACTGAACACTTATTTTTGGCATGCTATGTCCACTGTGCCCGTCACTCTTCCAGGTGCCAAGGAGACAGTATTTAACAAAACAGACAAAAGTCTGGCCTGTTGACATGGATGTTCTAGTGAAGACGATTAAGCAGTGAACGAGGTAATAAACGTGTTGGCAGATTTAATTGGAAGTAACAAGTCGATGAAGAGAGCAAGGGAGAGTGTGAGGATCTGGGGTCAGAGAGGCACAGGCCTGCCTTCATGGCGAACTCATCGGCCATTGTAATGTCCCTGGCTTTTAATGTGCATGAAATGAGGAGCCTTTGGGTTGTTAAATAGATGAGTAGTACTATCTCAAATAAGGACTTTTAAAGGTCACTGTGACATGAAATCACAGAAAGAAAGAAAATGATCTGTAACCTCAAATTCTTCTTTGGAAATCTGGAAAATAAGATGTCAATGTCATTAAGTGTAAAGTTGTGGAGTGGGCCAGCAGGCTGGATTTACAAAACTGAGGCAAAGAACAGGTCCAAAAATGATGCCATAGAGGCAAGAAAATAATTTAGAAAAAGTCCTGAGATGGGGAACAAATGACTTAAGGAAACAAAATACAGGTGGAATCATCCGACGTCACCTTTGCTTCCTAGAGAGCCCTCCTTTATTGTCAGCTCCTGACCCTCACTTCACTCTTCACCCTCCTGCCATCACTCATCCAGGCTTCCTGCTATGGGGAAGACCCTTCCATGGGAACACCCTTCCATAGGAACATCCTTCCATGGGAACCCCCTTCCATAGGAACATCCTTCCATGGGAACCCCCTTCCATAGGAACATCCTTCCATGGGAACCCCCTTCCATAGGAACATCCTTCCATGGGAACCCCCTTCCATAGGAACATCCTTCCATGGGAACCCCCTTCCATAGGAACATCCTTCCATGGGAACCCCCTTCCATAGGAACATCCTTCCATGGGAACCCCCTTCCATAGGAACATCCTTCCATGGGAACCCCCTTCCATAGGAACATCCTTCCATGGGAACCCCCTTCCATAGGAACATCCTTCCATGGGAACCCCCTTCCATAGGAACATCCTTCCATGGGAACCCCCTTCCATAGGAACATCCTTCCATGGGAACCCCCTTCCATAGGAACATCCTTCCATGGGAACCCCCTTCCATAGGAACATCCTTCCATGGGAACCCCCTTCCATAGGAACATCCTTCCATGGGAACATCCTTCCATAGGAATATCATTCCATAGGAACACCCTTCCATGGGAGCATCCTTCCATAGGAACGTCCTTCCATGGAAACACCCTTCCATGGGAACATCCGGCCATAGGAAGAACATCCTCCCATAGGAACACCCTCCCATAAGAACACCCTCCCATAGGAACACCCTCCCATAGGAACACCCTCCCATAGGAACACCCTCCCATAGGAACATCCAGCCATCAGGCCACTCCACAGACAAACGTTCCTCTATTGGAAAGTGCAACTCCACTGCAGTTCCCTTTGATGGAATTTTTCTGAAGTGCTGCTTCGGAGAATTCATCTCTGATTCCACAAGTATGCTGAACTATTATTGTGCTCTAACTTCTTCATACAAAGTCTTTGTAGCAGAAGAGATCTTAAGAAGACACAATCTGAGTTTTAAGATGTGGGCTAAAGATAGGAAAGACTATTTTCCACCATTAAAATAAAAATCTTAGGGATCAGAAGATGGTGGATTGGTTACATCATTTTAAACTCACACCAGATGCATATGCATGCATACATAAAGTCCCAAGAGGAGAATGGAGCAAAAGAATTATGGTATGCACATTCCCTCTGGGGATGATTTCTCACTTTCCCTCTGTTTCTCTCTGTCTCTCCAGCAAGCATACACATCCTATAGAAAAACTCTTTCTAAAAAAAAAAAAAAATGAAACCAAGCCATTTTAATAACTAACTAAATGTCATACCTTGCTCAGATGAGGAATACTTCTGAACAAGAACATCAAAATAGGTTGAAGACAGGACTCTTTGAGTCATTCAATGGCTTAAAAATGTTTACTGGCTGAATTGCATCCCCACTTCTCAAATTTGTAGATTCAAGCCCTAACCTCCCCAATGTGGCTATCTGTATTTGAAAATACAGTCTTTAAAAAGGTAATTAAGATTAATGGGGCTGGCAGGTGGTGTGGTGGTTAAGGGTACTGGACTCCACAGTTCGAGTCCTGGGCCTGGCAGCTTACAGTCTCACTTTCTCTCTCTCACTCTCTTGTCAAATTAAAATAAATAAATAAAGTTAAATAAAATAATTCTTTTTTTTTTTTTCTTTTTTGGAGAGGTTTTTGCTATAGGGTGCGTGCGCTTGCCAGAAAGACAGAGAGAGACAGAAAGTGAGAAATCACCTCCCAGGGGGAGATGGCCATGCCACATTCCCTTCTCCTCCATTCTCCTCTCAGGATCTTGGGTACGCACACATGCGCCCGGCATGTGTTTAAGCTACCAGGTCCGGGACTCGAACCACTATCGACTATGTGGGAGTCCAGCGACATAGCCATTACGCTAACTGCTGGTCCCAATAAAATAATTCTTAAAAAATAAAAAAGATTAAATGCAAGGCCAAGCATAGTGATTAAAACTCTGGACACCCACATGGCTGAGTGCACTTTGAGTCCTGTACCTGGCAACTTGAAATTCACTGGGCGTGTGTGTGCATGCTCAAAATTCTGAGAGGAGAATGAAGGAGAAGGGATTGAGGCATGGCTGTCTCCCCGGGGGTTACTTTCCCTCTCACTGTCTCTGTCTCTGTCTCTCTCTCCTTGCGAACGTCCATGCCTTATGAAAAAAAAAAAAAAAGCTCTAAAACAAATAATAATTAGGTGGTAGTAAAGGCGGAGTATTTATCTAAGGGGCTGATGAGCTCATAGGATGAGGAAGAGCCATGTGGGTCACACTCGTACAGAGACGAAGCTGTGTGAAGACACAGGACAAAGGTGACTCTCTGCAAGCCTTGGAGAGGAGTCTCAGTGTAGAAACTCAGCCTGCCAGCACCTTGAGTTCAGACTCTAGAGCTAGAGAAAAAAAATATTTTTGTTGTTTAACTCCAGAAACACCAGTCTGTGACACTGTGTTATAGCAACCAAGCTGACTACTATGAAGAGCCCGCCTACGTTCATCCTGGACGTCCATCAGGAAGCACGGAAGGTCAGGGGCTGGCTTGCCTTAACCGTAGAGGGACTGGTAGTTTTCAGATCATGAAAAAGGTCTATAAATTTGAGTCGAAGTTTTTGAGAGAAACTGGTCTAGGAAATATATACAAGTAAATTGTAACTTGTTGGTGTCTCCCCAAATTCTTACGTTGAAACTGTAAGCCCCAGTGGGGTGGTACTAGGAGGTAGGCCCTTGGAAAGCGATGAGGCTGAAATGGGGTCATAACCCCACAGTGGGGCCAGTATCCTTATAAGAACAAAAGGAGACTGGAGTGTGTGTTCTCAGTCCTGTGAGGACGTGAGGGTGCCACTAGACAGGAGGTCCCCAAACCAGAAAGTGGCCTTTGCCAGACACTGGATGCCTCCTTGCCTGGTCCTGGACTTCTTTACCTTCAGGACATTTAAACAGCATTTGTTTTTTACCACCCGAGTCTACAATTTTATAGTATCTCAAACTAAGACACAATATTTTTAAAAAAAAGGTAAAAAGTAGACTTATTTTTTTTTCTTTCCTTTTTTTTAAGAGGTTTTTGCTATAGGGTATGTACGCTTGCCAGACAGAGAGAGACAGAGACAGAAAGCGAGAAATCAGCCCCCCAGGGGGGATGGCCACACCTCAATCCCTTCTCCTCTATTCTCCCCTCGGGATCTTGGGCACGCACGCACACACGCCTGGTGTGAGTTTTAAGCCACTAGGTCCGGGACGTGAACTGCGGTTGACTACGTAGGAGTCCAGCGACATAGTCATTTTGCTAACTGCTGGTCCCAAAAGTTGACTTATTCTGAACAGTACAGTGCTGTGGAAACTCTACTCAAACGGATAACAACAAGTTAACCTTAGATCAATACAAATTCTCCCTCCCATTGATTATAAAGTATGAAAAATATTCATCTCTCCAAATTTGAATTTGTTTCTCTACACTAGTTATCACAACAGTCTTAATTCTACTCGCATTTTTATCTGATTGCAAGATCTCCTCGACAGCTAAATAAATGAAATATATTTAGCACACCACACACAGTGTACTTAATATTTTGGTGACACTCTTAGGTAAGATACAACGTTAAAGAACACACAGACACGAAAAGATACATTGAAATCATTTGGTCCAACTCTCTCAGTTTCCAGGTAATAAGTGTAAGATAAACAGTTACGGGACTCACGTAAGGTGGCAGAGTGGTACAGTGGCTAGAGTCCAGGCTGTGCCACCCCTGTCAGTGTTAGGCCTATCTCCAAACATGGGCTCAGTAAATGCATTTCTGGGCATTTACTGGGCTCACCCATGCATTCCTGTGGCTCCAGATCAAGTAAGTTCATTTTAGAACTCGGACTTTAGGAACTGTGTCATCTAATTGTTTTTATATTTCCCAGGGGGGATGGCCACACCTCAATCCCTTCTCCTCTATTCTCCCCTCGGGATCTTGGGCACGCACGCACACACGCCTGGTGTGAGTTTTAAGCCACTAGGTCCGGGACGTGAACTGCGGTTGACTACGTAGGAGTCCAGCGACATAGTCATTTTGCTAACTGCTGGTCCCAAAAGTTGACTTATTCTGAACAGTACAGTGCTGTGGAAACTCTACTCAAACGGATAACAACAAGTTAACCTTAGATCAATACAAATTCTCCCTCCCATTGATTATAAAGTATGAAAAATATTCATCTCTCCAAATTTGAATTTGTTTCTCTACACTAGTTATCACAACAGTCTTAATTCTACTCGCATTTTTATCTGATTGCAAGATCTCCTCGACAGCTAAATAAATGAAATATATTTAGCACACCACACACAGTGTACTTAATATTTTGGTGACACTCTTAGGTAAGATACAACGTTAAAGAACACACAGACACGAAAAGATACATTGAAATCATTTGGTCCAACTCTCTCAGTTTCCAGGTAATAAGTGTAAGATAAACAGTTACGGGACTCACGTAAGGTGGCAGAGTGGTACAGTGGCTAGAGTCCAGGCTGTGCCACCCCTGTCAGTGTTAGGCCTATCTCCAAACATGGGCTCAGTAAATGCATTTCTGGGCATTTACTGGGCTCACCCATGCATTCCTGTGGCTCCAGATCAAGTAAGTTCATTTTAGAACTCGGACTTTAGGAACTGTGTCATCTAATTGTTTTTATATTTTAAATGAAGGCATTAGTCCCAGTTACTTAGCTGACAAGCCACAGTATGTCAGATCATCCTTCTGATAGATTCGGAGCTGCAAGGGGGAGTCTACTAGCAACCTTGTTAGCTAACGGACTATACTGTGCCCACATTAGTGACAAATCAAGTTGAGATTGATCAGGGTAGGCAATAAGAAGATGCCTTGTCTGTAGAGAAATTAAAAATAAAATAGACTAGCTTTGGTCTGTTTTAAATTATACCCTATGCATCAGTAATTCCAAACAATTATAGTGATAAAATACCTCTCCCTCAAAAAAAATTATTGCTCAATGTGCTGAACAATCGTTGGGGACACTGTTTAGTTTTAAATCACATACATGGAAGCTTCAAACTGGTACATATTTATTAGTTATGCTTTAATAAACATGATATCCTACATGAAAGTAAATTGGGAGAATTATCAGTCATAGAGTTGTAAAAAGAAGTCCCTGAAGCACTTGGACAAATTTTACATATTAAAAAAATTTAGACTATATTCAGCTATTAGTATAGTAAAAGTATATTTTGTTTCACAACTTGCCAATGAAGAGAATTTGAGTATATTCACCACTGATTTTAACTTGGCTTGCATTATATTAGTAAGATCATGGTTGAGGGGACCAGCAAATGGCATAATGATTATGTCACTGGACTCCCACATAGTTGAGTGGTTAGAGTTCCCGACCTGGCGGCTTAAAACTCACACTGGGCGTGTGTGTGTGTGTGCATACCCGAAATCCTGAGAGGGGAATGGAGGAGAAGGGACTGTGGCGTGGCCATCCTATCTGGAGGGTACTTTCTCACTTTCTGTCTCTCTGTCTCTCTCTGTCTCTGCAGCAAGCACACGTACCCTATAGCAAAGACCTCTCTAAATTTTTTTTTTTTTTAATTGTAATTGGAAGAGCATATACAACAAAACCTTCAGCCAACATTTTTGGGAATAGAACAATTTTTATTTCATAATGTGGGGAAAAGTCAGACTCTGCAGAAATAACACCCGTTTACTTTCTTTCCTCTGTGTTTCTCAAAATGGCTTATATAGAAACTTCAGTGGTTTGTCTAAGCAGAGCATGCTGGAAATAATGTCACGTCTAACAACTTTTCTCCTCTCCTCTCCTCTCCGTATTTTATCAGAGCTTACCCTGTAGTAACTCCCACCCACGTACACACACACACACACACACACACACGGTAGTGTTTCATACGACTTGAAAATATTTTCCAGATTTTACTATAGTATTAATAACTTACTTGAAACTCTGTAACTAATTCTTCAAATAGTGTTAAGTTACCTCACTTATTTTTACATTTCCCAATTGTGAATCTTGGTTTTCTGCTGTCTTGTGTTGTTATGAACTCACCTATTACTATCATTTTTAAATATTTGTGTCAATGGAAGCTCTGAAATACAATTCCAATGTAGAATCCAGACCAATTTTCTTCCTTTTTTTTTTTTTTTTTTGAAAAGTTTTTTCTACAGAGCAAGTGTGCTCGCCAGAAAGACAGACAGAGACAGAGAGACAGAAAGTGAGAAATCAGCCCTCAGGGAGATGGCCACGCCACAATCCTTTCTCCTCCCTTCTCCTCTCGGGATCCTGGGCACGCACACATACATGTCCAGTGTGAGTTTAACCCACTGGGTTCAGGACTTGAACCATGGTTGACTACGTGGGAGTCCAGGGACACAGCTATTACGCTAACTGCTAGTCCAGTCCTGACAGATTTTCTTTTTATAGCAAGAGTCTTAACCTGAACTTTGGAAAATCCCAGAACACTTTGATACTCGATATAAACTTTTGTACATGTGCAAATTTTTCTGAGCAACTCTGTATCTGTCATCAAGTTCCCAAACAGCCCGGTACTCTAGGTGAGTTGAGAAGTCATAGTCCCCTAAATACCGTGAACTCCTGGGTCCTAAGATTTCCTTTATTAAATCTGGGTGTACATATGGGTGTTTGAAGTATTATTGTCTCTAAATGTTCGTTTAAAGATAGTTCATAAGGAATGTAATGCATTTATAAAAAAATGAATTTCCTATAGGCAAAGGCCATAAATAAGATATTCTTTAAATCTCTCCTCTCTGTCTCTTTCTGGTGAGTGCACATGCTTTAAGGCTAGAATTTTTTTATCATTTAGTTTTAAAATTTATTTTATATTCCATCATTGTGCTTTATTACACCATACAAAATGAATTTTCCCACCCAGAATACACTAACTCTTGGCCCAAGCTAGATTTTAAAAATAAAATGAAATTTTCTGTTTTCTTTTTGTTTTTGTTTTGCTTTCTTTTTGCCACAGGGTATGTGCACTCGCTGGACAGAGACAGAGAGAAATTGAGAAATCATCCCCCAGGGGGATGGCCATGCTGAAATCTCTTGTCTTCTATTCTTTCCTCGGGACCCTGGGTGTGCACAATGTACCTAGTGTGATTTTTTTCAAGCCGCTGGGTCTGGGACTCAAACCACATTTGGTCACGTGAGAATCTAGTGCCTTGATGATAATGCCACCTGCTGGTCCCAAAATAAAATTTTCTTTAAATCAAAATATTGTTTAATACAAAAAGTTAAGCAGATGGTTAGATAAATAGGAATGAGTGCCAGAGATGTATACTAGAGTACAGATCTACGCGTTACTCTTACAGAGCATTGGAGAGAACTGAGGAAGCTTTCACAATGTTTGTCACTCGAGAGTCGTCATTATGCATTTAGACTGTCAGTGTGGCTTTGGGCTCCTTGTGAAGTCACCCCATCACTGTAAGGTAAAACACACGTGCTCTTAGGAAGAGCTGCCTGAGACACTCAGCACAAAATTGTTTGAAATAAAGATAATCTTCTCACAGTTTTTAAAAGCTCAAATTATTCTTCCTCTTTGTTCTGGCAACTGTCTTATTGCCATTTGGTACCAAGAGAATTTTGCTTATTTATCTGTTCTACTGGAAGGCTTGAGAGAGCGAGAGAGAGGGGAGAGAGAAGAGAAAAGGATTAACACAGATTTACAAAGGAGGAAAATCAGAGACTCCAGATAATACTACCATTTTGCATGAAATTGAGTGAGCAGACCTGGAGAAAGACAAGCATGCTTCTTGGGGTGCTGAGATGCAGTGGTTTCTTTCATACAGCTTTGCGGGCAGGACAGTTGTCAATCAGCATAAGGAATCTTTTTTTATTTATATTATTTTATTTAACTTTATTTATATTCATTTATTTATTTTAATTTGACCAGAGAGGGACAGAGTGAGTGAGAGAGAAAGAGAAAAAGAGAGAGACGGAAAGTGAGAAGGTAAGCTGCCAGGTCTGAGACTCAAACCATGGTTGGCCTTGTGGAGTCCAGCATCCTTAACCACCATGCCACCTGCCGGCCCCTGCATAAGGAGTCTTTTGCATTGATCCAACCCAAAAAGGTGGGACTTCTGAAAGCAGAGGCTTGTAGGCTATAGGTAAGTATGAAATTTTAGATTAGTAATTGGTTAAAGAAAAGCACAAGTCTCTGTTCCTGAAAGAAATAAGCAGAAAATGTCTATGCTTTACCACAAGAGAGAAGACGACTTCCTATGCGTCATGAAGACACCACGCCTGGGACAGGAGCTACTATCCCACTATCAATTACCTGTCAATGTGTGTAGGCCTCTTCCAATGCTTGCAGATACGACTCAATAAAACGCTTACCTCCACTTGATATTCGAGACAAAGTATTCTAGCTTCTGTTTCTCCCATTATTATCGTCCATTATCAAAATTTCTGTAATTGTTAAAATTTTCTATTTTGGAATATAATAATTTTTTACTCTCTGAAAAATTGATATGAATAAAAGTTAATCTACATAAAATGAATGAGAAATCTGTGAGCTAATGAACAAAACATTGACTAAGTTTCTACCCTTACAAATCAAATCAAAATTGTGAACATACACATAGTATCATGTTTACAACATTTTAATTATTTTATTCATTTTATTTAGAGAGTTTGGCTATGGGGTGTGTGTGCTCATGGGAGAGAAAGAAAGAGACAGAGAGACAGAAAGCAAGAAATCATCCCTCCCAGGAGGGATGGTCATGCTACAATCCCTTCTCCTCCAGTCTCCTCTTGGGATCTTAGACATGAACATACATGCTCCTGGTGTGAGTTTTAAGTCACTGGGTCCAGGACTCAAACTACGGTCAATTACACTGGAGTCCAGCAACATAACTGTTACACCATCTGCTGCTCCCCCAACAGTTTTTTAAAGGTTTTTGCCATATGGTGTGTGTGCTGGCCAGAGAGCCAGTGAGAGGGAAAGCGAGAAATCACACCCTCACATGGGGGCATGGTCAGTCCACAATCTCTTCTCCTCCTGGAATTTTGGGCACACATGCACATGTGTCCAGCATGATTTTCAAGCTGCCAGGTCCAGGACTCAAATTCTGGTAGACCATGTGAGACTCCAGCACCTCAACCACCACGCCACCTGCTGGCCCTTTTAACAATTCTTAAAAATTGTTCATTTTTAACCTCCAAGGTACATTTTTCTGACAAATCTTGTTATAAGTCCACATTAATCATTTTGCATTTGGGTGGCCAGCAGGTGGTGTGGTGGTTAAAGATTGGATTCCCAATGGCCCCTGAGATTCAAGTCCCGAACCTAGTGACTCACCATTCTTCTTGTTCTCTCTCTCTCTCTGTCTCTCTCTCTGGAGAGTGCATATGCTCTTCAGAGAATCACAAAAAATGGAATCATAAAACAAAATAACAAAATAATTTTGTATTCAGCTTTACTTCCATTATGTTTTTGTTATTCACTTTCATTAAATTTTCAACAAATCTTCCTTACCTATTGATATCCAAGTTATTCTCTGCTCAAGCACAGTTATGTCAACACTGTGGCAGATTTTCTCTTTTCAGTTGTTAATTGGCCTATCTCTGCTATAATTTTGTCAGTGACTTTGTAACTTGAGCTTTGTACCTGTTTCATTAACTTCCTAAAATTTCTGAATTTGCTGTTTCCTCAATTATTTTCCCCATGTGATTATCTGGAAAGACCGATCAATAAACATATTGGCAGAAGAGATATGATAGAAGAGATGGCTGAACTAATATTTTCTTTTTAATTATTCAATTCTTCAGAAAATAATTTTATGAAATTTCATGTTATAAAATCCCAAGACAGCTTTATTGCTTTCCTCATTCCGACTAAACATTAGAAACATTTCTTACTGAATATAGGCCCTGATCTCCCTTTTCTTAGACTGTTTACTTTAGAGAAATATTACAATTTGTTCTTCTGCCTCCTTTAAAATGTATATAAATCTCTTGAACAGCCTCTTGCTATTATTGAGACCCAAGGAAGAATTTACGCAAGTACCTGGGAACCCTTTCTTTTAAAGCAAATCATCCCAGAAGGTAAGACTGCTATCTCCAAGTCCCTCTGAGGCAATGGTAGCCTAATTTTGGTAGCACCTTGTCCAAGTTGTCATTTGACAGTAAAAAGTTCACTTTTTACTCTGAGTAAAGCCCTTAGGAAACACAGGAGACCCAAGATCCTCCCTCTTCCACACACCTCAACTTTAAACCCTTTCTTTTACTTCAGCAGAGTTCAATTTCTTTTCCCCAGTTCAATAGTTTAAAATAAGTCTTCCTGGGCCAACAGGTAGCATGAGGGTTAAGGTACTGGACGCCCAAATGGCCGACCTTGTTTCAAGTCCCATACTTGGTGGCTTGGAATTCAGGCTGGGCATGTGCGTGTGCATGCCCAAAATCCTAGAAGGAGGAGGGAGGAGAAGGAATTCAGGTGTGACCCTTCCCCTGAGGTGCTTTTTCACTTTTCCTCTCACTGTCTCTCTCCAGAGAGCACACATGCCCTATGGCAAAATACTAAAAATAATAATAACGATGAACAAATAATGTCTTCCTTGCCTCTTTAACTTTGACAAGTGCAATTTTTCTGTGACAATATCTTCTCTGTTTCATCCTCATAACTACTAAGACTCACAGAATAAATACTCAACTAACTGTAATTACTCTATTTCAAAACTTGGCAATTTGAGAGAGTGCTAGTCTTTTCTATAGGGAGTCAAGATGCTTTGAAATGAACAGATTCTCTTTATTGACATATTACTGTTGAATCTCAAGAGGCATGCTGTACTTTTCTCATTCGCATTGCAGTATTTGAGTTTTAAGAGCAAGGGCCCTCCCTGTGTTCGTCTTATCTCTGTAATGCTCAGCACCTATCGCATCAACAGTACTTCAAAGTTGTGATGTTTTATTAATGAGGCCATTTGATTCAAATTCAATATCTCTGAAAAAGTCAATATATAGTAACAGATTTATCAAATTCAATATATGTTTTGTTTGTTTTAGTTTGTGCTATAGGACATACGTACTGGCCAGAGAGAGAGAGAGAGAGATGGAGAGACAGAGAGAGGGAAAGTGAGAAATTTCCCCCCAGGGGGAATGGCCACACCATGTTCTCTTCTACATTTTCCTCTCAGGATTTTGGGCACTCACACACACAAACACCTGGCATATTTTCCAAGCCACCAGGTCTGGGATTCAAACTGCACAGTCGTCTTATGTAGGATCCAGATGCCTTAACCATCAAGCTACCTAGCTGGACCCTCAATATATCTATTTCAGTAAAATAAAACTCAAAATACTGGAAAACAACTTATATGTTCTATTGCTTGAACAAATTATAACAAGTATATATGAAATAAAATAATGTGCAAAATTTATGTCAACATGAGTGACTGAAAGAATGGCTGATTTTAGATCGGGGAAAGAATATATAAGATCAAACTCTAATACTGTCTTACTACTGAAAAAGAAAGCTATCGAAGAATTTGAGTCTTGTCAAAATGACGTCGAGTCAACAGGAAGGGAACAGAAACAATTTAGTAAACAAATAAATAATAGATTAATAAATGCAAATGATCACACTAATATTTGACAACCTATGAGTTCATAATATTTTTGAAAAGAAGAAAGAAGGAAGAAAGGGAGGACAGGGAGGAAGGAAGGGATCCTGCTAACTTTTACACCATCAGATAACACGGCACAAGTACCTCATTCTGAAACTGAATTTAAAAGCTAAGAACTGAATATTTATCCTTGACTTTTTGGGCAATTATTTCAGTGTAACCACATCAACTTTTTATACAAAAAAAAAAATTCCTTTACTGCTAAATTCCAGTAGATAAATATGGAATGATGAAATGTTAAAAATCACTCCTTACAACTGCTAGTAACATCATTGACTCAGGCAGTGTTTAACCAAATTAAACCATTAGCTTAAATGTTAGTTGGGAACTTTACAAGAAGAATCCGCTCACTGCCACCTCAGTCCAGCCATCCGACCTGAACGCAGTGTGAGCAGACGGGGTGTGTTGGATGATGCATGCATGGTGAAGCACAAAGCACCACCTATGGCGTGTTTTTCCATATAAAGAAAAATAAAAAGGTCTTATTTAAATCTATCCAAGGCTTTATCTAGAGCTTGATTTTATTACAATAACTATGAAGAAAGGGGAAAAGTTCACTGACGACACAGAGAATCGACCAGACATACCCAGAATGAAGTGCTCCGCAAATTCGCTGCACTGATTTTTTATGGCCTGTGCATCAAATTACACACAATTCAATATTTTAATACGGTACAAATGTTGTTGTCTTGTTCTGTAGTTTAGAAGTCTGGCATGGGTCTCACTGGGGTAACATCAAGCTATCAGTAGGGTTCTATTCCTTCATGTAGCTGCCTTGGAGGAACTCTCTGCTTTGAATTTTTGTTTTTGTTTTGTATTGGATAGTCTGTGTACTGTTTCTTTGTTTCTTTTTTCCATTTTATAGAAGCCACTCAGCTTTGCAGGTTTGGGACTCCTTCTCCATCTTTAAGCCAGCAATGGATTATCTCTGAACAGTCTTCTACAATCACATTCCCCCTGGATCGCCTCTTCTGCCTTCCACCTCCCCTTTTACATATCCACGGGATTACACTGGACTTGTCTAGATAATTCAGGATTATCCTCTCCCCTCAAGGTTTTCAACTTAATTATATATGCAAAATCCTTTTCTCCCATATTGTAACATAATACAAGATCTGGGGCTCAGGGCATGCACATTTGGGGGTATCATTATTCTTCCATCTCAACAACTGATGAATTTTCTTCAAAAATTAAATGACACGGGACCAGCGGTTAGTGTAATGGCTATGTCGCTGGACTCCCACGTAGTCGACCGCGGTTCACGTCCCGGATCCGGTGGCTTAAAACTCATGCCGGGCGCGTGTGCATGCATGCCCAAGATCCCGAGAGGAGAATGGAGGAGAAGGGATTGCGGCATGACCATCTCCCCTGGGGGGTGATTTCTCGCTTTCTGTCTCTATGTCTCTCTCTGTCTGTCTGGCGAGCGCACGTGCCCTACAGTGAAAACCTCTCCAAAATAAAAAAAAAAAAGATTGAGAGCAAGGTCCACACTGACGTAACTAACCCTGCTGGTTTTATGGATATCATCAGCATTGACAAGACCGGGAGAATTTCTGTCTGATCTATGACACCAAGGGTCGCTTTAGTGTCCACCATATTCCCCCAGGAGGCCACATACAAGTGTATAAGGTGAGACAGATCTTCGTGGGCACGAAAGGAATCCTTCACCTGGTGACGCACGATGCTCCCACGATCTGCTCCCCAGATCCTCTCATCAAGGTGAACACCACCATTCAGACGGATGTGCAGACTGGCAAAGTTACTGACTGCATCGTGTTTGACACCGGTAGCCTGTGCATGGTGACCGGAGGTGCTGACTTGGGAAGAATAGGTGTGCTGACCAGTAGAGAGAGAGACATCCTGGCTTTTTTTGATGTGGTTCATGTGAAAGATGCCAACGACAACAGCTTTGCCACTCGACTCCTCAGCATTTTTGTTATTGGCAAAGACAACAAGCCATGGATTTCTCCTCCCACCTCACCGTGGCTGAAGAGACAGACAAGAGACTGGCAGCCAAACAGAGCAGTGGGTGAAATGGTGTCTAGATGTTATGCTGGGGAGGTCTTCATACTTCGTTAAAGATGACATAGCATAAGATAAATAAACACTAATTCAAACTTTAAAAGATCATTTTATTAGGTGTGATCACTACATTATGGTCTTTTGAGAAAATGTCTCTGTATTTTAGAGATGCGTACTGAAGTATATGGTTTCTGGACCATCTTTAAAATACCTCAGCAAAGCACCACAACAACAAAATGCCGAGGGGATAAATGAATTAAATTGTAGCTAAACCCATATAATCATGATGAATAAAGTCCCATTGTACTTTCTATCTTTAATGTACATTTGGGAATTTTCATAATAAACATTATGTATTTATATATTTGTTGAAAATGAATTTTAAAAATTTAGGTACAAAATAAACGATTCTTGTTCATTTTTTAGATGTATGCATGGGGCCAGCAGGTGGTGTGATGATTAAGGCACTAGGCTCCCACATGGCCAACCATAGTTTGAGTCTCTGAACTGGTGGCTTGCTTTCTCACTTTCTCTCTATCTGGTGAGCGCATGTGCCCTATAGCAAATAATAATGATACTGGGGCCAGCAGATGGCATTGTTGTTACATTGCTGGACTCACACATGGCCGACTGCTGTTCAAGTCCCAGATGCAGTGGCTTCAAAATCACTCTGGGCCTGTATGTGTGCATGCCGAAGATCCCAGGAGGAGAATGGAAGAGAAGAGATTGCATCATGGCCATCCCTCCAGGGCGTGGTTCCTCACATTCCCTCTCACTGTCTCTGTTTCTGTCTCTCTCTCTGGCAAGCACATGCACCTTATGGCAAAAACTTCTAAAAAAATGAAGTAATATCGATAATAATAATAAATAAAATGACATAAATAATTTTTAGAATGTATATATGATTAATAAATGGCAAGATATAGAATACAATAGTAACTATGATTGTCTCCTAATGAACTAACTAGAGGTGGCTATCTTCTTTTTTTCATTTCACTTACTTTACTTTTTCTGTTTATAGTCCATAAAGAATTTATGATTGGGAAAACGAATAGTTGATGAAAGTGAGAGGCACCAACAGGTTTCCGTGTTTAAGACTCAGAAAAAGGTGACACGGCATGTATTGAAGACACACCTCTGTCAGACATTGTGCATAAATGTGTGGCTCTGTGCTTTGTGTGTCTGCAGGGTGATATTGGGTTATTCCATTATCCCCAGAAGGTAAATCCCTCGACAGTAAACAGTGAGCAAATCATGAGTTCGGGTTTAGGTCCTTGTGTCTGGCTTTTTTTTTTTTTTTTTGGAGAGCTTTTCGCTATAGGGCGCGTGCACTCGCCAGACAGACAGAGAGAGACAGAGAGACAGAAAGCGAGAAATCACCCCCCAGGGGGGATGGCCACCCTGCAATCCCTTCTCCTCCATTCTCCTCTTGGGATCTTGGGCATGCACGCACACGTGCCCGGCGTGAGTTTTAAGCCACTGGGTCCAGGACGCAAACCGCAGTCGACTACGTGGGAGTCCAGCGACATAGCCATTACGCCAACTGCTGGTTCCCAAGTCCTTGCATCTGGCTTTGAGTTCAGTCGTTCTTTGACATGCCAGGCTACACTTCCCTTTGCACCCACACTTGGCCCGAACAGGCTCATGCATAGATTGAATCCACTTGTGCCTTCTAGGTTCTTCCACTTAGTGTCAAGTGACAGGACGTTCTTTATGGCCATGTGGTATTCTAGTCCTTTGTGTCTACGTGCTCCATTTTCTTTACCCAGTCATCAGTCGTTGGGCACCTAGGTTGATTCCCAAGTCTTAACACTTCTGGTTTTTGTTTGTTTTGCTTTTGTGTTTTTGTTTGTTTGTTTGTTTTAGAGAGAGAGATTTTTGCTATAGGGATATGTATTCACTGGAAAGACAAGGAAAGACAGAGACAGAAAGCAAGAAATCTCCCCATAACGGGAGATGGCCACACCATGATTTCTTCTCCTCCGTTCTCCTCTCAGGATTTTGGGCATGCACACATACATACACCCAGTGGGAGTTTCAAGCCACTGGATCTGGGACTTGAACTGCAGTCAGTCATGTGCGAGTCCAATGATGTAACCGTTACACCATCTGCTGGTCCCCACTTCTACCTGCTATTAATGCAGCTGGCCTCCCTGCCTTACAAAAGCAGTGCTTATCCAAGTTTCATGTGATGAGACCCTTCCAAATATCAATAACTTTATTCAGTTGAGTCTATCAAAATAAAAGCTAGAACTGGATAGTTAAAAGAAGGAGAGCCATTGTATATCCCCACTTAATTTATACCGAGTGTCTGCACTCTAAATGTATATATATATATATATATATTTTAAACCACACTGCTTCTGTTGTTATAGAGTTATAAAATTATACAAATTTATAAGACAAAATAAATTAACATAAATAAATAAAGTTAAATAATAAAAAAAATCCAGCATTTAAGTCCTTTCCATTGAAAACTAATATTTAAAAAGCTAAATGCTATAAAAGTATTGCCTCCTCTGATTTGAGGATTTGTTAGAGAGTTTACGTGACATGTTTTTGATCTTTTAGAATATAATGTATTCATACTTGAAATCCAAGATTTTAGTAAGCTTGATGTCTTTCACACTGATTGTACAACAGAAAGAGACCATACCCTTGGGGCCAGCAAGTGGTGTAGTGGTTGAAGCCCTGGATTCTCACATGGCCAACATGGTTCAAGTCCTGGACCCAGTGGCTTGAAACTCTTGCCAGGTGTGTGAGCAAGTGTGCCCAAAATCCCAAGAGCAGAATGGAGGAGAAAGGATTATGGCATGGCCAGCTCCGCTGGGGGGCAATTTCTCACTTTCTGTCTCTCCATTGAGTGCACACAGCCAATGGAGATTTCACCGAAATCTCTCAAGGAAAAAAGGAGAGAGACCATATCCTTAGCACTCTTTCTCTCTTTCACACACATACACACATACATGCGCGCACACGCACATACACACACACACACTTCCAAACTATTCTCTAGCTCCGACGGGTCCATCTGCTTCCAATCTCACCCTGCTTCAAACCACCTTCCATAATGGAAAGCCAGAGTGCTTTTCCAAAACACAAGCATGTCTGTAAAATTTCCATTAACCAGGAAATATGATCCCAGTTATTTAACACGACATGAATAGTCCTTTATGATTTTAGCCTTGCAGACTTTCCAGCTTCAACTCTTACTCCCCCTCATGCTTCCGTCTGCATTTAAATGATCCAAAATTACCTGCATTTTTCTGAAAACCAAAACAACAAGAAAACCGAGATCTGTCTCAAACTTAAAAATGACTCCCACCCAGACTTTGCCAACTTTCTCCCTCCCCACAGACATAAAAATGATCTGTGTGTAGGCAGCAGTAGCCCATGGGAGTCCCTCTACCTTACTGTCTGTTTTTCCCTCCTAAATCCACGGTCTGAATCATGCTACAGTAGGTCTTTGGTTCTCTCTCTATTTTCACTCTTTTGTATTACTATCTCTGTATAAATTAGGCCGTCTTATTCTCAAATCCTGCTCAAATTAAATATCTTGATCTAGGCAAAAAAACAGAGACAACTCTCAAAAAAAAAAAAAAAAAAAAAAAAAAAAAAAAAAAAACACCCCTGCCATTCTTTCTTTCAAGAATTCCTTCCCCTTCCCACCATCATTATCTGAGCACTTTCCTGCAATACATGAATCCCATATACCACCTTCTCCGAGAAGCCTTCCTTAATAACTCTAGGTGAGCAAACTCTTACGGCTCTCTTCTGGGTGAGCACCATTTCCATTCCTGAGTAATCTCAGGAGTCCCTTTCCTTATCTCTGCATGCTGCAAGCCTCGAAAGATCAGAGGTCATCTTTTATGTTCAAAACTTAAGATAGACACATGGAGGTTGGGTGCTGGTTTCCCACATGGCCAACCACTGTTCGAGACCCAGACCTGACAGCTTGCTTTCTCACTTTCTTTCTCTCTGCCTCTTCTGGTGAGTGCACCTGCCCCATGGCAAATTAAAATATAATAGCAATAAATAAAATGAAATAAACAAGTCTTTAAAAAAATAAACTTGCAACATAAATGGTATTCTCTCCATTTTTTAAAATTAATTTGGCCATTCTCTCTCTACTTACTTCTCTTTTGTTCATTCTTATCACTCCAAAGTCTTGTTAGTCATACTATTGAATCCTCCATGAAAAGCGAAATTTGAATGATGAGTTATATAAATAACTGTTTGTGGAATCAGAGGCAGAAGGCAGAAAATAGTCAATATTCGCCTTACAAAGGACAAGAAAATGATGACTGTGATGTAAGTACACATGACATTTCTCTTATGTCTTTTCTTCTTTTTTTTTTTTTTGGAGAGGTTTTTGCCATAGAGCCCGTGCGCTCACCAGACAGACAGAGAGAGACAGAGAGACAGAGATAGAAAGTGAGAAATCCCCCCCGGCGGGGATGGCCACTCCGCAATCCCTTCTCCTCCATTCTCCTCTCGGGATCCTGGGCACGCACATACACGCGCCCGGTGTGAGTTTAAGCCACTGGGTCCGGGACTCAAACTGCTGTCGACTACATGGGAGTCCAGCAACATAGCCATTACGCTAACTGCAGGTCCTTCCTCTATGTCTTATAAGAAGGATGCCACCCAAAATGTGGGACTACCAATTTGGGAATGTATGAAACATTAAACTGAACGAAGCACAATGAACTGAATCTTACCAATGCAGGACCTTGAAACAACACGTTACCGTATTTACAGAAGTGGTGTTTTTCTTAACATGCACAAACACTAAAATATATACAGTGGTAACGTGAGGGAAAATATTGGCACAGTAAGTCAGCAATTTAAAAAGTGCGAGACTCCAGCTGAAGAGTGTTTGTCACCTGTGACATCCATAAATTAGCGTCTGATCATTTAGCAAAAAGAAACGTATCAGAGGCGCACACAGCACAAAAGGTGAGAGGTTTAAACGTCTGCTAATATCTTGTTCTCCCCTTTTTTCTAGTCACTCTCTATGCCAAACACAGCAATACAGAAACTGTCAATAGCTTTAAAATAAAGGCTTACCTTGGAATTTAAACACTGATTTGAGATTGAATCAAATCGATGGCTTCTAAGCTACCAAAATCCAGATCCGTAGGCAACATTGCTGAACTTCCTTTAGCGACACGATCTCTCTTCTGAAATTCACTAAGTGCTTTTCTTCACTCTAGGCAAACTAGGCTATCTAATGCTTTGAGGCTCTTGCAAAATAGGTGTCATACAGACCCAAATTGACAATCACAGGCTTTGATCTCCTAATAAACCCAGCGATGAAAATGCAGTGTGGAAACAAAGAGCTCCTTACTGAGAGTCTGAGCCATGCTGTGCTGGGGCTGGGGCAGGGATGAGGCCCAACCAGGGGAAGCCTCCTGTGCTGGTCACAGTGGGTTTCCTCCACCTCCTGTTATTCTTTTTTTTTTTTTTTTTGGAGAGGTTTTCGCTATAGGGCGCGTGCGCTCGCCAGACAGACAGAAAGAGACATAGAGACAGAAAGCGAGAAAGCACCCCCCAAGTGGGGATGGTCATGCCGCAATCCCTTCTCCTCCATTCTCCTCTCGGGATCTTGGGCACGCACGCACACGCGCCCGGCGTGAGATTTAAGCCACCGGGTCCGAGACGCGAACCACGGTCGACTACGTGGGAGTCCAGCGACATAGCCATTACGCTAACTGCTGGTTCCCCTGTTACTCTGTCAACTAATTTCACTTACCTGATTTCTAAATTCTTAAACCTTATTAATGCTTGGGACCAGCAGTTAGTATAATGGCTATGTCTCTGGACTCCCATGTAGTCGACTGCAATTCGAGTCCTGGACCCGGTGGCTTAAACTCACTCCAGGCGCGTGTGCATGGGTGCCCAAGATCCTGAGAGGAGAATGGAGAAGAAGGGATTGCAGCATGGCCATCCCCCCTGGGGGGTGATTTATTACTTTCTGTCTTTTTGTATCTTTCTGTCTTTCCAGCAAGCTCACGCACACTATAGCAAAAACCTCTGGAAAAAAAAAAAAAAAAAAACAACTTATCAATACTCAAAATAAATAAATAAATAAATAGGCCTGCATGTAGGTACATCATATTTAAAATTCAGAACAGTAAAGGAATTTTTTAAATGCATAAAAAATTAATTAGAGGGGGGGGTCAAAGATAATAACAACAGGATAATATCCAACTTCTCCTTAGACACCTGCAAACAAGAACAAAGGGGGGGGGGCGGGGGATACATTTAAATTGTTAAAAGAAAAAAAACAACTAACTTAGAATTCTGTATGATGAGACATGATCCTTCATACCTGGAGGAGAAAGAAAATCTTTCTAAGACAAGCAAACATTGAGAGCATTTGTTTTGCTACTTGATCTGTCTCACAAGACACATTAAATGAAGCTCCTTAGAAATAAGGAAATGTATAGAGGTCAGAAAGAACAGATCTACATAAAGGAAGCCCATCAGAGAATGAACAGGTGAAGGTTAAAATGGAAAAAGGGAGGCTCTACAAGGCAACCCACGTGGAAAGGTTGCCAGCTCAAGGCTGAGATCTGCCTGCGCCTCTGGTCGTGTATGGGCCCCTCTGAGCCGGTTGAGGCCGGGGCTGGAGGTGGGGAATCGTGACCCCATGATCCCGCCCAAGGTCCTGTATCTTTCTATGTCTCTTTCTTACCGTCTCTCTTAGTCATGAAAGAGATACATGAACAGCGGACTTACTACGAAAGCCACTGAAGGGGGAGAGACAGAAGTGCAGGGGTAACACCACTGGATCCACATGTCCGGGCACATTTGAGGCCTGAGCCTTCATACACACACATGGTGTGCTCGTGTGCCCTGGGGCCCAGGCTAGCTAAACCTGGGGGGATTTGGGCATGAGGACCCCATTGAGGATGCTTATTTCTCTCTCTCTCCTATTAAAGAAATATGTAAATATTTTTTTACGAGAATACAGAAGAAAAGATGAAAGACAAAATAGAAACAAAAAAAATAAAAAACGATAGTAAATATAATAGATATTATCCAACCATACCAATAATCATATTAAATAGCAATGGTTTAAATATATCAATTAAAAGAGCATGCCAGAGTGAGTGAAAAATTAACACTCAATCATTTTTTTATTTACAAGAAATCCATGTTGAATATAAGGCTGTGCAGAAATTAAACTAAAGGAATGAATAAAGTGACCGCATGCTAACAGTTATCAAAAGAAAATAAGGGGACCAGCAGTTAGCATAACAGCTATGTCACTGGACTTCCATGTAGTCGACTGTGGTTCAAGTCCCAGACCTGGTGGCTTAAAACTCACACCAAGCGTGTGTGTGTGCGTGCCCAAGATCCCGAGAGGAGAAAGGAGGAGAAGGGATTGCGGCATGGTCACCCCCCTGCGGGGTGATTTCTCGCTTTCAGTCTCTCTGTCTCTGTCTTTCTGGTGAGTGCACACGCCCTGTAGCAAAAACCTCTCCAAAAAAAGAAAAAAAATATAGGAATAGCCATCGCTATGTTGAATGTCCTCAAGAATTTCTGTTTTAGAAACTTTATCCCCAGTGTGGAAAGATGCAGACTAATGGGAACATTTACCCAAGGGCCATATTTGCAGAGCTTTCGTATCTCCTAGGTTGTAGCAATTGCAGGCACCTACGTGGAAGTGTGGGGTGTTTGCCGAGGTCAAGTCCCCAGACACACTCTGAATTTTGATTGTTAACTCTAATCTATGAAACTTCTGATTGTTTTGTGCTTACCTAGCATTTTGCTTAGCTTACTAGTCTCTTAGCAGATCATGGGAGGTCTGAAAATGTCTCCTTACAAAAGCCTTGAATCCAGTTCTACCCAAATTTAAGCCCAAGCTGAATTAAGACAACATTTCCCAACATTAGGTGATATCAGAAAGCAACTGAAATTTCTTTGTGATGAGAAATATCTTTCTCACTGTTGTTGATGATCTCTACAATTCTTCATAAACAATATCTGTCATTCAGAAATTAACAGTTCTATCAAGTGAAAAAGACCAAATAATTGAACATTAAAGAGAGGAAAAGAATAGAGACAGACCGAAAGTTATCTGGGTATTAGAGTTCTTACATAAGGAATTTAAAATAACCTGATTGATAGATTTGTATAGGATGAAATGATTGAAATTTAACCTGACAACTAAATCTATTTTAAAACAGAAGTACATGGAAATTTGAAAAATTAAGATAACTAAAATGAAGACACCAAAAGATTAGTTTAATGGAAATCAGATATTACATGGAGTAAAAGTTTATGGAAAATATTATGCATGGATTTTAGAAAATTTTTTTTCTTTTCTATTTTTTTTGGAGTAGGGACCAGCAGTTAACATAATGGCTATGTCACTGGACTCCCACATAGTCAATTGCGGTTCAAGTCCCGGACCCAGTGGCTTAAACTCATGCCGGCTGCATGTGTGTGTTTGTGTGCCCAAGATCCCTAGAGGAGAATGGAGGAGAAGGGATTGTGGCGTGGCCATCCCCCCTAGGGGATGATTTCTCGCTTTCTATCTCTCTGTCTATCTCTGTCTGTCTGGCGACCACACACGCCCTATAGCAAAAACCTCTCCAAAAAAAAAAGAAAAAGAAAAAAAATTTTTTGTTGAATAAACTCATAATTAATTTATGTTAGAATTCCCCTTATAGAAGAAGAGAAGAGGTAATGGGAAAGATAAATCAATAGAAAATATTCAGGTCAAGGATGGAAAGTAGTAAAGAATTCAAGTACAGAACGTAGTTAAGATATATGAGACCAGCGGATGGCATGATGGTTATGATGCTGGATTCCCATGTCATCGACCATGGTTCGAGTCCCAGTCCCAGCGACTTGAAACTCACACTAAGTGCATGTGCTTGTGTGTCCAAAATCCTAGGAGGAGAACGGAGGAGAAGGGACTGCAGCGTGGCCATCTCCCCAGGGAGTGATATCTTGCTTTCTGTGTCTTTGGCAAACATATGCACCCTATAGCCAAATATCTCTCTTAAAAAAGAAAAAAGATAAATGGGATAATAAAAATGTTTAGTTGGAGGCCCAGTGGGAAAGAAAAGACACAGGGATAGGGGTTTGGGAAAAGAAGTGTGTGTGTAAATATTGGTTAAAGTTTTTCAAAAGAGATGAAAACTATAAAGCCACAGTTGAAAATTCTCCAGAAGCCCTGAAGGACAAACTCAAGGGTAGCTGTAGAAGGCAAAATACAGCTGATTTCTGAAAACCAAATATAAAGAGTGGATCTTTAAAAACAACCAGAAACAAAACAAATAAAAGAAAAAGAAAAAAAAAATCCTTTACACTCTATCGTCAAAGAAAAAGTAAGACTGACACTTCTCTTTTCAATGGAAACAGTGGAATCCAGAGGATAATTAGATGACTTTTTAAAGTGCAAAAAGGAAATAACTGTCAGCCTTGAATTCTGTGTTCGACAAGATGAACAAAGATGATCTTAGATTTAAAAAAAAAAAATAGAACTTTCCAGTAAAGTAGCATCACCAAGAGAACTATCCAAGAAGACTTGTAATCAAGTGAAAAAATCATTATGAATGGAAAAAATAATTTCAGGAAGTGCAGGACACTAATAGAAAGCACATCTTTGTCTAAAACAGTAAGAAGCACAGACTAGTTCTCCAGACAGGCTTGGGGAGTTCTCCAGAGTTACTACAGAAGGTGCTAGAAATGCAGTATCTAGAGAGGAGAGGGACTCACTGAAACGGTTCATGCTTTTTCTCAGTCCAGTGTCAAATCGGGATGCTCCTTAACACATTATCCCAGAGTGTTACGTGGCCCTGTGGGTAAAGCCCAGAGCAGGTTGCTTTCTGGGGTCCCTCAGCTGCACAGCAAGTGAGGTACCTGCAGATGGAACTCCACTCCCCCAGCAAGCTTTCCTGAGCTTAAGCTTCCTGCTTTGGTGACTCCTTGGCTTCTTTCTGCCTCAATGCCTCTCCAACAGCAGTGCTTCCTGTAAGGTGTGGGTGCTCTGTCTTCCCAGACTCTGACAAGTCAGAAAGCACATCTTTGTCTAAAACAGTAAGAAGCACAGACTAGTTCTCCAGACAGGCTTGGGGAGTTCTCCAGAGTTACTACAGAAGGTGCTAGAAATGCAGTATCTAGAGAGGAGAGGGACTCACTGAAACGGTTCATGCTTTTTCTCAGTCCAGTGTCAAATCGGGATGCTCCTTAACACATTATCCCAGAGTGTTACGTGGCCCTGTGGGTAAAGCCCAGAGCAGGTTGCTTTCTGGGGTCCCTCAGCTGCACAGCAAGTGAGGTACCTGCAGATGGAACTCCACTCCCCCAGCAAGCTTTCCTGAGCTTAAGCTTCCTGCTTTGGTGACTCCTTGGCTTCTTTCTGCCTCAATGCCTCTCCAACAGCAGTGCTTCCTGTAAGGTGTGGGTGCTCTGTCTTCCCAGACTCGGACAAGTCAGTAGCCAGTGCATGGCAGACTTGCCCCGAGATGATGAAGAGGATATGATGGAAGGGCTTAGAGGTTTAAAATGCAGAACGCTCACATTCAACAGTGGGACAAGCACCAGGAGTGTTAAAAGAAGACAATTGTGTAGGCAGGGGTAAATGTATTAAATTATATCAGACCATATTAAACAAAGTATCCATGTCATAACAAAGTATCTGTGTTGTCATCTTCTTGGTTAACATTAAAGATGAATAAGAGAATATTTTTCAAAAAGTTAATAAAGAAAAAATAATCAACAACAACAGAAAATTATATATATACATATATATATAGGTCTAAAAGTAGGAGAGGAAAATGGAAAAAAAAAAAAAAGAAGAAGAACACAGAGAAATAAGAAATATAGGGCAAAACTGAAGAGCATAGACTTAAGCCCAAATAAATTTATCAGCGCTTTAGTCATTAAAGACCAAAAGCTCTCCAATTATTTGATAGTCCCTACGAAAACCAAAATAGTTAGCCCTACCAGACAGTAACTACACTCCTGTTTATAGAGCCCACAGAAATGTGCGTGCACCCACAGCAAAAGACAAGTCAAAGAGCCTTTAACTTTCGGTTATCTGCAATCACAAAACCAAAGGCAAAGCCACTATGTGAGTAACACAAATCGTGTAATATCTAGCCAATGGATCATGATGCAGCAGAGAAAATCACATCACTACAACTGAATCTTAGAAACAAAACGCTAAATGAAACAAGCCGCACCTACAAGAATATGTAATGCCTAATTATATCTAGTTCCAAAACTGATAGGTGCTTTTAACATGTGGATGATGGCTAGCCCTGGAAGAGGCAGAGATGTTAACTGAAAAAGGCATCGTGGAGTTGCTGGCGTGTTGGTAGTATTCACATTTTCTTCTGGACAGTAGCCACGTGATCATTTTGTGAAAATCCAGAGTTACATGCTTCTGATTTGTGTACTCTCCTGAACGATATTAAACATAAACAAATAAATGCACTTCCACTGTAAACAGGTAACGAGAGACTCTCATGGAAAGAGAATTTTAATATGTGGAATTTAGAAAGGTCGATACAATAAATTATGAAAGTTTTTACCCAATATGTAAGTGCTTGTTCTGAAAGTGCTATTTTTGCTCATCATCAAAATAATAACAAAACAGGATCAAGTCTAGTTTTTCAACATAGTCTCGACCCAGCAAAAGGTACATATAAATGACTTGTTTTTCCTCTATTCCTCGAGTAGACACTCAATACCTCTTCTGTGTGTTACTTTAGCAGCTTCAAAGTATATAAAAATATAAATCATATTGTAACATAACAGTTTATGTGAAACGGACATGAGAGAAAGATGTTTTCAGGTTAATTTTCTTCTGTTCTAGTGTAGCATCCTATCTTACGAAGCATCTCCTGCAAGGTTGATAAATTATATTAGGCTAGAAAATTATAGCCAAAGTGGTCCGCAAACTTTATGTTAGTTGTTCTTGCATTATAAAACCACTTCGGGAGATATATAAAAACCATAAAATTCAAAGTTTATTTTCTGTATTTTAAATGCATTTTACTGGAACAAAACTATCATGAGTCCTCCTGGTAACAATATTTGGGAAGAACAAATAAGACAAAACTGTGTGGTTTACAGCCCACATGTCAAGAAAAATATTCTCGAACACTCTTCATGAACTGCTTAACCAGATTGTGTTTTAAATCCCAGGGACGGGTGCACATTCATTCTGCAGAGGAGCACCTGAATGACTGCTTGATGGCTGCTGGAGGCTCTCCTGGGATGGGCTGGAGGAAGAGGGGCCGCATTCACAGTGCCTCATCTTTCACAGCAGATGCCAAACTCAGACGGTCCCAGGAAACACGAAGTCCCTCGTTCCACTGTTGCTAAAGAGAAAAGGCGTACCTTCTGGCTTTTAACCAGAGTCCTTCTGGATTTCAAGATCAGCTTTTAGTCATTGCTGAGCCGTAAAGTGCTCCTACATCTGTTATCAAATCCCCCACAGGATCTAAGGCATCTCTTTACGGAGTGAGAAAAGCACCCTGGATTCGTAGAGAAGGAAATGAGCGACCCTCAAACCGAAAATCTATTATAATTGACTCAAAAGTCTTGCCAAATGATTCCTAGAGGGAAATGAAATCTGGAAAGAGGTGTTGATGAAGACCTAAGGATTAGTTTGGACAAGAAGGTCTGTTTGCTGAGCGTAGCGTGGGCTCAGATCCTGCGTGGGCTCTGCAGTGGTTTCCACGCTGCTCACCTGACTTCACCACCGTACTTCCCTAAGCCAAGTGAGCAGCCTTGGCTGAGGGCCTGGCCCGAGCTGACCAACGATTACTGCGTCAGTTCAAGAAGCTCACAAGGCGTAATGAAGAGATAAGAATTAAAGACTGCAGGAACCAGCGGGTGGCATGGTGGTTAAAGCGCTGGACACCCCCACATGGCCGACGATGATTCAAGTCCTGAACCTGGTGGCTTACTTTCTCTCTCTCTCTCTCGTCAAATTCAAAAAATAAATGAATGAATAAATAAAATTAAATAAAAGAATTCTTTAAAAAAAGAAAAAAGAATTAAATACTACAAGTTCACATAATCAACATGGAGCCCAGGGCAGGATGATCAATGCAAAGGGAAACTTGGTAGAACGAGCTTCTAGACAGGGAAAAGAGCTTAGAGAGCAGGTAAAAGGCTCATGGGAGAAACTTTCCGGTTAGGAAACGCAAAGTAAAACAAAAGCACTGAAGAGTGGTGACGGCAAACCTGGCATGCCAGAAAAAGCGTCTGGAACCTCTGCGGACTCATTTTTTTTGAGCAAGCCTAGAAGCAGAGCATTAAACAAACTTAAGAGATGGAGGGCGCCTCGAACATGAGCAGGTGACATGAACCTGACCTGATCCAGGCCTGCGGGCTAGAGCACGATTAACAAGAAGGAAGAAAATAGGCTGAAACTTCCGGACAGACCACCCCTGGGAGGAAACACAGAGACCCTGGCCGAGGTCACCAGACGTGTGTGCTGTGAGAATACTAACGCGGTTCGTGATGTCATTTAACTGTCTTGATTGTAATGCCGATTTCAAAGCACTTGATGAAAAGACAGTGCGTTCATATAATTTTCTCTTCATGAATGGACATTTAAAATTACATAGATCAAGAGGAAATCTCAAGGGGATAAGAAAGCAGAAAGAAGCTCATGGTCATAATCCCCAGCCTTTCATTAAGATAAGCTATTCTTAAAGGCCCACACAGCATTTTTTAAGAGATTTTTGCTATAGGGAGCATGAACTCTCATGAGAGAGAGACACAGAGAGACAGAAAGTGAGAAATCACCCCCAGAGGGATGGCCACGCTGTAAGCCCTCCTCCATTCTCCTTTTGGAATTTTGGGCACATGCACGAAGTACATGTAAGTTTCCAGTCCCCGGGTCTGGGACTCAAACTGTGGTCGACCATGTAGGAATCCAGTGATATACCCATTTGCCATCTGCTAGTCCTGCACATGGTATTTTTTTAACATGTTCCAATGAGAAAGCAGTAATAAACATAATGATATTATGCAGCACTTACAATGTGCTAGGTATTTACATAAATCATTTCATTTGCCACTTACAAAATTCTTTCCAGGTAATGTCATATTTATCACCATATCATAGGACATACACAGAGGCTGCGACATTTCATAAAATCTATCATTGGGCTTGAAGTTATTAAGTCAAAACCAAAGAGCACAACCAGATCTGTCTGTAAAATTCTGCCCATAACTTCACACCCAATTCTAAAACAATCTTTTGCAGTACTCTACTTTTTTCAAGGTTTGTTTTTTTTGTTTTGTTTTTTATTTTTTTTTCCCCATGGGGCACATATGCTCACCAGAGCGAGAGAGAGAGACAGTGTGAGGGAAAGGGAGAAATACCCCCTAGGGGGATGACCATGCTGCAATCTCTTCTCCTCCATTCCCCTTTCAGGATCCCAGGCATGCACGCATGCCTGGCATGATTTTCAAGCCTCCAAGTCCAGGACTCAAACCATGGTCAGCCATGTGGGAGTTCAGCACCTTAACCATCATGCCAACTACTGGCCCCTGTGATACTCTTTACTTACTACAGTCTACAGGTCACAGGACAGGAATTAAGACACCAGAGTTTTTTGTTTTGTTTGGAGAGGTTTTAGCTACAGGGTCATGCGTTTGCCAGAAAGACAGAGATAGAAAGTGAGAAAACACCCCCCATGGGGGATGGCCACGCCACAATCCTTTCTCCTCCATTCTCCTCTTGGAATCTTAAGCATGCACGCACACACACCTGGCATAAATTTAAGCAACTAAGTCCCAGACTCGAACCGTGGTCAACTACATGGGAGTCCAGTGACATAGACATTACGCTAACTGCTGGTTCCAACACCTGCATTTTCAATTCTGTTCTGTCACTAACTGGTTCCTTTACCTTGGGGAAGTTACTTAATCTTAGTGGCTTATGATTTCTCTCTATATAAAATAAGATGTTGGAATACTCTGCTATCTTCAAGCATTTAAATTATATGAATAAATGACGTTTACCTTGTTTAAGCTGGAGGAGCAGCAAGAATTTATAACTTCATTTATTCTGGTTCTGATATTCACAATGATGTAAGGGCGCAGGGTAATCAGACCCATCACCTGTGCAGACCTTCCTCCAACGCCGATGAAGAATCAGAAACACAGACAGAGACAATAGTAAGCGAAGCTTATTAGGAGAGAGCCAAAGCTTCCAGCTAAGTGGAAGGGGGGTCCTGAACAGGTTGCCCCATAGGGGTGGGTGTAACCCAGTTAAATGGACCCCGACAAAGAGAATAAAAACTATGTGAAAAGTGTTTTTGTCTAAGGAGATGGGGGGAAAAGACCACTGGGAGAAAAAACTTTCTGTTAAAAGAGGCCAGTGCAGGTGTTTGCGCCACAGGGAGTGTAGGCTGACCGTAGTCCTGCAGTTGGACAGGGTTCTCAGGACTGCAGCTATTATTATTTGTCTATTTCTAGCCTCGTCAGCAAGCAGTCATTATCTCAAGCAGGCTGCAAGCGACTCTCTGGGTAAGCAAGTAGTGAAAGCTAATAGCCGGTTTCTAGTGAGAGCCGCAAATGATTTGTAGTCAAGGTTGACGATCGTGACCCCGCCCTGTCCAGTATTCTGCATTCTGTGGATTCCCGACCCTACAGACCCAGTCAGAGATCTCACTTCTGTCTCAATAACAACGGTTCCTTGTTTGGGGATTTTTTTTTTCTATTTATCACATTCATTACATTTTCTTGTTTACATGTAATTATTGTACATATTTATGGCCCACGATGTGGTTTTGAAAGTGTGCACGTAGTGTGTGATAATCACACCAATGATGTTATCGTAGACATCGTTTTTGACAAAGAACCTTTACGTTCTGTGTGTGTGAAGCACTTTTCCCCTCAACTTAGAGAGTTAAAGATGATGGTTGTCTGCATCCTCCACTTTTAATTACTCAGCTTTGTGGCTGGTGATGAATATGTATTGTTTGTGAAGCACATGACTTTGCCCCACTCTATTTTATTTTACTGGAGATTGCATTATGTAGAAGAGCTTTGCATCTTTCCTCCCCGCATTAATATTCCATGGCAACTTATCACTGAAGCTCATGGTATTATAACAGTAAATCCATTCCATGCAGAAACACATTTAGAAAGGACAAATCTAGTCTGGATTGCATTGGCACTTTACAATTAAGGTTCAATCCCTTCCAGAAAATTAGAGCCATGAGAATAGAGCATGAGGAAGTTGAAAAAATAGCTTTTAAATTATGGTTTTTAATTTTTAAAGCATGCTTGTACACACACAGATATAACAGACATTCTCGCAGCTTCACATCTGGTGATATTATGAGTCATGACTAGTACTTGCCTGAGTTTGGCAGGCACTGTTTTCTTGAAATGTTAAGCAAAAACTCTATGAATTGATCCCAAATGCTAATATCCAAGCCACTGAGATACATTAACGAATGGATAAATTCCATGACACTCAGTTAATTACATTTAAAATAAGAATGCGTACATTTTAAGAGCAAAGCAAACCTCATGATACTCAGATAATTACATTTAAAATAAGAATGCGTACATTTTATACACGGTAACTTAACTTTTCTTTACACCAAAATAAACTCAAACTTGAATTCCATTTTCCATGAACTTCTTTGTCTTACTTTCCTTGACATTTATTCACTGTACGTCTTTACGACAGACAAAACGAATCTTCCCACCACGACCACACTGTGTGTTGGCCCAGTCAGTATTACTATACGCGTCATTATCCACAGATAATTGTCCACTTTCATGTCTGTTAAATGTTTTGCTTTTATTTTTTTTCCCTTGATTCCCTCCCTCTTGGCCCACAGTGCCCATCGTCCTCCCACTCTGTTTCTAATATCCACAGATGTTCTCTTTGTAAGAACAGAAATTTAAAAAATGAAATCTGCTTCAGATTTCTGCAAAATAACAGGAATAACAAAATTTTATTTTTACTAAACTAGTATCTAAAGTATCTTACTGTGACACTGCACAAGTCTAGCGATTCTTCTGTTCTGTGTAAATTGACAGGCTTTTTCCAAGCCCACGTCTTTAGAACACAGCATCAAGCCAAACATGCACTTCACCTGCACTAATTCAACTCAGTATTTCAAACATCTAAGTGAAATTAAAAAAAAAAAATACATTCAAATGGTTGAAACAATTTCTCTCCTTCTGCATAAGCTTACACGTGAGATGCGAAAAACAAATTTGCTCTCTCCTAAATGTGTTTTCATCTTCTTGGACATTTCTGCATGAGCATCTTACTGGACTTAATATAATCCTAGTGCTTAAAGGTATGCATTTTACACATGCTCCCAGATAGTAGCCGAATGACTTCAACATATCCGCAGCCAAAATAAATGAACAAATAAAAACATTCATCTGTTCCAACAGCCCAGAACAAACTGGCTTCACTAGAGCCAGTTATTAGAAGATGGTATGTCACCAATGTCGTCCTCTCCCAAGGAATGCAAATAAGGGTTTTGGGGTTATCTGTGGGACTGATTTATTTATTTATTTTTGG
Organism: Tupaia belangeri chinensis; assembly: GCF_000334495.1. Classification (NCBI taxonomy): domain Eukaryota; kingdom Metazoa; phylum Chordata; class Mammalia; order Scandentia; family Tupaiidae; genus Tupaia; species Tupaia belangeri. The sequence goes on along the minus strand of NW_006159861.1, from coordinate 1,417,888 downwards.
AGCGGTTTTTGCTATAGGGCATGTGCGCTCGCCAGACAGACAGACAGAGAGAGAGAGACGGAAAGCGAGAAATCACCCCCCAGGGGGGATGGCCACGCCGCAATCCCTTCTCCTCCATTCTCCTCTCAGGATCTTGGGCACGCACGCACACGCGCCCGGGGTGAGTTTAAGTCATCGGGTCCGGGACGCGAACCGCGGTCGACTACATGGGAGTCCAGCCATCTTGCCATTATGCCATCTGCTGGTCCCAAGTGACACTTGATGTAGCAGTCTGAGTGTTGCCATTGATCCTTTCTTCTTGCCCTTTACTGTAGTACAACACAACTATAATCTTTCTGATAAATTCTGGAGACAATATCTATAACTTTAAAGACAAATTCTCCAGGGTATAGGTGTGGAGAATTTGTGTCAACTTAACTTTTTCTGTTAAGTTGAAAGAATAAAAGCTTTGGATCAGGAGCCACATGTGGCTTGGTGGCTAAGGCAGTTGGATCCCACATGGCTACCTGTGCATTCAGCCCCAGACCTGGGAGTTTGAAGAACATGCCAGGGGCATGTGTGTGCAGGCTCAAAATCCCAACAGGAGAGGGGAGGAGAAGGACTGCAGATTGGCCATCCTGCCTGGGGGATTTTTCACTCTCCCTCTTTCTCTCTCTCTCTCTCTCTTGTACGCCCTCTGTCTCTCTCTGGTGAGCATGCACACTTCATAGCATTTTTTAAAAAATATCTTAAATAGAAAGAGAGATCAGATTCTGCAGTCACATAGGGCAGAGTGGCTTCTCTTCTGCTTTTACCTGAAAAGACCCGAACAGAGTGTTCCACATCGCTCCATTATTTTCATATTCACACCATCCCAATCTTTGCTTCATTGTATAATTATTTGAAAATTAACCAGTTGGAAATCAAGACTTTTCTGAACAGCTCAAGGATCAAAGGGGAAATCCCCCCAAGAAATTATAGATTATTTGAAATTAACAAAAATAAAATTATTTTATATCAAAACATAAGAACACTTTACCTTATGTATTCATTAAGAATGTTAGAATGGGGGCTAACATGGGACCAGCAGTTGGCGTAATGGCTATGTCACTGGACTCCTAAGTAGACGACTGTAGTTTGAGTCCTGGACCCGGTGGCTTAAACTCATGCCTGGTGTGTGTGCACGCATGCCCAAGATCCCAAGAGGAGAACAGAGGAGAAGGGATTGTGGCGTGGCCATCCCCCCGGGAGGTGATTTCTCTCTTTCTGTTTCTCTGTCTCTCTCTGTCTTTCTGGCAAGTACACACACCCTATAGCAAAAAAAACCTCCAAGTACACACATCCTATAGCAAAAACCTCTCCAGAAAGCAAGACAAAAAATAAAATAAAAAAAGAATTTGCGGCCGGCAGATAGCATAGTGGTTAAGGTGCTGGATTCTCACATGGCCAACCATGGTTAGAATCCTGGACCTAATGGCTTGCTCTCTCACTTTCACTCTGTCTCTCAGTACACCTGCCCTATAGCAAATGAAAATAATAACAATAGTAATAAATTAAATTAATAATTCTTAAAAAAAAAAAGAAGAAGAAGAAGAAAGAAAGTCAGAATTATGCAGTTGAAACAATGGAGGCCACAGGTTCCTCTGGAGGTGAGCAACTAGAGCAGGGGGAATTACAGTCGCCATCTTGGCACTGTCAGACATCTCTTGAACGCCAGAAGAATTCTAGGAGCTGGAGGGTGGTCCAGCGGTAAAGCTTGATGCTACCCCATGCTGACCCACATGGGAAGGTACTCTTCGGATCTGGAGAACTCCCTCAGCACACCAGGCAAACCCAGTAATTCAGGGGTAGATCCCAGGGTCGAGGCCGTGCTCCAGTGCTATCTCTCTGCCTCTCTGTCTCTCCCTCTCTGTTTCTCTTGTTCATAGAAGAAATCAATAAAATATTCAAAATCATTCCAAAAGAATAACTCTGGGACAAACTTGATTCTCTCAAGAGAAGCTGAGTCAAAGGATCTTGAAGAAGGGGATACCAGGTAAAGCTGCTAGAGCAGGTGGGATGCGTGACGGAAGAAGCGTATTATGGAAGACCAGATTGGTCTTTGCATACAAGATGGTGGACTCCAATCAAGCCGAGAGAAACAAATTCTATAGATTATATATACATAGAAGATAATGTATGAATTTTGTATGCATATGGTCTACTATTGATATTACTGGAACATCAACACATCGAATAACATTTAAACATTGTCATCCTTGGCTTTTTACTCGCTTTTAGGCATATAAAAAAGTTGACCCTTACACATAGTCTGCATTCTGTCAATACAAAGGTATTTTATCAAGAGAGGAGGATGACATATATTTAATTTAGCACCATGGTAGTTGGTCTTGTAAATTTTAAATATTTTGACCTTCGAAATGTAGGATTTCACTTACACAATTTTTTTTTTTTTTAGAGATTTTTTAACTTAGTGTTTTCTTGCTGAGAGAGAGAACAGAGACAGTGAGAGGGAAAATGAGAAATCAGCCCCATTGAGGCATGGCCATGTCACAATCCCTTCTCCTCCATTCTCTTCCCAGGGTCTTGGGCACACACCAAGCTCCCGGCCTGAGTTCCAAGCCACTGGGTCCAGGATCCAACTGAGGTCAGATGTGTGGGAGTCCAGTGACGTAACCGCTGTGCTATCTGCTGGCCCCCTACCGCACTCCTGAAGCAGTCTTACATGTATGAGTGGCAGGTCTGTTTGTCATGCTATTTTTCAGATAAAATCTGTTCCAGAAGGCATAAGTATGTGTCCTGTGTACGGCCACAGGTCAGAGTCTCGCTGAAACAGGAGCTCTCTTTGTTGCCACCACTGCTGTGAGAACAGGCTGAATACAAAGCCGGTGTAGACACAGCAGAGGAGAGGCGGAAGTCAGCGCCTGGACTTTTTGTTTAAATTTCCGTCTTCAGCTTACTCAAATTGATGGGATTTCTTCTATAATTACAAAGACAAGAGGAATTTTGTTTTCTTTTAGGATTTTTCCCATAGGGCACATGTGCACACTGGAGACAGAGAGAAGGTAGGTGACCTGGCCACACCGCCATCCCATCTCCTCCATTCCCCTCTCAGGATATTAGGCATGCTTGCACACATGCCCAGAGTGGTTTTCAAGCCACCGGGTCTGGAACTCAAACTGCTGTCGACCATGTGGGAGTCCAGCACCTTAACACCACCTACTGACCCCCTAGAGTAATTTTTTCTTTTTTTTTAGAGGTTTTTGCTATAGGGCACGTGCACTCGCCAGAAAGACCGAGACAGAGAGACAGAAAGCAAGAAATCACCCCCACAGGAGGATGGCCACACCACAATCCCTTCTTCTCCATTCCCCTCTCAGGATATTAGGCATGCTTGCACACATGCCCAGAGTGGTTTTCAAGCCACCGGGACTGGAACTCAAACTGCTGTCGACCATGTGGGAGTCCAGCGACATAGCCATTACGCCAACTGCTGGTCCCAACATTTATTTCTTTAGAAGCAAATTTTATGAATGAAACCTAATATTAGCAAATGAGTTTTACTCAAAATAGATGTCAAAATGAGATCTTTATGGTATACATTGTTCACTAAAACAATTTTAATTCCATGGGGTGTTTTAAAGAAGCAGTTACAATTGTACGGTAGTTTTACTATAAGTGCATGTATTAGTGATTTTTTATGAGGTTGAAGGCACACTAAAAGATTCATAATACTCTATGAAAAAGTGTTGTAGGAACCTCATGCATGTATAATTAAACACAAATAAAGACATAAAAAAATTCTTTTCCTTTAAAATCATAACAGGGCCATTGAGCAGACATGCAATACCTTACCCACAGAGAGTACAGCCTTTCAGAGCTGTCCACAGGCATAGCGTGTACTATGTATGCTCCACACACTGTTTTATTAACATTCCAGAGGGCATCAGAAACTGCCTAGGGGCAGTCGGCATGGTGGTTAAGGGACTAAATTCCCACAAGGTGGACCGCAGTTCAAATCCCAGACCTGGCAGCTTGCTTTCTCACGTTCCCTCTCTCTCTTTCTTTGGTCAAATTAAAATAATACTAATTAAGAATAGTAAGAAGAAATAAAATAATTCTAAAAACAAACAAACAAACAAACAAAGAACAAACCTGCCCAGTGTACACATTCCAATAAAGCCAGCCTCCATGTCTACCAGAGAAAATTTCAGGATTCTTTTGTGGAACTCAAATACTATTTTATATTTGGGGCCACAGATATATTGGAAGTTGTTTCTACCTACTTCATAAAATGTACGTTTTTCTCTTTAAAATGCTTTGGTCTCGCTGTTCCATCACCTAACGGTAGCACCCCTGAGGCAGCATGAGGTCAGGCAGGCGCAGCAAGGCCGAGGCACCTGCCACTCACCTGTGAGTGTGAGGGAGAGGACGTGTTTGCAGCAGTCCGGGCCTCGGTTTGGAGGATCAATAATGGATACTTGCCCTGGGACAGATCGTTTTCCAGCAAGACATGTGGAAGGAATTCGACCCAATGAATATGACCGATTTATAACTGCACACAGTAAATGGGAAAACTGCATGAATAAAGCCGCAGACAGGGATATGGTTTGCGTTTGAAACAGTGAAAAGCAACGTGAATTCTTTCATGTAGGCATCTACAAGACCTTGACTCTGTTAGATTTAACTTTTATAAGTTTATTTGGTTCTTGAGAAAAGCAGGGAGAAACAAGTTCCCTGACAGCAAGCTGCTCCTACGGCCCCACTACCCCACCACCCACCTGACTCACACTTCCAGCCTGACAGGACCGTGCGCTTGTATGTACATCTACGTGTTTCCAACAGGATTCACGCCGCCATCTTCCACGTGGCTCCCGCACTGCAGCGCAGACCTCTACTGCTGGCACCACCACGACCAGGCCGAGGCACTGCAGTGCAGAACTCTACTGCTGGCACCACCACGACCAGGCCGACTTGATTTCATTTCAGTATTAGGAGAGTGTTTCTTCTCTTCTCCACCAGTTTTCTGAAGATTTAAAAAAAAAAAAAAAGTAGAGTTCTATGATCGGACACACAGTTTATTATGTCAGTAGAGGCTGGTTTTTGTCTTCTCATAAATAACTTATGACCCCTTTCATCTTAGTACGGTTTAGTTAAAGGAATAACAGATGGTTAAAATGTTATGTGTGTGTTGTTGCTGCATATAGCACTGCTTGTTTTAAAAAAAATACATGTATTTGTGAACTTAGAAGTATCCAAATGTTTCAATGCAAAACAAAACAATCTCAATTTGAAACTATTTTTAAGAATTATCTATTTCATTTGATTTATTGTGATTATTATTAATTTGCTATAGGGCATGAGCGCTCATCAGAGAGAGACAGAGAAAGAAAGACAGTGGGAGAGCGAGAAAGCAAGCTGCCCGGTCAGGGACTCCAACCACAGTCAGCCACGTGGGATCCAGCGCCCTAAGCACCATCCCACCTGCGGGCCTCTGTATCCATTTTTAGATATAAGAAAAAAATGAACATGTGCACCACTGACAAACGACGGTGAGGCCGCCCTCGTGAGCTTCCACAGCAGGACAGCCTGTGCCCTCGGTGGGAACGATGCAGCTGTGCAGAGAAAAGACTGCCCGGGAGATGGATGGCATCACCGTGCGTAACCACCCGAGCCAGGAATGGACGGAAGCCGGCAAAGGACAATCCTGTGAGCCATTCCGGAAGAGAGCAATGTCGCTGAGAATGATAGAAGTTATGTAAAAAATGAGTGAGGGTAAGAGGAAAAGAAAAGGTGGTGAGCAGAGAAAGTCTATTGCCATTTAAAGGAAATATATATATGTATTTGGAGAGGCTTTTGCTATAGGTTTTTGCGCTCACCAGAAAGACAGAGACAGACAGAGAGACAGAAAGTGAGAAATCACCTCCCAGGGGGGATGGCCATGCCGCAATCCCTTCTCCTCCATTCTCCTCTTGGGATCTTGGGCACACACACACACACAAGCGCCTGGGTTGAGTTTAATCCACTGGGTGCAGGACATGAACCACAGTTGGCTACATGGGAGTCCAGTGACATAGCCATTACGCCAACTGCTGGGCCCGAAAGGAAATGTTTTTATGGCTAGGGAGCATGTGTGTGCATGTTGTGCTCACAGCTGTGTGTGTGCTTGGTTTGAGAGTCCACGTGTCAGGTGTTTTCTGTGAATCACCTCCTCTGCTGTCTAACATGGACTGGGACTAGGGAGACGTGCTGCATTCTGTTAATGCCAAGTGATCGTAACGTTTATACTTGAGGTTGTTCTCTGTGACAATCGGCTATCCAGAAATGAATTTCTTTCAATACTTATCTATAAAAAAAACCTTACAGCTCTTCGTTTACCCCAGAAGTCAATGGAACTGTCTGCTGATAGTCTCTTTTCTAGCCTTTATGGGGATCATACCTGTTTCCTCCATACTTTAGTCTCTCAACTTGTACCAGTTCTATTTTTAAAAATAAAACTAAAAGTATTTTGTGCAACGTTTTCTTTCTTAGGCCTCTGCCAGAAATGGGCAAGAATATTCTTAAAATGCTTACCATTAAAGTACACACAGAAAGGATCCGAATCAATACAATTCTTTTAAGGTAGAAAGAGAAATGGAATTCTATATGGTTGGGCAATTGGGAAATCAGGGCCTGGGTCAGAGTCACATAATAAAAACAGGCTGGGAGAGGCATTCTGGAAAGAAGTAGATTAACGCCAGATTTCTGGGTATTGTGTAGAAAAGAAGTGACGGCAAGAAAACGCCTGAGGTTGGCAGGGACGAGAGGGCATTTAGGAGAAGTATTAAGAATTCATACAATTTGTACCATATTAAAAATTAGGTGAAATTTGTATGAATTTTAGGTAAAAATTTTATAATTTTTATACTTCTTACATATTGTATATATATATGTAGATATGTAGTAAAATATATATTATGTATTTATATGTGGTATATATGGCATATATGTATGGTAATGTGTATGTGTGTGTGTGTGTGTGTGTGTGTGTGTATATGTATCATACTAAAGTGAAATGTGAAATCTCTAGTAACCCACATACGCACATATCAATTACACACACACCCACTTGCTTTCCCTTGTTTTTTCCCCACGGACTCTGTGAACTCTCTAATAACACCTGCATAGCACTCTAATGTTTCTAGGGTGAATTCTTCAGGAGGAAACCTTAAACTGGTCCTAAGTTTAGAATACGGGTTTATTGGGGATAAAAGACAGAAAGGGAACGAGGGAGGGGTCGATGTGCAGAATACACGTTTTAGCACAGTGTTCAGCACACTCGATGCTCAGTTCACCTGAACTGCTCCAGTAGAACAGAAGGGTTAGAGAAGGCGAGGGATGACTTTAACGCGGTCAGTGGTTCTAAATGCAGTTCTGTTCGGGACCCTCTGGTCAGTGTCAGTGAAGCAGCGGGGGACAAACCTACGGTGAATTGTCGTTGGCTTCCTTCTGTGCTGTGTGCTGGGCCTTGCTCGTTTACCTGTTCTGGATCACAGGAAGACCAGCATGAGACATGAGTGGATGATTCAATGTAGATTTGTGGGAGAAAGAAACTGAGGGACAAACCTTACTCAACTACATTTCATTACGAATTGCGATCTTGGACAACTTTTGATGTGACGGTTTTGAATATGGTCTTACAGGTTTAAACCCGTTCAGCTCAATTTGAGCACTATCCAGCTCTTGGACCACGTTCACTGTGTGGGGCTGTCCCGTGCCTTGTAAGGTGTTTGGTGGTATCCCTGTCCCCCAGCCCCTGGATTTGCCCTACGTAACAATGATCAAAATGTCTACAAGCAGTGCCAAATGTCTCTAGGGTGGAGGGGAAAAAATTACTTATAGTTAAGAACCACTGGTTTAAACTAAGGTGGATGAATCAGAGCTAACATCTTAGAGTAGGATTTTACCAGGAAAAGTAACCTCTATTGTTCCAAAGTAGGCCCAGCCTCAACAGTGCTGTCCGTAGTATACAGGACTGCAGTGTGGAAGCCACATGGAAAGTTAGGCTGGGATCCAACTGGCAGACTCCCCAGCCCAGCCCACCTAAGACACACTGGGGTCTGGGCACACAACAAGACCCTGAGGAGTGGAAGACTTGGGGGAAGAGGCCATGGCATGATGGGACTTTGTCAAGAGTGCTCCCTCTCCCTCTCCCTCTCCCTCTCCCTCTTGTATGCATACAGATGCTTTCTATCATCAAAAGAAAATAAATAAACCTTTTATAAAATACAATAACTTTTATATAGTTATTAAATGGTGTCAGTAGCATCCAATTTGTATGTTTAATTGAATTTGGGGTGTTTTCATGCACCTTAAAAGAAATTGATATACATCGTTTTTCATGCAGTGAATCCCAAGCCAATATTTAAGATGTAAATTAACTTGAAAGCTGTTTGGAGAGTCACTGTGTTGGATTTCAGATCAAAACATCTCCATCTTAGAGCCAGGAGGTGGCTGGATCCCACCTGGCGGACTATGATTTGAGTCCCAGACTGGTGGCTTGAGAGTCAAGCATGTGTGTGTGTGCTGGAAATGCCCAGAGGAGAATGGAGGAGAAGGGACTGCTGTGTGGCCATCCTCCCCGGGAGGTGATTTCTTAGCCCCTCTACTGTCTCCCTCTGCACACACCCTGCAGAAGATAAAGAAAGAAAAAAAAAGTCACCATCTCGATACATGACCTGTGCTAAAAAATATATAATAATAATAATAATAAAACATAAGAAAATCATAAACAAAAAGGTGGGATCAGACATAAGATAAAAAGATTTGTATCTTACAAAGAGATGAGAAACAGATGAGAATACCTATGAGAAACTCAAAGCAGAGCCCACAGCTGTGCTGGGTCCAGCCTCACAACTGGCTGGGATGCAGGTGCAGAACCAGGAAAGCGCGGCTGGGAGGTGGCCTGGTGAGGTTGGCGGGGCTCAGGCCACTGAGGCAAGTCAGCAGTTAGTGTCCTTCTGTTCAATAATGATTTAAAAACAGCCATTATGAGGCCGCCTGCAGCTTCAGTGTATACATACAGAAGTGATTAACAAGTACGATTAGTAATAGGACACTTAAGGCAATATACTGCAGTAAATGCTGTGTAAACATGATCTCTCTTTCTTCTCAAAATACCTTATTGACCTACTTTCCAACCACAGTAGGCCTGGGATAACTAAATCTGCAGAAATCAAAACCATGGGTAATCCGGGGCTACAAATTAATATTGAAAATCCAAGATTTTGGACCAGCATATGGCATGATGGTTACAATGCTGGACTCCCACATGGCTGACCACGGTTCGAGCAACAGACCCAGAGAGGCTTGAAACTCATGTCAGGTGCATCTGTGTGCACACCCAAAATCCTGAGAGGAGAAGGGATTGTGGCACAGTCGTCCCCTCTCCAGGGTGAGGGGAGTGAATTCTCACTTTCTGTCTCTCTGTCTCTCTGGTGAGTGCATGTCCCCTATAGCAAAAATGTGTCTAAAAAATGAAAAACAAAAAAGAAAATTTGATATTTAACCTTGGAAAGAACCAAATCTCAGCTTTCAAAATTTCACTCTCTGATTGTATTATATTAATCCAGCATTGTCACAAATCTTCTGAAGGAATATATCATGATTCCACAAATAGATTTTTAAATGATCAGGCATTTGAAAGTATAAGAATTATGAACAAAGTCCATGAGAAATAAGAGGTCCTTCCTTGAACACTCCCCAAGGACTTCAAGATAATAAAATGATCAGAAACATTTTAAAATAATTACTGTTCCTTGGCTCAAAGACATAAACAAAAAATGTGAAAATGTAAGCCAAGATATAAAAATTTAAATCACTAAGTGGCTAAATTAAAAAGTAGAACATTTCACATGATATCAGAGTTAGAAAAGTGGTATAGATTAGAGAAAGTCTCTGAAATAAGCACAGAGGAAAAAACTAAAATGTGAAATTCTGAAAGAACTTCACGATCCAAAATATGCAAAAGAATTTTAAAGGAGAAAAGAGAGAACATGAAGAAAAATAATGTTTGAATAAATTATGACTGACAATTATCCAAAACTGATGAAAAAAATGGTAAGCATCTCATTTTAGAATCCTCAGGTGAGGGACCAGCAGATGATGTAATAGTTAAGGCACTGGATGCCAGTATGGTTGACCATGGTTGGAGTCCTAGTTAAGGCACTGGACGCCCACATGGCCGACCCTGGTTGGAGTCCTAGTTAAGGCACTGGACGCCCACATGGCCAACCCTGTTTGGAGATGCCCACAAGGCCGACCCTGGTTGGAGCCCTAGTTAAGGCACTGGACGCCCACATGGCCGACCCTGGTTGGAGTCCTAGTTAAGGCACTGGATGCCCACATGGCCGACCATGGTTGGAGTCTTAGACCTGGACGCTTGAAACTAACACTGGATGTGTGTGCATGCATGCCCAAAATCCTGAGAAAAGGACGGAGGTGAAGGGACTGTAGCAAGGCCATCCCCCAGGGGGTAATTTCTCACTTTCTCTCTCTTTGTCTCTCTGGCAAGCACACATTCCCTATAGCAAAAGTCTGTCTTAAAAAAAAAAATCCTCACAGATTTTTATAAATATAAACATAAACAAGACTAAAGTTAAACACATAATAATATAACTGCAGAAAATCCAAAATGAGGGTAAAATTTTATATGTAACCAGAAAGTGAAAAAACAAATCACCTTCAAGGGAACATTAGAAGGACCTTAATTTTCAACAAACAGGGCGGGAGCCAGAAAACAATGCATCATAGAACTCTGTGTGAGAGGGGTGCAGAGAGTGGGGCTAACACTGAACTTTATACCCACAAAAGTATTCTCAAAAATCGAAGTGGGACCAGCAGATGGCATAGTGCTTAGGGCCGATGACTCCCACACACTGTGTGGTTTGAGTCCCAGATCCAGCATCTCGAAAAGTATGAATGTCTGCCCCAAAAAATCTCAAGTGGGGAAATAAAGGAGTAGGGATTGCAGCATGACAATCCCCCAAAGCAGGAGCTTTCTCACGTTCTCCTTCTCTGTCTCTCTCTCTGCTGAGGACACATGACTTTTGCCAAACTGAAAAAAAAAAATAAAAAGGAAGTAAAAGTTCGGAACTAGATAGAAGTGATTATTATTTTTTTTTAATCTTTTTTTCTTTCTTCTTTTTTTTTGGAGAGGTTTTCGCTACAGGGCGGGTGCACTCATCAGAAAGACAGAGAGAGATAGAGAGACAGAAAGCAAGAAATCACCCCCCAGGGGGCATGGCCATGCCACAATCCCTTCTCCTCCGTTCTCCTCTTGGGATCTTGGGCACGCACGCACACATGCCCGGCATGAGTTTAAGCTGCCAAGTCCAGGACTTGAACCGCGGTCGACTACATGGGAGTCCAGCGACATAGCCAGTACTCTAACTGCTGGTCCCAAGAAGTGATGATTGAACGTTGTGAATGTGCTAAATTCCACCGAATTGCTTCTTCACTTTACAAAGGTGAATTGTATGTTATGTGAACATCACCACAATCAAATAAGAAAGGGGGCAGAAGGAACTCATTTTCCTACCAACGAAATTAGAGAGAATAGATAAGCAGCACATCTGTACTAAAATTGTATAATTATCTCAACGGATTCGGAAACAACATGCGTAAAAGTGCCACAACCATTGAGATGGTCCAGCACGCTAGAAGGAAAAGTCCCTCACGCAGAGTACCACGCTGAGAAAGGGTTGGAAGCATTCTCTCTGTGTTCCAAAAGGAGACCTCATTGGAATAGAGAGTAGAGATCATATTCGAAGAATTTGAAGAATGTAGCTATCATTGTGCACGGAGGACGTTGAATTAGCTGGTTTGATTCTTGAGAGCCAGTCCTGAGTTAGAGTCACTAGAGGAACTTCGGGAGTTTTATGTTCCTAGTAACAATAATTAGTGAAACCTCAAACTGTTTATATCTACTTTGAAAGCTACACAATTCGGGAAAAGAGTGAGCATGTTAAAATAGACTTCGAGACCCAGTAATTCACTCTTTCATTCATCAGCACTAGAAAAGTGTAACTACACAATACTTGACAGTAATGTATTTGTTTTCCTGAGAAAAGAGACAGATTTTTATGAGAGAGGGTGTGCACAATCAATTGGTATCAGAAGAAAGGAAGAGTCTATTGATAGCAGGTTTTAATTTTTTCTTAAAATATGGCCTTTTTACATTATAGACAGAAGTTAAATTAAGGACATCATTTTGGGGCCAGCCAGGTGGTTAAGGCTCCCACATGGCTGCCTGCAGTTCCAGCTCTGGCCCCAGTGCCTTGAAAGTCACCCAGCACGCATGTACATGCATGACCAAAGTCTCAAGAGGGGGATGAAGAAGGGATTGTGACCTGGTCATCCCCCCTAAGAGTTGCTTTCTCACTTTCTCTGTCTTTGTTTTTATCTATTTCCAGTGAGAAAACTTATTTCATTTATTTTTTAAAATGATAATAGAGGCCCGCAGGTGGTGTGGTGGTTGAGATGCTAGACTCCCACATGGCTTGCTGTGGCTCAGACTCCAGACCTGGTGGCCTGAAAATGCCAGCCTCATGTGCATGTGTGCCCAAAATCCCTGGAGGGGAGGGACTGCCGTGTGGCCATCTCCCTGGGGGAAGGGGGATTTCTCACTTTCCCTTTCTCTCTCTCTCTCTCCTGCATGGAGCACATACTCTGGCAAAAACCTGAAGAAAACAACAATTTTAAATCGCAGTATGTAAAAGCAAGCTTTCATCAGAATGGAAGGAGGCTCTAAAGGAGACTGAGAAGTATGGTTTTGAGCTTTACTGTCTTAGTGTGTTCCAGCAGGCCAGAGAATGAAAATAGGTATCAACTGAGATAATTCGTGGTGTTTACTGCACATAAATACCAGTCGTAGAGTGGATAAATAACTTGCGGTATAGTCATATGCTACAGTAATATATAGTATGAAAATAAAATATGCCTTCACACATCGAATGGATGAATCTCAGAAATAGTATGGTGAGAGAAAAAAAAGCAAGTTAGAAGTTTCAATATATTTAATCTTTGTGAAGTTCAAAACCAAAGAATATACTGTTAAGGGATACAACCATCTGTAGTAAAAGCACCCAGAAAAGCAGTTGAATTATTGGCTCAGTGAGGGTGGGTAGAAAAAGAGAATTTCAGATCTGGAATGAGTCTTCAGAGTCTCAAAGGTTTGGATAATTTTCTGTTTTTTTCTAAGGTAGATAATGAGTAAATGGGTGATTTGTGGCTATTCTTTATATTTAAATCATACGTTGGTGGCCGGCCAGTGGCATAGTGGTTAAGGTACTGAACTCCCACATGGCCAAACAGGGGCGTGTTATGTGCATGCCCAAAATCCTGAAAGGAGAATGGTGGAAAAGGGATTGCAGCATGCCCAACCTCCCGGAGGATGATTTCTCACGTTCCCTGTTACCGTTTCTCTCTTTCTCTCTCTCTCCAGCAAGTGCACATGCCCTATGGCAACACTCCCACCAAAAACGTAAAAATTATAAAACAGAAAATGCTATTAATGTTACGTAAATATATTCCAATTTTATTTTAAAAATTTTTAAAAAGAAAAAATGAAGAGAAATCCTAATTGAAGGAAAACTAGCATAGAGACATTCTAAAGGACAAGAAGGGAGAAGTTCAAAGAAGGCTCTCAATACAGCCAATTAAACAATAAGTTGAAGATTGAAAGGATGAATAGAATTTTAGCAAGTAAAAATAGAGGATGCACATTTGGAAAATGAAAGTTACCCGGGGGATACCAGGAACCTGGTAGCTTTCCTTCAGGTGAAAGGGAGCTGAAGGTGTGAGATGAACCCCAAAACACAGGTGGCAGCCCCAGAAGACATTCATGCCAGTTAATGGGATTGCAAGATTGTTTCATTCTCTATGTAGAAGCATTGGGAGTCTGCTAAAGAATTTAGAAGAAAAAGTTATCCTCTATGTATTTCTTTTGTAAGCTTCGCTGGTTGCTTGGCAGAGAATGAACTCAAAAGAGTAGGTAAGAGGGGTCGGCAGGTGGCGTGGTGGTTAAGGGAGCTGGACTCCCACATGGCTGACTGTGGTTCAAGTCCCTGCTTTCTCACTTTCCCTCTGTCTCTCTGTTCCTCTCTGGTCAATTTAAACAATAAATAAATAAATAAAGTTAAATAAAATAATTGTTTTTTTTTTTTAAAGGCATATAAGAAATAGAGCAAAGGGACTAGCAGATGGTATAATGGCTATGTCGCTGGACTCCCATGTAGTCAACCGTGGTTCATGTCCCAGGCCCGGTGGCTTAAAACTCACGCTGGGCGCGTGTGCATGCATGCCCAAGATCCCGAGAGGAGAACGGAGGAGAAGGGATTGCAGCGTGGCCTCCCCCCTGGGGAGTGATTTCTCATTTTCTGTCTCTCTGTCTCTCTCTGTCTTTCTTGCAAGCATGCATGCTAAAGCAAAAACTTCTCCAAAAAAAAAAAAAAGAAAGAAATAGAGCAAAGAGGAAGGGTCCTGAAATCATCTATTCAAGGCTTTATTTCACTTTTGTCACTGAAATGCAGGTATTTATTTATTTACTTTTTATCTTCGTGTGTACATTTAGTGCTTGCATGGAAGATGCATTTCTTCTGTCTGACTTGCTGCACCCTACGGTCATTTGCTTTGCATTTTAAATTTTGGTAGGCTAAAAAGTGTCCTATAGTAAATAAAGATAAATAAAGATTGTTGTTTTCTTTCTCCAGAAAGTGCAGCGGAAAATGCTAGGAAGAATTTAAAAAAAAAAACAATTCAAATAAGAAAAAGAGACAGAAAACCTAACTCTGAGAAGTGATCTGGCCTTAAGCAAAGCATTTAACTTTTCTTGCCTTCAGCTTCCTCATCTATAAAAGGAGAAGTTCAATTAGCTGACCCAAAGTCTCTCCACATACATGAATGGCCTGGTTCTGTTACATTTATGGCTCTATTACAGGGGTTACAAAATCATTATTAGAAGCTTTCTTTGTGTTGAAGATAATGAAGAAATCATTTTTAAATGTTGAGAATAGATTTCATATACATAGACAGGAATTTCAAGTTTAGTATCAAAGTTTTACATTCTGTCAAAATGTAGTTTTGAACTTTTAAATTTCAGGGGCTGAATTTGAATTTAGGAACAGAATGAGAACATTAGCGACCATACCCCCAATCTCTTAGCAAATTTTCATTTTGGTGATAGCAAGAGGGCTCCTCATCACAAGTTTTCTTTTTTGGGGGGGAGGGGAGAGGTTTTTGCTATAGGGCGTGTGTGCTCGCCAGAAAGAGAGAGAGAGACAGAGAGACAGAAAGCGAGAAATCCCCCCCCAGAGGGGATGGCCACACCACAATCCCTTCTCCTCCATTCTCCTCTCGGGATCTTGGGTACACACGCACATGTACCCGGCGTGAGTTTAAGCCACCAGGTCCGGGACTCAAACTGCAGTCGACTACATGGGAGTCCAGCAATGTAACCATGACACTAACTGCTGGTCTCACACATATTGTTTCCAATCAGATTTTTCCTTTTGCTGTCTTAAAATAATATTTTGTTATTTTTAATTGTCTGAGGGTACCTGTGCTTAACAGAGAGATAGACATAGAGAGGGAGAAAGCACCCTCTCCCCCAGATGGGACACAGTTGCTCCAACGCCTTCTCCTCCATTTCTTCATCCCATCAGGATTTTGGACCCACGCTGCATATACATTCAGTGTGCTTTTCAAGATACCAGGATTTGAACCAGCTCTCTTAATCCCTAGGTCCCAAATGATGGTATTTTCATTTTATTTTATTACTATTTCCCTTTTTAGTTTAGTTTACCATAGGGTTGTGAGCTCACCAGGGGCAGAGAGAGAGAAAGTGAGAATCATCCCCCCGAGGGGGAGGGGAATGGCCAAATCTCAATCCCTTTCTGTCCATTCTCCCTAGTGACTTTGGGAACACGCATACACATACACACATACACACACACACACACACACAAGCCCAGCGCGTTGCTCAGGATGCCTGGTTCAGGACTCAAACTTTTACATAGCTGGCCAGATGAGATCCAGCCACCTTAACCACCACACCACCAGCTGGCCCCAATCTAGGTATTTTTAATAACATTTACAGGGCTTTTCATTCTATAAAGATGTGCCTTTCTAGGGTTCTCAACCCCGTAATTCCTAATAATTATTGAAAAAGAACAATCATTTAAAAGGCAGATGGAAAATTGGAAGATATGATGGTTTAAGAAGAAGCAAATCAATCTACATGAATAGCATTAATAAAGTAGTAAAAATTCACTATAATAGTCCTCACAGATGTGAAGGCTAGGAGAATAAGAAAACTATTTAAGAAATCAATATCTATTAGATTAATTTATTTTTATCTTTTCAATTATGAAGCAGAAAAATATAATTGTTCTAATGTGTCTCTGTTTTATATTTTTGTTTCCTTACTATAGTTAAGTTCTGCTCTTCTTCAAAAAGTGTATTTACATCTTCCATTAGTGAGAGAGGCAGAGAGGAGAGAGGAGAGAAACAGGACTTGAAACAGTTCCGATGCCAACATCCACCTCCAGCCCCAAGCCAGCCCTGGATCATGAGCAAGCGCATGTCTGGTGCGCTCAGGGAAGTCTCTGGACACAAACCAGGAGCCTTTCCATGTGGGATCGCTTTGCAGAGCTCACAGTTTACTGCTGTACCATTATTCAAACCCTTACGTTCTCTTTTCTACCAGTGTCTTGCCAGTAAAATTAAACACTACTAGCTAAAACTTAGGTGATGATAAAATAAAACTGGCAATTGTGATTTAAAATACTTCATATATCAGGGAGCTATTTGTATGAAGAATGTAGGTACAGGGGCCGTCAGGTGGCGTCGTGGTTAGGGTGCTGGACGCCCCCATGGCTGACCACAGTAGGAGTCCCAGACCTGGCGGCTTCAAACTCGAGCCAGCTACATGTGCGTGCATTCCCCAGATCCTGGGAAGACACTGGTAGAGAAGCAATTGAGTCATGGCCATCTTTCCATGGGGTGATTTCTCACTTTCCCTCTCACTCTCTCTCTCTTTCTTGCAAGTGCACAAGCCCTAAGGCAAACCTCTAGAAAAAATAAATAAATAAATCTGTTATCAAGTTTTGCCCCTTCCTCACAGATTTCAAAGTGACTGAGGACCTCGTAAAGACTGAGGGATTCAGAGCCACAGCCATGCCCTTGACATTTTAGCAGGAATCGTTGACTTAATCCACCTTGAAACACCAGCTGTTGGTGACCTGAGAAGCCAGCGCTGATATGGAAAATGCTTTCTGAAGGCGCAGCTGGTACTGGTGGTGCCAAACACAGTACCAGATGGTATTTCTGTGCTGGTCAGATCAAGGCTCATTACCTCTACCCTCTGAGGGTGAATGGTAACCCCAACACCCCCGGGATGTAGATTTCTACCTAAAAAACAATGACGCCCTTCGCTGTTGAATTTCCTAGCCAAATTCTACATGTTCCTTTGATGACTCAATTCCTAAGCCTTTTTTAGTTTTTGTTCTTTCTTCTCCATACAATTCCACTATTTTAGGATTTTGTCATATTGGTGGTGAGATAATTTTAGTAAAACACTCTTACTATATCGCAAAACTTGCTGTGTATCAATGACATATCTGTCTCAATTAACTTCCCTTACAGTTAACGCTTTATTCTACATCTCTTCACCCTCTCACATAAAGAGGTAAACGCCTGCCCTACACCACCAGTCTGCCAGACATGCAGACATGCCCGAGTGCTGGGGAGAACACAATGTAGGCTGCAGCTAGCAATCCCCTCCTTCACCTCCAACAGGAGACTCTGGAACCTTTATCCTTTTCCAATATTCATTCTTTTCTTCTTTTTCCCATTTTTTAAAAATAATTATTTTATTTTATTTATTTATTCATTCATTTATTTCTTAATTCGACCAGAGAGAGACAGAGGGTGAGAGTGAGAGAGAAAGGAAGTGAGAAAGCAAGCCACCAGATTCAGGACTCGAACCCTGGTCAGCCATGTGGGAGTGTCCAGCGCCTTAACCACCACGCCACCTCTGGTCCCTTCTTTTTCCCTTTTTGATTGTCAATAAATATACTTAAAAGTAAACAAGCCCAAGTGACTATTTCTAAGAACTTTAATTTTAAAAATGACAAATACTCTCTCATATGTATTTCTGCATTGCTTCAACATTTTTAGAGAGAGCACATCCTACTTCTATAATTTTCAAACATTAAAAAAAACAACAACAACAAAAAGAAAAAAAAAGAAAGGAAAAACAGGGACCAGCAATCGGCCTTATGGCTACATTGCTGGACTCCCATGTAGCTGATCATGGTTTGATTCCTGGACCCGGTGGCTTAAACTCATGCCGGGCGCATGTGCGTGCATGCCCAAGATCCCGAGAGGAGAGTAGAGGAGAAGGGATTGTGGTGTGGCCATCCCCCAGGCTGTGATTTCTCACTTTCTGTCTCTCTGTCTTTCTGGCGAGCACATGCACCCTATAGCAAAAACCTCTCAAAAATAAACAAACAAATAAACAAATAAAGTCAAGGGCCACATGATGGTACAGTGATAACAGAACTGCACTCACATGTGAAAGGTCCTGAGTTCACATCCTGAGACTGTCCTAAACAAGAGTGCACTTGACCCAAGTGGGAGAAAGGTAGTTAAGGCAGCTGGATCCCACATGGTCATCTGTGCTGGGCGTGTGCGTGTGTGCACAGCATCCTGAGAGGAGAATAGAAGAGAGGGACTGTGGTGTGGTCATTCTCCTCTGGTGGTGGGGGTCCCTATATTCTCTGTCTAGTAACATAATTGCATCCATTTCAGCTAAAGGCCTCTATCTACACAAACTCTGAGACTATATTTACACTAAAGAGAATGTAATATCTCCACCTCACATGAGACTGTTCTTCCATATCACCTTCTGGAACAGTATGCTCATGGAACAAGAAGAGCAAAACACAGACAGCCAAACACAGAAGGCAAGTGGACCTGCCTTTTCTGCCCTCTGCTGAAACCCCACTGAAATCCTGTTTGCCCGCAGCAATTTGAAAAGCATTAACCTAGAAATGAGAAGAGCCTGCCAGCCCAATGTAAATTGGAAGACAATCCCAAGTGGCTGGAGCTGGAGGAGTCTCAGCCCTGCATTAAATGCAGCGCTCCGAGGTCCTCAGTTCCTCACCCTTCCTTGTCACATGCGTCGCCATAGGGCTTGGCAGTTCCTCCCCCATGAAATACACAGAAGGTCTTTCTCCACTCCTTGCTGTGCCACATAATCTGCTTGGTTAATGGAAGGTGAACCGAAGTAACACGATCAAAGGCTTAAAAACCATTTATACAACACACTATTGTCTGCTCTCTGCCACACGTGTCATCGCGTAAGACTGTCCTAAGTCAGCCCCGGAGGAGAATTAGAGATGTGTGGAGCAGGGCCACCCACAGAAGTTCAGCCAGGATCAGCTGACCCCGCCAGTCCGTGAGCAAGGCAAACACCTGTTGCTGCACGCTGCTGAGCGCCAGGTGATGGTACACACCTGTGCGGCTGTAAATAAATCCGCAATGAGCCTAACATCGTTCACTCCTTCCATGCGTAGGAGATAAAAGTGAAGCAAACTCCCAAGAAAAGGAGGGCTAGATCTTGAGATGGAACCATAAATATCTGCGTTTTACTTTAGGCTCACATACTGGCCACATAAGATTTGGAAAGTCAGTTTCCCGGTTTCATTTTCAAAGGGGTGTAATAGACACCCTGCACGAACAGCTATAAGTAAGACGATCCATGTTAAAGCACTTGGTTGGGGCCGGCAGGTGGTGTGCAGGTTAAGGCGGCTGGCTCCCCTGTGGCTGACTGCGCAGTTTGGTCACGGAGGCGGTGGCTTGAAAATGACAGCCATGTACATGTGTGTGGGTGCCTGAAGTCCTGAGAAGAGAGAGGAGGAGGGATTGCACTGTGGCTCTAACCTGGGGGGCGATTTCTCACTTTCCCTCTCTGTCTCTCTCTGGTGAGCACACGAGCCCTGTAGCAAACTAAGGGGAAAAAAAAAAAAAAAAGACAAACACTGTGAAGAAGCTAACATGTGGTTAGTGCTTAATGTAGGCCAAGGACATGATTAAAGCTCCATCTAGATGATGGCATTTTATCTCCTTTAATCCTATTATTTAAACCTACTTAATGGTACATTAGGTGCTCCTTCATTTATTCAAAACTCATTGATTATCGTGTGCTTACTGGAGGCAGCCTCTTTCTACACTTAATGGATTAGCGAATTGAGGCTCAGAGAATTTAGAGTAACTTGCCCAAGTAGTTTAACCCCTTAGCACTTGGCATGTGTTTATTTTTTACTAGGCAGCTTGCTGACTAGCTCAGAAAAACTGCTAACTATCCCTAACTATATAAGGGTCTGCTGTTGGTCACCTGGAAGAAGGTCACAGTTACTCAAATTAGAAAATCATCTTACATCTTCTGTTCCATGCATTTATTAGAAACATCTTTGTTTTTGCTGCTCAGCGTGTCATGGTGGACAGACTGCACAACCCACCAGTAAGAATCGCCCTGGTCTCTACGACACTCCCCTCCACCTGGCCTAGAAGATGACTGCCTTGTTCTATGAGGTGCTCCCAAAGGGAAGGCACACTTCCAAGCGTGCCACGTGACCTGTGTTTGGATTCAAGCTAAACCAAACATTTTTCACAAACTCATTATAAAAGACATTTAGATTCAACTTCTCTGGATAAGGATCACCTGTCTTTTGAGGTACCTCATGAGACCTTTCCAAATTAAACATATCAAAATATGTACCTGGAAATTTTTGGAAAAACCATGATAAGAGAAAAACAGTTTTACTTTATATCAATAAATTTTATTTGGAGAAATAATGAGGTCAGAGCCCTAAATTGCTAGGAGTGCTTATTAGCATTATAGGAACTGGCCTTGAGTTAGACCAGAGAGAAAAGCCATCTAGAGACTGAAAATTGTGTTAGGGCACATAAACTCTGATTTTTTTCTTAGCTTCAAGACCGTTGAGTCAAAACTCATCCCGGGCTTCCTAATTGCACGGTGGTTTTACATAGGAGAAGCATTTTTTCCGAGCTGAAATCTCATGCAATTTCCTAGTGTCTTCAGGCATTTCAGTTAATCCAGATTAAAATAAATCACTCAGAATTTGAGAGGATTTAATCATATACTTTTATTCTAGCTCAAAATCTCTTTCCCAGTAAAATGTATTTGACATAGATTCTATTAGCAGGACTTAAACCTTTCAATATTCCAAAGATCATTCAGGACGAAGCCAGCAGGAGGTGAGCCAGGACAGAACCTGAGCTGTTCCTGCCTCTGGGCTACGTTTCATCCTGACTGTGCTTTGCACTGAGTCACAAGTCTCAGGACCCAGAGAAATGAATGGCAGCCAGGGGGGCTTCCTCGCCAACACCTTGTAAAGTTCGGTAGGTCCACGCAACCCTCTGTTTTGGGACAGAAGCATCCAACTCATAATTTCTGAACAAAAATAGACTAGTGTCAAGAAATTGTAAGTGTTGTGTGTTTTTTGTTGCAAGGTTTATAATTCATGTTTTGAAAAAGGGCATACATTTGGAAAGACTCTCATGGAGAACATGCTTAATCATGGTAGCCATGGGATTAATAGTAATGAATAACTAGCTTACTAGTAAGTGTATGTATAAGCAGAAATACACGTATATAGGTCGAGTCAGGACACTACTCCATCTCCCAAATGAAATATTAATGTAGAGGTCTATCTTACTGAGCACAATAGATAGTATTTTCAGTAGGAGAATATAAACGTATACTGTGGAAGACAAACGTGGCTTGTGGCAGGACCTGAGCTACATCTACATAAAGCAACCTCTAAGATATATTTACTTATCCCTCGTATTTCAAACAATGCCTAACAGTGACTGTGTTATATTTAGATTATAATTTGCAAAAGAGATCTTGGGGGAAAAAATACTTCAAATGGAACTCACCCATGGGTAGTAAAGTGAATTTTGTATTTTATTATTTTAAATTCCTGCTCAAATCAGTTGCCCCCTTATTTTGAGTTAAAGAAGAAAAATAGGCAAGTCATAAGCTATTGTATTTATTTTTCAAGTGGACTTTGGCATAAAGATAATAAAATGGAAGACATTAATCGTCTTTTCCAGTAGGCCTGTTTATGTCAACATGCATATAGTGGTGTGATATTTCGAAATCTTGGTATGGGTACTCAGTTTTTCTGTGAGACCTTGGACTCTCTCCCATTTCGACATCTAAACTGTGGAGTATTTATTGTTTTAGGAAAAGGCATTGCCAGCAGAGGAGAGAAAAACGATTTGAGATTCTGAAGGCAGAAATCCAGGCCCACCACAGCGTACAGCAAGGACACTGCCCCCCAATGCCGGAGCCCCATTCTAGGGGTACCTCACCCAGACCAGGTATTTGCCTGCCTGTCTGGATCCTGATGGCTGGGAGGGCTGGCAGGCCTGGAACCCTGTTGACTGTACCTGTCTTTCTCTTTCCCACTCTCTCTGGCTCTCTCATGAAAGAAATAAATAAATCAAATCAAATCAAGAAATAAATAAAACTAAAGGCAAAAATCCAGAGCATTAATAGATTTGGAAGACTGGGCCAGTTGGTGACAGGGAGGATAAGGTGGTTGGATCCCACACGGCTAACAGCACGGTTTGAGTCCCAGACCAGGCTTCTTGTAAAACGCACTGGGCGCACGTGCATGCATGCCCCAACTCCTGAAAGGAGAAAGGAGGAGAAGGGGCTGCAATATGGCCATCCTTCTTAGAAGGTGCTTTCTCACTCTTTCTCCCCCTCTCTGTCTTTCCATTTCTCTGGCAAATCTATAAGCTCTATAACAAATTAAAAAAAAAAAAAAAAGAAAAAAAGACTGAACTTGAAGTTCCCTAACCCTCTGCTCCGCACCACAGTACCTTGGATGTGACTGAGAGGAGGGGTTGGCGTAGGTCAGGAAAGAGCAGCAGAATCGAAGAGAGATGGAGATAAAGCTTCAGGTGAAGCTTTGACTCCCGGACATCGCTCAGTCTGTATCTAATTACGTTTAAGGGCCAGTGGCTTCTAAGAACACACTGTTCTTAAAGTCATCACATGCTTGAGACCCACCTAGGGGGACCACCGAGGAGAGAAGGCACATTCGGACTCAGTGGTCAGCGTCGGTTGCTCCAGAGCCAGAGCCAGTTCCAAGCCAGGGCAGCCACAGCTTGTCAATAAGAGAGGGAGCAGTTTGCAGTTTTTTAAAATTAAATTTAAATTTAATTCTATTCTATTCATTCTATTCTATTCTATTCTATTCTATTCTATTCTATTCTATTATTCTATTCTATCCTATCCTATCTTATCCTATTCTATTCTATTTGACTTTTCCCATAAGGTGCACGCATTCTCCAGAGAGAGACAGAGAAAGAGAGAATAACCCCTGAGAGGGAACGGCCATGCCACAATCCCTCCTCCGACTATGGTTTCCATGGGGAGTCCAGTGCCTTAACCACCACACCACCTTTGGGCCCCAGTTTGCAGCTCTTATTAAGCTTCTTGATGATTGGTCTACAATTGCCTGAGTCTCTTCTTGCCTTGGGAGTGAAGGGGTAATTTACTAAGATGGACAATCATGAATAATCAAACATTAGTGGGGAAATTTGCATTTTAAAGTGATTGGGGCTGTGCTGTGTCCCCCTTGGGGGGCAGTGTGGAGGTGCAAATGTGCCCGACAGTCAGGAGAGCCCTGGTTTGACCTCTGCTAACCTGAGTCCAGGTCAAGAGCTCACTGCCCCAGAGAAGCTGCCACCGACATGTGGCTGGTGACACCCCTAAGCACAGCTTTGTGACCTGGCCTACGGAATCTAATCAAAGTTTGGGGAACTGGAAGAGAACAGCTTTGTATTTTGAAAAGTGTATGTTGCAAATAGTGCTTTTGTATTTAAACAAAGCTCTAAAGGACTAATTGCAGTTTAAATAGTACCCATGAAATTAACCTGGGGTTCTCTCTAAATATCAGCCAACTTTGTTCTATCATAGAGACAGCGTAGGGTAGAATATCCAATAGTCAGAGGCTGCTCGGAGCACCTTGTGTCAGGAGTGGTATTTGAAACACACTTTTCAGAGGATGTGCTGACAGATTGGTGTTGCAAAGAAATGGAGCAGGGTAGTGTTAAAGTAAACCTGCACCTGTGGCTTACACAGGCAAGGGCTTCGATACCCTGAGAGAGGAGAGAGTGAACTCAGTTCTGTTCAAACAAAGAGAGAATTTTAATTCTTCTTGTCAGCTAGTGGAAAATTCCTGGAGGACTTCAAGGTGTGTGTGTGTGGGGGGGGCTAGTTAGTGTGATTAGGCCATCCATGGAATCGGTGCTTGTGGAGTTGAGATCCTACCCTTTCTCAGAGACTGGGAGATAGGGCTTTATCTTTCTTGATGGTCACTTTTCTTCTTTTCTTTTGCTAGCAGCCTGGCAGGAGAGAGAGAAAAAAAAAGAAACAAAAACAAAACACTCCCCTCTCCGCCCCCATGAGGGATGGCCACACTGCGATCCCTTCTCTTCCATTTCTCCTTCTAGGATTTTGGGCATGCAACACACGTGCCAAGTACGTTTTTCAACATACCAGGTCTGAGACTCCAACCTCACCGTGAGCCATGTGAGAGCCAGCCATCTTAAACACGATGCCACTGGCTGACCCTGACGATCACTCCTACATCCCTAGGAGAGTCACTGTGAAATTGACAGGAGGCTGAGAGGCTTTCATCTCAAAGTGACAGAAGGAGAATCGACAATGATCTCTTTTTCTGGTTGTTTTCCAAAGTAAATGCAAGCTTTCTAAAGTAAATGCTCCAAGAATAGGGAAGTAAGGGGCTTATAGTCCAGAAGAAACTTCCAGAAATTCGTCAAGACATCCTTCTAGAATTTCAAGCAGAAGGGAACAGCTATGGGGAATAGGGACTCAAGACTTGCAATATCCTCTTCTATTATAATATTTGGGAACAGGAAAAAAAGGAGCTTTTGTCTCAATCTCTGTCTGAGATCTTTCTAGCATGGGTATGTTGGTAAAGAGTGAACGACTTCTGTCACCTAGAGAAAGCAGAGCCTCAGTCTGTAATGTGCACTGACTTCTGTGGTGTACTACTTCCACCACAGCTAACTCGGGCTATCAACTCGATCACACTGAACTGTAAACTTGGAAGCCACGTTTACAAGTGTCCCTCCTCAGGTAGAGGATGGATGTGATGGAAGGGGAGCTGGGAAGCGTTGTGATGGGGTGCTTGGTTCTTGGGACCCAGATTTCTAAGACTAAAGACACAAATAACGCCACAACCATGACAAAAGAGTGAAAACAGAAGTTTCCACTACCCCCAGAGGGGTAGGTGGGCAGGTTGCCAGCAGCACCTGCACTGGGAAGGGGGTGGAAGTTGCTTTTACTGAGGCCCTGACATGAGTATTTAGGTGAGGAGGTCTGTCTCTGTAAGAGCTCCCTTTGTGTTCATGGGTTTTTGCTGCCCTTACTTCTTGCCTGGTAAGAAGACTTCAAGTGCTGGTAGGGGGAAGTCACGGGTGCCCAGTGTGGACCTTGCAGGTATGAGCATGTGTGTAGGGAGAATTTTGCCCATACTTGTCCAGCGCCTCCAATGGGGGATGAAATATCAGTCAACAGCCATGAGGATGTCTGCGCATGCGCTGGTGTGAGAGCGGAAGAACGCTACGTTCTCCAGGTCCTCTCAGGACAGTGTAGGCAGTACGTGTTAGATAACCTTCCCCTGCTGGTGCCAGGAGTCTGTGTGTAACCCCTGACAACGAGGAGTGAGGTGTCAAGTCCCTTTTTCATTGGTGTCTGGGGACTTCCTGCTCAGTGATCTGACTACCTATAAAAGAACTGCCAGTGCAGGTATGCCATGCTCTGAGACATACCGCAACAAAGCAGAACAGACGAGGAAACTCAGACACCTACAAAAAATAGTATACGCTAAGATCTAGCTTTAATGAGATCTTAGTCACATTCATTAGGGGAAGAGGTTAAGGCACGAACCACTTGAGAATTATAGCAGACTTTTTGACTTGGAACACCACACAAATTATAGCTGAATTGTTTCCCATTCTGAGTCCGTAAGAAGCACTTGTGACCCCCAACTTTACAGAACTGTAAGCAGCCTAGCTGGGAAAGGGGCAGAAGGCAGCACTGCTTCCCAAACTCTGTCTTCATGGGGGTGATCTGGGTCCACTCTGTGTGTTGAGGCAACCATGAGCTCAGCTACAAATGACAGTCACAGATCCTTTCACCAAGACCCATGTGCATAAGAATATTCTTTATTGGGACTAGTGGTGAGCTTAATGGCTATGTCACTGGACTCTTACATAGTCAACCATGGTTCAAGGCCCGGACCCGGTGGTTTAAACACACACCAGGTACATGTGCGTGCATGCCCAAGATCCCGAGAGGAGAATGGAGGAGAAGGGATTGCGGCGTGGCCATCCCCCCTGGGGGGTGATTTCTCGCTTTCTGTCTCTCTGTTTCTCTCCGTCTTTCGGCGAGCACACACGCCCTATAGCAAAAACTCAAAAAAAAGAATATTTTTTATTATTTTTTTCATAATTCCTATAGGTCAATACCTCCTTTATGAGTAAATATACGGTTTGATGTTTTAGCATGAGAGGTGAGAAAGCAAATATCAATCTAAAGTAGAAAAGAGATGCAGAAATAAAGGTCCTTGGAATAACAACCAGCAGCCTTGTTGACCTACATGCCCTCTGTTCTCAGCATGTTGCTGAGCTTATGCTAATGCCTGATAGTATGCAGGAAAGAACGAGAACTGGAATGCATGGATAGAGAGAAGGATGGGAAGGAAAAAGGACCAACAAAGGGGGAAAAGGTCAGGAAGGAGGGAGGAGGACTTGGTAGGTCACATTCTTAAAAAAGTGTAGACGGGGACTAGCGGGTGGTATGGAGGTTATGAAGATTCTAGATCTCACATGGCTGGCTGCGTAGTTCAAGACCTAGACCCAATGCCTTGGAAATCACACTGGGCACATGTGTGTAGGTGCCGAAAATCCTTAGCGGAGAAAAATCTCGAATTGGCCATTCCGACTGGAAACTGATTTCTTTTTTTCTCTCTCTCTCTGTCTCTCTTTGGTAAGTACAATGCACCTATAACAAAAACTTTGAGAAAAAATTATTGAGGATCTGAATGGGGAAAGAAAAGATTGTCACAGAAAGGAAATGTGCCTTACTATTATAGTAACATAAGTGCTGGCTTCTAGCAGAGCCCCTAAAAAGAAGCGAGTTTTGGGAACCAGCAGTTAGCATAATGGCTATGTCGCTGGACTCCCACGTAGTCGACCGCAGTTCATGTCCCGGACCCGGTGGCTTAAAACTCACGCCGGGCGTGTGTGCGTGCGTGCCCAAGATCCCGAGAGGAGAATGGAGGAGAAGGGATTACGGCGTGACCATCCCCCCTGGGGGGTGATTTCTCGCTTTCTGTCTCTATGTTTCTCTCTGTCTGTCTGGCGAGCGCACGCGCCCTACAGTGAAAATCTCTCTCAAAAAAAAAAAAAAAAGCGAGTTTTATTCATAGCCTTCATTTTGCGAGAACATCAAATCCTCCCAGTCACATACATTTAGAAGGCATGTTTGTGAATTAATACCGTATAGGCGACAAAGTGAGGACCGATGATTTCATGTCTTTATGTCTTTATATTTGACAATAACTGTAGTGAAATGTGTATAAGTTTGTGTTCTAAATTGCATGTCTAGTGTATATTTTTCCTCTTCCAAGCACAGAAGCTCTCAAAGGCAAGGGCCAGAAAGTGCTCCCTGCTCATTTGAGTAATCTGATGAGCGCCCTACTTGGGGGTGAGGCTCTCCCCGGCATCACTACTGAAGACTAATGGCGGCTTTTCTGATGCAACCATTGATATAAGGATGTTTTTCTGCTTCAATAAAGTATCTTCCACAGGGGACCTAATCTTCCAACACAGGTCTTCTGTATAGTAATGTATTTTCTCTCATTTGCCTAATTTTTCTTTGTTATCCAGATAAAAATGCCCTCTAAAGTTTAGTGAGTTCAAGAACAGACTTAGACTTATTAATGAATTTTTGTTCTAGTTATTTAAAAAGGAAGTCATTATCAAGTATTAACTATTGATTTGTGAATAAGTACTCATTGGCCTGAAAGTGGCATTTGTATTGCAAACGCTTTCATCTCAAAAGCATAGAAGGCCTCTCCAAGTTCATACAGCTCAGTGCTCTGAGTTGATAAGCTTCTCAAGACCCTTAGTAAACAGTAAACAGCCAGGTTCTCCTTTAGCCGTGCTCCTCAGGGTCAGCGGCTCGTCAAATTGGAGACATTTGTGAGGCAGGATCTTATTTTGATTATTAGGGGGCAATCTGTCATTTGTTTGTTGGTTTAAAATCAGTATAGAGGATTTTTCACGCGTTAGATTCCTTCTTCTCTATCTATTTTAATCCATTCAGAAGAAAAATGATTATTGTCAGTAGACACTAAGCGCCTCAGGAAAAGGAGAATCTCTTGACAGAATGTGCTTCTGCCGGATAAGGGAAGATGATAGACTAAAGTCATTTTAAGGAGAAGTTCTCAGAATCAGCCAGAGGAAGACGCACAAAATCTATTGGCTGAGCTGCTGTGAAGATAAGGCCAGCCCTGTGCCTAAGAGAAATGAGACCTGGTAGGAGAAATCAGAAGGCAACAGGATTTGAAGAATTTATCAACTTCCACCTTAGGAAACCCAAATCCACTGCAAAGACACTAAGAGGTTTTTATTAACGTTATCTTTTGATGACGTTTCAGACGTAGTTGCTATTACAGGGAGAAACAATGGTTAAAGCTCGCGCACATCAGGGCTGGTGGTCAGAAGGGCATCTACCAATCAAAAAGGAAGTTGGCGACACTGATGCCAGGCCCTGGAGGAGCCCTGCTGTATAAGGATTACCCCTTCAGGTTCTGAGTCATGGAGACCTGGGAGATCCCTTGTGGAGGGCTGTCTTATTCCTCTTGAGCTACTACAGCCAAGTAGTGACTTTCAAACAACAGAATTTTATTTCTTACAGTTCTGGAGGTTGACGAGTCCAATACCAGGGTGCCAGCAGATTCAGTGTCGGGTGCTGGCCCAATTCCTGGTTTATAGATGGTACCTTTTGCTGCATCATCACATGGAAGGAGAAAGTCCTTTTTTTTGGGGGGGGGGGAGAAATTTTCACTATAGGGCGCGTGCGCTTGCCAGACAGACAGAGACAGAAAGCGAGAAATCATCCCCCAGGGGGGTTGGTCATGCCGCAATCCCTTCTCCTCCATTCTCCTCTCGGGATCTTGGGCACGCACGCACATGTGCCCAGCATGAGTTTTAAGCCACCGGGTCCGGGACTTGAACCGTGGTCGACTACGTGGGAGTCCAGCGACATAGCCATTATGCTAACTGCTGGTTCCCGAGAAAGTCCTTTTTCATGAGGGCACTCATCTGGTCATGAGGGCTCCACCATCATAACCTAATCACCTCCCCAAACACCACCTCCAGGTACCACTGTACCAAGGGTTAGGCTTCAATACAAAAATTCTGGGAGAATTCCACATCTGGGGAACTTCATGCCAGTATTTGTTTTCTGTGTCTGGCTAATTTTATTTAATATAATCTTCTCCATGTTATATTCATTCTGTTGCATATGACAGAATTTCCTTCTTTTTTTTAGGCTGAATAGTACTTTATATGTATATCCCACATTTTTTCTGATGGGCATTTAGGCGGATTCTTTATCATGATTATTGTGAACAGTGTTGCAAAAAACACAGAAAGTGGATAGTAAGTGTTCTCATCACACAAAAATGATAGCTATATGAAGTAATGCAGATGCAACCATTCTACAATGCATATACACTGCAAAACATGTTATACATAATGAAGATATACAATATTATTAATATTTTTATAGAAAAATACACATTTTTTTCAGTTTGCTATAGGGTGTGTGTGCTCACAAGAGAGAGAGAGAAAGAGAGAGAGAAAGAGGAAAAGTGTGAAAGCACCCCTCCTCCCAGAAGAAATGGTCACACTTCAGTCCCTTCTCTCCCACTCTCTCCTGGAATTCTGGGCATGCATGCACACATACTCAGTGTGTTTTTCAACTCTCTGGGTCCAGGACTCTAACTGTGCAGTCAGCCATGTGGGATCCAGTCACTTTAACTACCATGCTCCCAGCTGACGCTAATAAATGCATTCTTAAAAAAAAAACCTTTAAAGAACAAATATTTTTCTTATTGCAAGGAGGCTGGTAAATAAGTTTAGATTTCAGTTTTTACATTATAAATGCCTCGTGATTTAATATAAGCTCCTTAATATGTTTAATTCTCTGGGTATTCCTTCCAATAGATACTGTTCAGGGTCTATAGATTGATATTCACTCCTTCCTACCCTTCAAACCCTGATATACTTTTTTTTTTCTCATTATCTTCTCTACTCATTATAGAGTATGTAGGCACATGAGAAAGTGAGAGAGAGAGAGAGAAAGAGAGAGGTGAGGCCCTCCACAGGATCCCCACACACATTGACTCCCTCCTCCAGCCCTTTCCACCCCTCCAGTCCTCCAGCCTGTGGGATCCGGACACTCAGGCATGTACCCAGCGCGCCCAGGCTGATCTGGGCAGGGACCCAAACCGTACCTCATGTGGGATCTGACTTCCCCTGAGCAGCTCACCCCTGATGCACCACAGAGCTGCCCCCCCAATACACTTTTAACCATGCAGTATTTCGTTTTGTCATCTAATCATCCTTTTAAGATACTCAACCCTTATGTTTTACTCACATCATGTTTCAAGACTGACTGCACACACAGATTTCAAATAAAAGTGGTCCCCCGTGTGGGCTGCATTTCCCTTTCCAAGAGCATGTTTTCTCCTACTGAGTTTGCTAATATACTCTATCCTGCAAATGGCATCTATTGCACTCAAAGGAAATACTGGGTTGTCTGAAAACTCATGGTGCATTTTTCTGTTTTTCTATGCAAAAATGTGTCAAGACTTTTCTGACAACCCAATATTTATTTAACTTACCTCATGAGCCATAATATGCTGTCCTTTTTCTTTTATAGAATTATTAGTTTTTTTATTTAACTTCATTTATTTGTTTATTTATTTTAATTTGAGCAGAGAGGGACAGAGAAACGGGGTGGGGGAGAAAGCAAGCCG
The DNA here is from genome assembly GCF_000334495.1 of Tupaia belangeri chinensis. Lineage (NCBI taxonomy): Eukaryota > Metazoa > Chordata > Mammalia > Scandentia > Tupaiidae > Tupaia > Tupaia belangeri. The sequence continues at coordinate 1,386,686 of NW_006159861.1, read as the reverse complement.
CCAGGTCTGGGACTCAAAGTGCGGTCAGCCACGTGGGAGTTCAGTGCCCTTAACCACCACGCCACCTGCCAGCCTTGCAGAATATGCTGCCTTATTCAATAGAAGTATATGTGGTAGGAACAATGAAACGCCTTATGCAATAGAAGTATATGTGGTAGGAACAATGAAATCAACATACAGACATCTAGGCCCTTTCTCCTTCTCACACTCACACTCATCTCATAGAAGCCTCTGGTCAGCACTTTCCCTCATAGTTAACGTACAAATATATTTCACAAATAAAATAATGGGAGCCTTGTAGCTGTGGGTGGGGAAAGGAACAAAAATGTGAATACAGACACTCACGGGTCATAATTCTTACTCCGCACACGTCTTGAGTGTGATCATCTTTACTGACTGAGATAGAAACTCCCAAGGGGACCTTGCAACTCCCAGGTGCTGATTTAAACAAATGAACAAGTGACCATCCAACCAAGCAGCAAGTCCCTCTAGGAAGGGTTCTTCATGTGGTAGGTAGCACTGCCCTTCCCACATTGTCAGTACTATATTTTATTGTGCAGTCAGCCATGGGTATACCTAAACATCAGTGCTGGAAAAGAATTTTTAAGCCAATTCTTTTAGACTCACAGATGTTCATTCCACACAGTCTAGTGATGTCACCAGCCTTTTCCTTTTTAAATGAGTCCCTTGGGTAGAGTAGTCAGTGCAAAACTAGAAAACAAAGTATATTAAAGTAATTCACTCAACATTTTTCAGTACCTAATATGTGCTGATATTAAATCACTCAAAATCATTTTCTTAAGGTTTTGGCTATAGGGCATGTGCACTTACTGGAGAGAGAGCAAGAGAGAGAGAGACAATGAGGAGGAGAGTGAGAAATCACCCCTTCCCCTGGGGGGGATGGCCATGCCACAATCTCTTGTTCTCCATTCTCCTCTCAGGAATTTGGACACACATGCACACACATGATGTATGATTTTCAAGACACCAAGTCCAAGACTTGAACCATGGTCAGCCCTGTGGGATGTTCATCACCTAAACCACTACACCACCTGCTGGTCTCTCAAAATCCTTTGAAAAGTAAGTCAAGGCACCAGACACAGGGCAAATGTTAAAACCTGCCAGGTCATGGCAGTTGCTAGATAACCAAGCAGACTTATGAAGCAGAGTGCCACAATGAGAGATAAAAAAGCTTGTGGTATTAGCCATACAATGCTCACTGATGGCAGCTCCGGGAGGACTACAAGGGAACACCAGTGACCTCTTACAGGAAAGAGCAAAGGCCGCTCCCCTGTATAATCATGTTTAAAATAGTTCCAAAGAGAGCGGGCTGTAAAGGAGATATGAGTCTGAGTTTCATGGTTTAATAAACCCAAGGCCTAGGCAGGTGACTTTTCTTCTCAGCATCAATTTATGTACTCCTTAGAGAGCAAGAGAGTAACAGACAGAGGGAGCCCTTAGCAGCGTGGCTGTACTCCAACATTGTGTTTTTATATGCAAAATTATGCCGATGTATTCAAGGAACTGTAATCATGTCTGCATGTTTGGAGAGAAAGGGGTCATCCAGGTGATGATCCTCAAAGGTACAAAGGAGAGGTCCAGGTTAAAGGAATTTCTGGTACGATTACTAGTTGCTGAGGTTGGAGAGCTCTGGAAGCAGACACTGAGAGAGAGTTCACAATGTTTATAAGGGATTGAAAATCTATAAAAGGAAGGAGCAGGGATGAGGACAGAGCAGAGAAAGAAATCAAGCTGTGAGGCAAGTTTGTCAAGACTTCAGCCACCCATTTCCGGGAGAAGAATCTCACGGCCTGGGCAGCCCTGGCCAGGCCGTCCTCCCCTCACCTTGCTCAGCAATGCACACGGGCTGCTGTAGGAGGGGCGGGGCTTGGAAGCAGGAAGTTCTCAGCGGAAGTACATCGCTGAGGTTTATGGCTGACCAAATACCGGGAGCGTCTGTGAATCACTTTTGTAACCACAAAGGGAGAAGTCAAAAGACTCCTGGCAGCTGAGTAGCACGGGGACCTGGGACAAGAATCACTTTACTAGCGCTCTCCAGTAGGGAGTCTTCTTCCCCTTCTGTGAGAAGACAGCCTTCCTAGAGTCCCTGGCAGTTCTTGGCAAATGACTGACTCTTTAGAATGGAAATCCTATGTGTGATTCTGTTTCTCTTGTAAAGAGGAACTGTTGTAAGTTCTTTTCCTTTTCTTTCCTTCTTTTTTTTTTTAGGATTTGCCTTAGGACTCACCAGAGAGAGAGAGAGAGACTGAAACAGTGAGAAGAAAAGTGAGAAATCGCCCCTAGTGGGGATGGCCACACCACAATCCTCTCTCCTCCATTCTCCTCCTGGGATTTTTGCTCTCCATGCACACATAACCCATGTGATTTTCAAGCCACCATGTATAGGACTCAAACTGCAGGTGACCATGTAGGAGTTCAACGACATAACTACTACACCATCTGCTGCCCCCCCCACTATTGTAGGTTCTTTATATATATATAGATAGATAGAGAGAGAGAGAGAGAGAGGGCATGTACTCTCATCAGAGACAGAGAAAGATAGAAAGTTAGAAATCATCCTCCAGAGAAAATGGCCACATTGCTGTCCCTTCTCCTTCAAATTCTCCTTTCGGGATCTTGGGCACGCCTGCATGTGCACATGTAAGCCACTGGGCCCAGGACTTGAACTGCAGTTGACTGTGTGGGAGTACAGCTATGTAATCACTATGCCATCTGCTGTTCCCCTGGTGTAGGTTCTTAAGGAACACAGTGACATGATCAGAATGACCTTAAGAAAGATGTATTTGAGAGGACCAGCAGTTTGCATAATGGCTATGTCTATTTGAGGGGACCAGCAGTTTGCATAATGGCTATGTCGCTCGACTCCCATGTAGTTGACCATGGTTTGAGTCCCAGACCTGGTGGCTTAAATTCACACTGGGGGCATGTGCGTACATGCCCAAGATCCCAAGAGGAGAAAGGATTACAGTGTGACCATCCCCCTGGGCGAGGGGGTGGGGAAGTGATTTCTCGCTTTCTGTCTCTCTATCACTCTCTGTCTAAAATTTTTCTATTAATAAAAAAAAGAAAGAAAAATTTATTTGATAACAATGTGAAAAAAATTTTGAAAGTGGTTGAGGCTGGAAACAGGTCATTAATAATTTATCCTGCTAGAGAAAGGCAAATAAGCTGACGAGAGAAAAAGGATTAAAGGGAAGGGAAGAAATTAAAGCTGCACCTAATGGCTGACTATCCTACTTAATGATTGGATTGGCTATATATAGGTAGAGTGGGTAGTCTGGAGAGTGGGTGGGCTAAGACTGGTGCCGTTTACGGTATTTCCCATCCAAGTGGCTTGCACAGGACAGTGACAGAAGCTGATGTTAACAAAATGCCCTGTGAATCAGCCTTTCTGACCATCGCTTTCATGCCATGCCTGGTCTTCTCAATAGTCCTTAGTCATGCCTTTGGCCTTGCTGATGAGATTCTGCCTTTATTTAGAAACTCGTTGCTCATGTAGCTTTATACTTCCTCACCCCAGGGGCGAGTGTTCGCTAGTTTAGACAGATCGTTATTAGTCTGTTCCTGATTGGTGATTTGTAAGACATGGCCATGCAACAGAAAAATGAAACAAAGGAATTAAAGTCATAGACTTCTGGGAAGAGTTTCCTCATAATTAAGAAAAAGGGGATCAGTTGGGTTGGAATTGGCTTTTGATATTACCACGTGAGGCCCAAGTGCCAGAAATGTCTGTTTATTGTTTTACTGACAAAGTTAGGGAAAAGCAAGAGGTTGCTGGAGACCGACGACCCTCACAAAGAGCCACTGAGGTAACCGCCCCTGGAGAGCCCACCTCTACACAGCTTGTGAGACCAGGTAGAACATTTTCCTCATTGTTTAGGCCACCATTAGTTGATTCCGTTGCTTGCAGGTGAAGAGGTCTAATTGATATAAATTAGCAATTTGGTGTTTTTTGTCTCTATGTGATGGGGTGAGGAGGAGGAAGAATCCCGATCTCCCCAAATCCACCAGGGATAGTCAGAGTTTCTCTCACAGATTTGGAAATTATGTCAAAGGGAATATTAAAATCTTTACACTTCGTATTTGGGAAAATAATTTGCCTTTTTCATTTTTGTCTAAGCCCTGACCTCAGACTTCCATGATCTTGAGTTTTCTTCTCGAATGGAAGACATCTTCTGTTTCATGAGATTTTCACATCACCATTTTTTGTCTTCAGTTCTTGCTGTGCCATTAAATATGTCCCTGGCTCCATTTACTGTGGCAGATGAAGAGAGTCATTAGCCCTGGATGGTTGTTAGTGGCTGTTAAAAAAACTGACTACAGAAATGCAACCTTTCATTAGTGACTGGTGTGCAGTTTTACAGTGTGTAAAAGGACCCTGTGCTCTGTGGATCAAAAGGCTGGAAGGGCTGTTTCTGGAGCCGCAGACTTTCCAAACAGAAGATCTTGCTACCTGAGTCTCAGATTATGACTTTGGTTTCCACAGTGTCATTAGTGGCTCAGCTGAAATTATTCTGTCAGTGCTAAATTGTTTATGTGTTTTCCTCCTTCCACTAAAAACAACTTTAACTAGTGTACCCTTTAGACGATGCATTCTTTTCATTTTCATTTTACAGTCATTGTCTAATAAAGTTAAGATAATCCTGAAGGGTAAATAAAACTAGAAGAATCATATATTCCAAACAATAACAGCAACAGAAAAACTCAGATAATGTTAAGCAAGTCAAAACTTTAATAAATATTACCCTGCCTTTTCTCTTTTAGTTCTAAATCATGTGTTAAAGTGTAGAAAATAGTTGTATTAATATGCTCTCTTGGCATGGTGCTGTATTTTTTATGGTATTAAATGCTAGTATTCCCACTTGGAGTTCAGATCTCATATTTTCTCACCCTCTTAAAATATTTCCTGAAGTTGTTTTTGGGACCAGCAGGTGGCGTGGTGGTTATGGTGCTATCTCTCCCTACCTCCAAATTACAAGAATCTTCCTTGATATTTTGTGTGAGTTTTGGTAATTCCTCTTTTAAATAATTATTTTATAAAAATATTAGTTATTGTTGTAAAGTCGTTCAAGTATTGTTTTATTATAATTTGAATAACTGTGAATCTTTCATTCTGTTACTGGAACTTTTTCCTGTTTCTCACTTTCTTACTGTCTTTATGTCATCATTCTAGCACGAAGTTTATCAGTGTTTAAAAATATATTCTAGGAACCAGCAGATGGAAAAACGGTTATGTCACTGGATTCCCACATAGTCAACCATGGTTCGAGTCTCAGACCCAGTGGCTTCAAACTCACACCAGGCACATACGTGTGTGTGCCTAATACCCCACGCAGAGAATGGAGGAGAAGAGACTGCAGCGTGGCCATCCCTCTTGAGGGGGAGAGACACAGGCGATGAGAGGGAAAGTGAGAAATCACCTCCCAGGGAAGATAGCCATGCCACAATCCCTCCTCTTCCATTCTCCTCCTAGGATCTTGGACATGCATGCACACCCAGCATGAATTTCAGACCATCAGGCCCAGGACTCAAACTGCTGCCGGCCATTTGGGAGTCCAGTGACACTACGCCATCTGTGGGCCCCCTAATCTTTTACTTTTAAGTTATCTGTAGTTTCATGTTTAAAATGCATTTCTTCTGGATGGTACAAAATTGGATTTAGCTTTTAATTCAGTGTAATATTTTCTGGGTTTTATTTAAAAAGGTTAGATCATTTATAATTAATCTAATAGTTTTTTAAATTAATTTCTTTCTTTCATAAGAGAGAAAAGTGGAGAAAGAGACTGACACCCCCAGCAAGGCCTTCACACAACCCGCCCCCTGCCTCCTCCCGCTGGAGCAGCACGTGTCACGGGCCAGTGTGTAGGAGGAGGCCTCGGGCTGTGAACCAGCACCTTCCACGTGAGCCCTGCCTCACAGAGCATTGTGTGCTGCTGCTCTGCTGCCGGTCCCTTTACATGGCTGTGGTTTTGTTTCGCTTTTCTTGCTGTTTGGCACTGACAGTAGAGCTTCATTCTTGCCTCACATTCATGAGCATTGACTGCATGACTTGGAAGAAGCATTTGCTCTTAGAGGAGGGTTGAGAAATGGCTCCTCAGGGGGGTGGTCACAGCACAACCCCTTTCCCTCCCTTTCTCTCTCCTTTGGGGAGTTTGGTCATGCATGCGGATATTTGTGGCATGTCTCTCAGGCTGCCAGGTCCAGGTCTCCAGCTACAGAGTAGGCCACGTGGGATCCAGCTGCCTTCACCACCACACCATGGGCCGCCCACGTGGCTGTCTGTAAGAATGCTATCTGATTGTTTTTGATTTGCCCTATGTATTAGGTTGTCAGAAAAGTCATGTCAGGGACCAGCAGTTAGTGTAATGGCTATGTCATTGTACTCCCACGTAGTCGACCACGGTTCGTGTCCCGGACCCGGTGGCTTAAACTCACGCCGGGCGCGTGTGCGTGCATGCCCAAGATCCCGGGAGGAGAATGGAGGAGAAGGGATTGTGGCATGGCCATCCCCCCTGGGGGGTGATTTCTTGATTTCTGTCTCTCTGTCTCTCTCTGTCTGTCTGGCGAGTACATGCACCCTATAGCAAAAACCTCTCCAAAAAAAAGAAAGAAAAGTCATGTCACATTTTTGCACAGAAAAACATAGAAAAATATGCCTGACTTTTCCAACAGCCTAATATTTCATTCTTTTTCTTTGCAGTTTTTTGACTCTTTAAATTTATCTTGCCATTCAATTTCTCTCAATATGGTGGATAAATTAAGTTTCATATGGTGGGGGATCCAGGGTTTGCATCCTACCTTATCATAGTCTTTTTTTTTTTTTTCTTTTTTTGAGGAGAGGTTTTTGCTATAGGGCATGTGTACTTGCCAGAAAGACAGAGAGAGACAGAGAGACAGAAAGTGAGAAATCACCCCCCAGGGGAGGTGGCCACGCTGCAATCCCTTCTCCTCCATTCTCCTTTAGGGATCTTGGGCACTCACGCACACACGCCTGGCATAAGCTTAAGCCACCGGGTCTGGGACTCGAATCGTGGTTGACTACATGGGAGTCAAGCAACATAGCCATTATGCTAACTGCTGGTCCCCATAGTCTATCTTTAAATAATATTATTCTAATTCAGATATAATGTAAGAAATGTATAGTATACATCCTATCTTATACTTCTTTATATTATCGTCATACAGTTCACATATGTTATAAACCCAACATACCTTGTTATTTAAACAATATATTTTATTTATATATTTGCTTACTTATTTACTTATTTATTTGCTATCAGGTGCATGTGCTTGCTCAAGACAGACACAGAGAGAGAAGAAAAGTGAGAAATCCCCCCCAGATGGGATGGCACTCAGGAATCCCTTCTTCTGCACTCTCCTCTCAGGATTTTGAGCGAGCACACACGTGCAAGTGCTCAGCGTGTTTTTCATGGTGCTGGGTCCAGGACATCAACTGCATAGCTGGCCATGTGGTATCCAGCCACCTCGTCCTCCACACTATCTGCTGCCCTTGTCAGTAAAGTATACTTTAAGGAAAACTGAAAGTTAACTTACCTGCATAGCTACTATTGAGGCTTATTTCTCAGTGAAACTCAGGTTTAACATTTCTTTAACCTGAAGAAACATGGTTTAAACTATCCTCTTTTTAAAACATTTATTTATTTCTTCTATGAATAAGAGAGACAAAGAGAGACAGACAGAGCATGCCCAGCAGGATTTTGACACTACAATCCACCCCCAGTTTCAGCCAGCTCTGGTCATGGCACACTCAGGGAGGCCTCCAGACACAAACCCAGACCTTTTATGAGGCTGGCCTCCCGGAATGGAATGTTTCACCACAGCGCCACTGTATGGCATGGTCTCTTTAAACTTTCCAAAAGTGCGTGTCTTTGGATGATTAATTTGTTAAGCTTTTTTTTTTTTTTTTCTGAAAATGTCTTTTATTTTACCTTCTCTTTTCAAATGTGTTTTTGTTAGATACAGAATTCTAGTCTACAGACTTTTCAGCAGCCTTTCCTTAATGTTCTTCCAAAATATTTTAGCTTGCTTTAGTTCTGATTAAAAATTCTCTCTTGGGATTAGAAGTTGGTATAATGGCTATGTCGCTGAACTCCCATGTAGCCGACAGTGGTTCAAGTCCCGGACCCAGTGGCTTAAACTCACGCCGGGCGCATGTGCGTGCATGCCCAAGATCCCGAGAGGAGAATGGAGGAGAAGGGATTGCAGTGTGGCCATCCCCCCTGGGGAGTGATTTCTCACTTTCTGTCTTTCTGTCTCTCTCTTTCTGGCGAGCACATGCACTCTATAGCAAAAACCTCTCCAAAAAAAAAAGGTCTCTCTTTTTTCTTTTATCACTTTTAAAATTTTCTCTTTAAAACTAATTTTATGCACTGGCCCCATAGCCTAGTGCTTAACAGTCCACATTTCACATGGTCAAAAATGGTTCAAATCCTAGTCCCCGTGGCACATGTGCATGTGTGCACCAAATCCCAGTGGGACGGAGAAGTGGAGAAGGAATTACCCGTGACCCGGCCCTTTACGGGGCGCTCTCTTCCTCTCCTTCTTTGTCTCTGTCTCTCTTTGGTGAGTGCATGTGCCCTCTGACAATTCAAAAATGAAAATAAAAGTGACTTTATGAAATCTGAAATTGAAGCCTAAGCTCTTGTTTTGTTTTGGTCTTTCACTCTACCTAGTTGGGATGTGCTATATTTCTAGAACATTTGACCTGGAGCTTGCAAGCCAACTGGAAAAATTAGTTCATTACTCTTTCAATTTTGTAAATCTCCTCTCAATAACTCTAGTCATACTCATCTTAGACTTCTTAGAACCATCCTACAGTTCTCTGAATAAATCTACCATCAATCTATCTCCTTATTTTATACGTCCCGTCATTTTTTTCTCCAGTGCTTCTGTATGAATACTTCATATCTCTTTATTTTAACGTTTACTGATCTTTTTTGTGGTGTTAAGTTTACATCTGTCTTTAAAAGATCTGTATATTTCCTTTCTGCTAGTGCTCAGCTTACGCAAACAAATGGCTGTAGATCACCTTGGTCAAATGCTAGAAGCTTACTACTGAGTTTGTCAGTGGATAACTGTCCTTCACCTAGACTAGCCTCTCTTTTAGTCAGTGGGTCTATACTCTAAAAACTAATTCAGGGACCAGCAGTTAATGTAATGGCTATGTCGCTGGACTCCCATGTAGTCAACTGCGGTTCACGTCCTGGACCTGGTGGCTTAAAACTCACACCGGGCGCGTGTGCATGTGTGCCCAAGATCCCGAGAGGAGAATGGAGGAGAAGGGATTGCAGCACTGCCATCCCCCCTGGGGGGTGATTTCTCGCTTTCTGTCTCTCTGTCTCTCTCTGTCTGTCTGGCGAGCACACGCGCTCTATAGCAAAAACCTCTCCAAAACAAAAACAAAAACAAACAATAAAAAAACTAATTCAATCTAGAATCCGGAAGAGAATGGGACTATTTTTTTTAAAAATATTCGCTATAGGGCATATGTGCTCACCAGAGAGAGACAAGGAGAAAGAGGGAAAGTGAGAAAGCACTTCCCAGGGGGCATGGCCACACTGCAGTCCCTTCTCCACTCTCCTCTGGGGATTTTGGGCACACAGGCCCAGGTATGCACCTGTCTGGTTCTTTCAAACTTCTGGGTCTGGGACTCCAACCACACAGGCCACCATGTGAGATCCAGCTGTCTTAACCACTATGCTACTTGGCTGGCCCAGGATGTAACTTTTTTATAGATAGCTTTCCTATGTCCGTTGATCATCCTTTTTTAACCTTTGTGTAAATTAGATAAAACTCTTGTTGACTGCCTGATCATTTTCCTTCAAGGACCATTTTCTATGGACTGTCTTCATATTTCATTGTGAATAAAAGCTCCCCTGTCTGCTACTTACATCTTTTTTTTGATGGGGAGGGGTTTGCCTTAGAGTGTTTATACTCTCTGGAGAGAGAGACAGAGACGGTGAGAGAGAAAGTGAGAAATCACTCACGGGGAATGGCTATGCCACGATCCCTTCTCCTCCATTCTTCACCTTGGACTTTGAGCACGCATGCACATGCACCCAAACTAAGTTTCAAGCCACTGGGTCCAGGACTTGAACCACAGTCATCCATGTGGGAGTCCAGTGACCGCTGCGCCATCTGCTGGCCCTGCTATTCACGTCTTACCACTTATTGTCACGATTGCATTTATCCTCCTTCTAAGCACAACGCCTCCTTTATTATTTTTTCCTTGTTTAGAGTGTTATTTATGCAATTTTTCCATTGGTGAGAGCAACAGCAAGCATGATGCATAGACAGAGACAGAGAGATAGCACCCCCGAGATGGTCTTGGTGCTCCAGGTCAGCCCCAAACCCAGCTGGCCCAGATCGTGGGCGTGCAAGTGCCAACATACTCAAGGAGCTCTCTCGACATGAACCTAGAACCTTCACCTGCGGTCAGCCTCCCATAGCCTCTCGTTTTGTCATGTGGCACATTCTGCCTCCTAGCGTTGGTTGATCTGAGGCCCCGTTATCCTAATAACTATCAGGATAACCAGGTCTATAACACCCCCTTCTGTCATTATTTGCCTAGGGATAATAAGAATTATCATTAAACTTTTCAAGAGCTTCTGTTCCCCTTCCCAGTTTATTCTGTGTTACGCTGTTGTCTGACACGCTGTCAGCTACTTATCCTGCCATGTGTAGTATGTCCAATTCCGAACGCCCACTGCTCTGACCCCTTTAGTCCCTTTTTCCTGACATCTATTTGACAACTTCGGTGTTTCTACTTACTTTAGTTGAGGTTAGTAATTTTTTTTCATGTCCCAAAGGCCATCCTAAGGGAGGATTAGTATAATCTCTCTGGGTAGATGCCAGGGCGTTAAATCCTGCTTCACAGGACAGTATTCTCAGACTGATAAACTTGCCCTTCTCCAACTCTCAGATTTTTTTTTTTCTGTCCCGTACTATTCAGCATCCTCAGCATCCCATCCCGGGTACACGCGATTGTCTTGATGTTACATCTGTGATATTATCCGGACCCTGCAGCATTCTCAGCAGTTTCCCTCACCCCCAGCAAGGCTGGCACGCCTTCACACGGGTGTTCTGGGGTCTGCACTGGTACTGCAGAGGGGTGCACTGAGATTCTGTCTAGGGTTTTCTGGAAGTAAAGGTTTGCAAAGACAAGGTGATTGGGTTGTGCTCTCGGGAGATGTGCTGTAAGAATGTGTGGAAGGCAGGATACAACGGCTGTTGCTGCAGTCGCAGCCGAGTCCTCGACCAATTTACCAGATGATCTGAAGCTTGAGGTGGCCTTCAGAGTTGTTGTAAAATTAGATAAAGATGCCAAGTCTCCAAACTCTGTAAGACCCTGTCACTGTCTGCAGGCATTCACCCCCCACCCCCAAAAGGGAGATGTGATTTCGATCAGAGCAGCCCCTTGCTGAAGGCAAGTCTCAGGGAAGGATTTAGCTTCACGCTAGTCCATCAGCACACGGCAGATAGACGCCATGGCCCTGAACAAATGACCAGAATAGAAAACCTAACATACACACAGCCTCATAATCACACAATAACACCATACGAAACATTGAAAGTAGTTTTCGAATTTCTTCTCTTCTGAGTTCAACATGTGCTTTGTAATTGCTTAGTGTTAACTTAGTCACCGTGGTCAAATTTAGTCTCGTGTTGCTCCATTCTGTTTAGTAGAAGCCACCTCTTTTCTTTTTCTTCTCCTATTTCCTAATAGTTTGTGATATTACTATTCACCTTGCTACAGGTAAAACTATAGACTTTTTTTTAAGTCTTTTGTCATAGAACATGTGTACTCACTAGAGATAGACAGGAAAACAGAAATCACTCCTCCAGGGGCAATGGCCGCCCTGCAGTCCCTTCTCCACTCACCTCCTGAGATGATAGGCAAGCACGCACAGGTCCAGGACTCGAACCGCGGTCAGTCATTTGGGAGTCCAGTGCCTTAACTGCCATGCCACCTGCTGGCCCCTGGAATTCATTTTTAACTACCTCCTTCTCCTATCTTTAGTCTGAAGATAGTTTTTGCTTGAGAGACCTTTCTCCAGCATCTCTACACGGTGAGATTTTAATCACCCTTCAAGGCTAAATTTAAATATTGCTTTCTTTTTTAGAGGCTTCTTTGCTTTTTGTCTTTGCTCTGCTTTAGCCAAACAAAACTCATTATTCTTCCCTGAGTCACTAATGCAGTTTGCGCATTCCATCGATCAGCTTGGACTGCCATAACAAAGTACCACAGACTGGGCGATTTCAATAACCAACGTTTATTTCTCAACATTTTGGAGACCAGAGCGTGAGACCAGAGCCGGCACAGCTGAGGGCTCTCTGTGAGGCACAAAGATATCGAACTTGCAGAGGGCTGAGGGCTCTCTTCCTGACGTGCACTCAGCTCCTTTCTCACTGCACTCTCGTCCTGAAGAGCACGGGGTAGAGCCCTCTGATGTCTCTTCCTGTAAAGGCACTAATCCCATTTCGAGGGGCCACACTCAGGTCTCCATCGAACCACGATTACCTCCCAGAGACCCATCTCCAAATACCATAATATTGTGGATGAAGGATTCAACTATGATTTTTGAGGTGGAAACAATTCAGTCTGTAGTACTCTTTTTAGAAATAATTATTTAATTTAATTTAATTTATTATTATTATTATTATAATTTTTATTTCACCAGAGAGAAAGAAAGAAAGCAAGAAAGCAAGCCACCAGATCTGGGACTCAAACCATCGTTGGTCATGTGGAAGTTTAGCACCTTAACCACCATGACCCTTTCTGGCCCCTATAGTATTCTTTATTCTAGAAGAGGACTTGCCATGTTCTGTTAGTGTAAAAAGTGCACGTATGTCACTTCTCTTTAATCTGTGAGTTTCTAAAAGACAGACATTTCCTGCTGTCTCTTATCTTAGCACAGAGACAGCTACTGGAATATGTTTAAGGCTCATTTGCTAAATTTTGAGTGAATCTGTATTTTAAATATGCTATATTTGATATAAAATGGCAAGTCAAGGTCTCTAATCGATTTTTTTATATGTTGGTAGCTTGCCAATATGAAGATTCTGGTGGTGACGAATTAGTTATGCTTAGGTGACAGACCTTATTTTGCATTCATAGAACACCGCTTTCCCTTCATGGCATTTTCTACAAATGTAGGGAATTAGCTGTGGGATGAATTCGTTAGTGCTTCTCACTCTAGTTCCACAAGGACGGAGGATGTGTATGCACCTGCTGCAATGGCTTCCCTGAGAAGGCAGTCAATCATTTTTATCACATTATAGGCATGAGGGGCTAATAGGTGGCATGATGGTTAAAGGTGCTGGACTCCCACATGGCCAACTATGGTTTAAGTCCTGGACCTGGCTGCTTGCTTTCTCTCTCTTCCCCCACCCCGATCAAATTAAAATAAAGAAAGTTAAATGAAATAATTCTTTATTAAAAAATTATAGACACGAATATATTGAACTTGCAGCTCTGAAAAAATGCAGCTATGGAAAAAAATTGAACACTTAAAAATATTCACAGGTGTGTGTGTGTGCAGAGGGTGGCCCCCATAGCCACTAGCAGGTAGTGTGGTGGTTAAGGCACTGGACTCCACATGGTCAACTGTGGTCAAGTCCCGGCTCGAGAATTGCACCAAAATCCTGGGAGCAGAGTGAAAGAGAAGAGATTGTGGTGTGGCATCACCCCTGGTGGGTGATTTCTCACTTTCCCTCTCTCCGTCTCTCTCTCTCTGTCTCTCTGCATGCACTCTGTTGCAAAAATCTAAACAAACAAACAAACAAAACAAAACAAAAATAAAACTCACCAAGGAAGAGAATTTTAGACAGGTTTCATTGGGTATTGGCCAGTGTCAGTGAAATAAAAGCAAAACCAGTAATAGCAGCAGCACTTACAAAAGAAAGAACTAGCTTTCTCTGAAAACAAGTATGTAGATTTTCTGCTAACATTCTGAGGTAAAGAAAAATCTTCTGTGAGAAATAACTACAGTTAACTAATCAGTTTTAGAACTTCTAAACATTAAAGATACTGAAATCTCTGAAAGCTCTAAATCGGAATTTAGTCATATACAAGCAACATGGGTAGAAAAGGTTTAGAGTCAAAGAAAATACATATAAAAACGATAAACATAGTTTATTTTTTTTTTAGGTTTTTGCCATTGGATGAATGTAATCATGAGAGAGAGAGAGACAGAGAGAGAGGGAGAGACAAAGAGAGAGACAGTGAGAGGGAAGGTAAGAAATCATCCACCGCAGGGGTGGTCGTGGTAGAAGAGATGACCGTGCTGCAATCCCTTCTCCACCTGGGATTATGGACACACACACACACACGCACATACACAGTGTGATTTTGAAACTTCTAGGTCCAGGACTCAAACCATGGTTGACCATTTGGGAGTCCAGGGCTTTGATCGCCACCCCACCTACTGGTCCCAAATATGTATTTTTGAAGTAAACACCATCTCAGTTTGTACTGAAGATAAAAGTCAAAGCCATATGAAGAAATAGTAGGATATAAATATTGGGCAAAATGAATGCATGAAGTGCTTGCTAACTGAACACTGAATGGCTAGAGCGCTGAATTGTCAGGGGGTGTGAAAGCAGTGATGATTACTATTACATATGTGTCGTGTTATATATTTGTGTATTGCGTTAAACATGTTTACTTTTATTTGTGTTTTTATTTCAGTCTGATATAGGCTATGTGCACTTGCTGAAGAGGGACAAAAGGGATAGAGAAAGAAAAATGAGGAAATCACCTCCCGCTCCACCAGGGTAGCTGACTACACCACAGTCCCTTCTCCTCTTCTCTCCTCTCAGGATTTTGGGCACACACATGTGCCTAGTATGTTCTTCATGAACTTGAATCACACAGTTAGCCACGTGGGACCTAGCAGCCTTAACCATCATGCCCACTGCAGGCCTGATATTGTATTGATTTTCAAAAATGCTTAAACATTGTTTTAATGAAATAGTTTTCAAGACCAGTAAACTTAGTCGTTAATCATGAGCATGAACAGTGAAGAGCTGTCTGTTACCTCTCCCCGCTGAATCTCTCAGCTGACTGTGGGTAACACTACACAGTACTGGCTCCTGTAAAGATACATCTGGTGGCAGAAAAGGCCTCTAATCTAAACGTGATGTCTGACTTACACTACAGCAGAAACCTAATCTCCATTAGACAAAGGACAGTGATAAATAGAACAAGCACGTCGGGGCCTCCGAAAATTGATGACTCGCAGGCTCATTTGAATAGGGATGACTCCATTCCAGTAAGCCTTTATTATTCTGAGCACACCAGGTTGGAACCTTTTAGAATTTTCAGAATAAATTGGTTATTGATCATAAACAAAAATCATAGAATTTGATACAAATATAATAAAACGAGAAACAGAAATATCCTTCACTGTAATGGCAGTTAACACGACCATGGACCTTCTTTTAAAGTCATTCAAATCTCCTTTAATGGGATTTTCTCCCACAAGACACAGTTTCCGACCCTTGAGATTTACTGTGTTCATTCTGAGTGTTGTATGGCAGGATTTATTTTCTAGAGCGATGGCATTTAGCCCATAGAGCTTTCTTCAGATTTGGACTAATAACCTACTTGTTCTCATTCCTTTCTTAGTTTATAATTAACTGGAATAGCATGCATACTTCTGCACAATTAATCATTAATTTTTATAGGCATTTTTCCTATGTGGTTTCAGAAAGTAATTTTCAAATATGTAGTTTTAAGTGTATCGGCAACTCATCCATAAGGAATACTGAGCAAAGGGTGTCCTTTATCTTATGTATAAACATCCAGATTATAGCTGGTTTTGATTTTTCATGAAATACCTTTTTGCATCAGCTGTTCCATATTAAATAACAATAAATATTCTGGTATTAATATAAGATATTGAAAAAAGAAACTTTTAAAAATAACTCATTTAAAAGTGGCTATACAAATGGTTCAATATAGTCTGAGATGTTAGTAGGATTCACTGCTGGGGCCAGCAGGTGGCGTGGTGGTTAAGGTGCTGCCTCCCACAGGGCTGACCGCAGTTCCAGTCCCAGGTCTGGTGGCTTGAAAATCATAACGGGCATGTGTACATGCATGCTCAAACTCTCAACAGAAGAATGGAAGAGAACGGATTGTGAGGGATTATGGCATGGCCATCCACCCTGGGGAATGATTTCTCACTTTCCTTCTTTCTATCTCTCCCTCTTTCTCTCCAACAACATGTGCTCTATAGGAAAAACTACAAAAAAAAAAAAAAAAAAAAAAGACTTCACTGCTGTGCTTACTTAGAAAAAGATAGGAATAGGAACCAGCAGTTAGCATAATGGCTATGTCACTCACTGGACTCCCACGTAGTCAACCATGGTTCCAGTCCTGGACCCAGTGGCTTAAACTCACACCAGGTACGACTGTGTGCATGCCCAAGATCCCAAGTCCCGAGAGAAGAATGGAGGAGAAGGGATTGCGGCATGGCCATCCTCCCTGGGGGGGTGATTTCTCACTTTCTTTCTCTCTGTCTCTCTCTGTCATTCTGGTGAGCAAAAACCTCTCCAAAAAATAAAATTAAAAAAAAAGATAGGAATAAAAGAAAATTCTGAATAAATACCTGTAGTAGTTTAACACAATCTATACCTACTTTATGTAGTAGTTTAACCTAATCTATACACCAAAATTCTAGTGGTAGGATTTATACCAAAGAAATGAAAATATATAGTCACAAGAAGCCTTCTACACAATATATATCACTGCGCCAGTGAAATGGTGGTTAAGGTGGCTCAATCTTATGCGGCCAACTGTACAGTTTGAGTCCTGTTCATAGCAGCCTGAAAACACACCAGGCCTGGTGCAGAGGTGCCCAAAACTCCTGAAAAGAAAAGAGATCGTGATGTGGCCATGCTCTCACTGTTTCTTCCTCTCTGTCTTTATTGAGCACATATACCCTCTAACAAATTTTAATATACACACACGTATATATATATATATATATACATGTAATCACACATGTAACAATGTTCGTAACCCAAATCTAGAAACAACCCAGATGTTCATCAGCAGAAAAATGAATGAACAAGTTGTACCTCACAGAGTCATACTATGGCATCCCACTCAGCAAGAAGAGGCATACATTATGTAGACACTACCATGGTTGAATCTCATAGACACGTCGAGAAAGTTGGACACACTTGATAATTTCACTAGTATGAAGTTCTAGAAGAGTCAAAACGAATCTGTTGAACTAATCTGAAAAAAGCAATCACCCCTGAGGGTGGAGACTGAGTGTCAGAGACACGGGAGCATTTCTGGAGTGAGGGAAATGTTTCTTGACAGGGTGGAACATTGATCAAGCTCATCAAATTGAACACTTAAGATGGGTGCCTTTCACTTTATCTAAAACATACCTAAAGGTAACTTTAAAAATATATGGAATTCTAGTTACTAACTTTGCTTTTCTCTGAGATGGAAACTTGGAAACTATTCTATCTGTAAACTAGAGTAAAGCAAATAAGCATACAATTGGAGAAGGATGGGAGCCATGTTTTTCACATGGCAGAAGTGAGTTACAGCTATGGAAAGAAGATCCTGAACTGCACATTGCATTGTTGATTTGGTGATGGAAGCACCTGTACGGACTAAATTTATCACATACAGGTAAATTCAAATGGATAAAGAAATAAAAGCAGTGTGTATATGTGTGTATGTGTGTGTGTGTGTGTGTGCATGTATGCATGTGTGGCATTAGCATGTTCTGTGTACATAAATCTTCACTTTGCCTAGAAGCAGTAACATGCCAATAGCGATCAGCACACCAATCAGTCAGAGCATGGTTATTATTAATAAATTCCATGATTCACTTAAACGAAGCCAGACTTTCTTAGAGAAGAGTGATTCCAAGTCTTGGACAGGAAAACAGTACAAAGTAAACCAGTAACATTTTGGGTCAGAAGAAGGAAATTCTCCAAGAATGGTGATGGTAATGTTAAGCAAACCAGCTTGAAGGGGGCTTCTACTTCCAATTCTGTATAAATTTGAACATTCAATGTAGATAATAATAGTATTAAATTATAACCTATGAATAAAATAGGAATCCATATTTCTATACTAATGTAAATAAACAAGTAGGTAAGGAAAACCTCTTATAGTAGAATGTTAACTGAAAAATTAAGAACAAGTAATTGAATCAGGAACTCATCAACGGATGCTACAATTAGTAAAAGTTTGGTTGATAGGGGCAGTAGGTGGCATGGTGGTTAAGGCGGCTAGATTCCCACATGGCCAACCATGGTTAGAGTTCTGGATCTGGTGGCTTGAAAATCATGCTAGGCACGTGCATATTCACCCAAAATCCCTAGAGGAGAAAAGAAGAGAAGGAACTGGCATGGCTGTCCTCCCTGGGGGGTGATTTTTTACTTCCCTTTTCACTACCTCTCTGTCTCCAGAGTGTGTATGTGCCCTATGGCAAAAGAGAATTAAAAACAAAACAAACAAAAAAAACAGCAACAAAAGTTTGGTTGATGACTAAATATTTTCATATACCCTATACCCTGTGTAAATTTCTGCAAACTACTGATTAATTACAAAGAATGAAATAGCAACATTACAGTATAGATTCATGGCAGCCACAGCTTTAACTAATCAAATCTAATACAATCAGTGTTGGAACGAATCAGCCAGAGATATGACTCACTGCAGGGCTAACATCACCCTTCTGTGATATTCTCGCCACTAATAACCCAGCTCTATCATGAGTTAACTTCAGAAGAATCCAAATTAAGAGACATTCTACAATACAGTTGTCCTATATTCTTTAAAATGTGAATGCAAACCAGATCCATGGGCGGGTAGTAGCTGGGGGCTATGCAAAGAGAGCCAGAACCCCAGGGCCGACTGCAGTTCCATCCCACCATCAGCACCTTGAGAAAAGTGCTGGGTGCATGTGCATGCGTGCCCAAGGTCTTGATGAGATGGAGAAACGGAGGAAGAGGGACTGCAACAGGACAGCATGCCATCAGAGGGTGCCTCTCTCTCTCTCTCTCTCCCTTGCTCAATCTGGGATTGCATGCTCCCTCTGACAATAAATTTTTTTGTTTCATAAATAATTGTTGATGTTGGAAGAAAAGAAAGTCATAGTTTCAGATTGAATTTGGCTAAAGAGATATGACACAGAAGTATCATGTGTGATTTTAGGCTAGTCCTAGACGAGAGGGAAAAGTTCAGCTGTTTTAGGATGTTGAATAAATTTTGTATATGAGCTTTTTAAAACTATATATATATATATTTATTTATAGGGGAAAAACAGATTGCTTGGTGGGTAAGGTGTTGTTACTCCCACATGGCTGACAGCAGTTCAAGTCCTGGGCCTGGAAGTTTTCTTTTTCACTTTCCTGTTCTCTATCTCATTCTGGTGAGTGCACATGCCCTACAACAAATTAAATAAGCATAATAGTGAAAAAAATTAAATAATTCTAAATCAAAGAATTATTTATTTTTTATTATCATTATTTTTTAAATTTTCTTTAGGGTACATGCACTGACCAGAGAGAGACACAAAGAGAAAATGAGAAAGCAAGCTGCCAGGTCCTGACCTTGAACTGCGGTCAGCTATGTAAGAGTCCAGTGCCTTAACCACCATGCCATCTACTGGCCGACATACATGAGCTTTTAATCAGACAATATTGCTTTAACAATACATAAATTCCCAAATGTGATAACTGTATTTCTATTTAAGAAAATATCAATATTTTAACAAACACACCTGGAAATATTTAGAAGTGAAGGGACTTAATACCTACAACTTGCAAGTGATTCCGAGAAAGAGAAAAAGTGAGTGTAAATGGGGCAAACAACCGAGAAACGTGCATATCAGAATTCTCGTCGCTATTGCAATTTTTCTCCAAATTTGAGAATATAAAAAGTGATAAAGTTGGGGAACCAGCAGTTAGCGTAATGGCTATGTTGCTGGACTCCCATGTAGTCGACCGCAGTTCGCGTCCCGGACCCGGTGGCTTAAAACTCACGCCGGGCACGTGTGCGTGCGTGCCCAAGATCCCGAGAGGAGAATGGAGGAGAAGGGATTGCGGCGTGACCATCCCCCCTGGGGGGTGATTTCTCCCTTTCTGTCTCTATGTCTCTCTCTGTCTGTCTGGCGAGCGCACGCGCCCTAT
>NW_006159861.1:1334541-1365962 GCF_000334495.1 Tupaia belangeri chinensis | reverse complement strand
CGCACGCGCCCTATAGTGAAAAACCTCTCAAAAAAAAAAAAAAAGTGATAAAGTTGCAGAAATTAAAATAGAGACTGAGAGGGAGCGACTAGCAACGCTGAGTACCGAGAGTCTATGGAGCACTGGGATCTCAGTGCAGGAAGAGGGCCAGGAACCAGCAGATGGGATCAGCAGTGCCCAATGATGACGGCAGGCCAAGATGAAAACAGGAAACGACCACTGCTTTTCTAGCAAGATCTTATGCTGATGGGAATTACTCAGCAGATTACAGAAACAAAATAGAGATGCAGGATAGAGACGGTACAGTTACTGCGGTGACACCTTGACGTAGGTGAGACCAAATGCTCTTGTCCAAAAGCAGAGGAATTCGTTTCCCACACGAGCACAGGCACGTCGGCTAGGAAGGCAGAGCGAGTCAGTGTCGGTGCCGACGGATGGGGAAGACTAAGGGTGGGAGCCTCTGGAATTTTCCTTCTGACGGCTTCAACGTTCTCACGAAGTGGAAGTCGACGTCATTAGCTAAGACTGAGGATGTGAGGAGACGTCGTGGTGTGAGGAGAAAG
Organism: Tupaia belangeri chinensis; assembly: GCF_000334495.1. Lineage (NCBI taxonomy): Eukaryota > Metazoa > Chordata > Mammalia > Scandentia > Tupaiidae > Tupaia > Tupaia belangeri. The sequence continues at coordinate 1,365,399 of NW_006159861.1, read as the reverse complement.
AAGACTACGAGATGTGAGCGGCGGAATAAGGTAGAGTAAGAATGGCAGAGAGGGTCAAAGGTCTGCATGCTCTTCTGGTTCACGAGTTTATAGTGGAATGGAGGAGTGTGCTCATGTGGTTTTTGAGTCTTATCTAATCTTCGGGATTTATGTGGGTATCTGAGGAGTGAGATTTAACCGTAGCCCTAACTTAACCCAGCTATGTAAGGAAGCAAGAAAGGGACAGGGAGTTGGAGGTATATCAAAAGGAGTTTTCAATATTAATGAAATGAATAATTAGAACTATGTGTCACCCACTGTTTTGCCTGTACACATATCATACCTCAGCCTTTCCCTAAAAAGATTTGTTTGTTTGTTTGTTTTTGTTTGTTTTTTAATGAAATAGGATGCATAAGATAGTAAGATAATGCTCTCTGTCAAGAACCAAAATGGGAGGGACCAGCAGTTGGCGTAATGGCTATGTCACTGGACTCCCACGTAGTCGACCACAGTTCGTGTTCCGGACCCGGTGGCTTAAACTCATGCTGGGCATGTGTGTGTGCGTGCGTGCCCAAGATCCCGAGAGGAGAATGGAGGAGAAGGGATTGCGGTGTGGCCATCCCCCCTGGGGGGTGATTTCTCGCTTTCTGTCTCTCTGTCTCTGTCTGTCTGGCGAGAGCATGTGCCCTATAGCGAAAACCTCTCCAAAAAAAAAAAGAACCAGCCTGGACCCATGGGACTAATGGCTGCCCTAATGACTCCTAGAAGACACCCAGACTGCACCATGTCATTTACATGCTAAATGACACACTTGCCAGCACCATGAAAACCACCAAAAGAAGCCTTAAGTGGAGAAAGAGGAGGTGGTGTTTGGAAATCCAGGAAGACCTTGCCTTTTCCAGGAGAAGCTTTACCTATTCCTTCCCTAGATTACCACATTCCATTCCCTCATTACCTTATTTAAAATATCCTAAGCCATCCAGGTTAAGACGAATAAGAAGTTGATTTACAGTCTGCCTCTCAGTTCTCCATTTCTTAACCATTGCATGATATTTGTGCCATTGTCACAGTTACATTTTCATGAGTTAGCTCCATGACACTGAACGGCAGATGATCACATCTTTGGGAGTAAATTAAAAATTGTTAAATAAGGAAGATAAGGTGTCAGAGTATAAGTCACCATGATCGTAATTAACTGAGGTGTGATGGATCAGTAATTAGAGTGGGGAATGAAGCACTAAAGGAAGAGCTGAAGAAATAAAAGAGATATTTAGAAGGAAACAATGAATAATGCAGATTTAGGGTAATATTGAGACCTAGGGTGCAGCTAGGGAACAGCTGATGAAAGCTGCAGGCTCGGAAGAGGGATGCTCAAGAAACAAGGGAGCAGGGTGCTGGAAGGTCCGTCTGCGTGTCTAGTACCAGGGTCACACACTGGGACAGAGTGGTGAAGATAATGACAAAGAGCCAAGAGCTAAATATCAGAGAAATAGAAGGGAATGACCAGGGCACAGGCAGGTGACAGAACGAGAGAAAGCAGATGCTATCATCTGTTACCCTGAGACCGAAATCAGAATGATCAGGACACTCTGAGAGGAGTGCAAGGCTCTGGAGTGGTCTGAAAGCAACAATGATGAGGGGAGAGGGCAATGACCCAAATTAAAGCCCAGCGATAAGACAGAGGGGAGAAAGCAGCCATTTCAGGAAGATCAAAGATTTTTTAAGAGGTAGACAGTGAAGGAATATTCAGAGAAGAGTTAAAATGCCTTGCATTTTATTGAAGATAGTCGTGAATGCCAGAGAACATGGAAGGGTGTTGGAAGTTGAGGAAGGGTTTGAGAAAGGGATAGAATAGGAGATAGAAAGGGTGATTAGTGTGAGGGAGATGTCCGAGACTGTCAAACCTGAGGCTCCTGGTGATGACTATATAAAGAGAGAATGTGAGGGCATAGTTACTCTGGAGGTCATAAGACTGTGAGTCTTAGGGGTAGGGTGGGGTATCTTGGTACACCATTTAGATTTCCATTGGTTGAGGAAAGGAAATCTGAGGACTCAGGACTCACTCAATATATAAAGAACTCTTTGTGTCTGAAATAATAGTGATAGAAAGTCTGGAAAATTATTGTTACAGATCAGTATGTGTATTTATTCTTACTTCTATTGACAAAGGGGCAATTTTGGATCAAGTTTAATCTGACTTATTTTTCTCTATATCCTGTAAATACAAGCTACACATTATAACTAATATTTTTGAGAGGTTTTGTTTGTTCGTTTTGTTTGTTTGTTTGTTTGTTTGTTTTTGTGAGAGCTGAAGTGTGCTTGCCAGAAAGAGAGAGACAGAAAGACAGAAAGTGAGAAATCACATCCCCTCCCTTGGGTGAATGGCTATGCCACAATCTTTTCTATTCCATTTTCCTCTTGGGATTTTAGGCATGCACACACATGTGCCCAGCATGGGTTTCAAGCCACCCGATCCAGTACTTAAACCATGGTTGACCATGTGGGAGTCCAGTGTCCTAACCACTACGCCACCTGCTGGCCCCTCTAACTAATATTTTATTGAGTATTTAGTACCTGCCAAGCAGTGTGACTATTACAAGTGTGCATATGTTTGAATTCAATGAATCCAAAGAGTATTATAAAGTAGGTGCAATTATCATTATTTTACAAATGGGGAAATGGAGGCAGAGAGGGTTCAGTGTGTTCCAAGATCACGAAACTAGTTAAGTGTTTAAATTCAAGATTCGATTCCAGGGAGTCCAGCTCTTAGCCTGTACTTACCAACATGCCAATAAATGATTTATTGAAGTGTTTCTCTGTATTCTGTCTTAGCAGATTTTCATTTTTACATGTTACTGTCTCACCTAGAGCTACCAGCTCCCTGGCACAGTGGTAATGCACTGTGCAAAAGAAGATGGATCCCTCATGGTGGCTGCAGTTTGAATCCCCAGCCTAGTCGGCCTGAAATCCTGAAATAGTGCCCCAGAGCCAGCAGGTGGGAGGACTGAAGGAAGGGGATCACAGTGTGACAGACCCTGGGCGTTGTTTCTCTCTCTCTCATGCACACATGCGCTATGTCATACTATGTCATGAATAAAGTTTGTTTGTTTTTTTTTTTTAAGACTCACCTAGAGGACTTCTAAAACAGTGCAAAAAAAATGTTAAAATTGTGTTGTTCAATTTCAGTTCTTAGCCTTTAACAAAACACCTGAATGTATCACCTTTTATCCTTGGGAATGAAAATGGTTTAATGGATTCAATTATCTCCTCTTTGGACATTTTAATGATTGCACTATTTTAAAATTTTTCTTTTTCTCTGTTAATTACAGTTATTAAGCAAAATAAAAACACTTTCTGCTAGCACAAGAGTTAAGGAGTATTTATGACAATAACCATGTTCCCAAGACCACCCCTGTCTGGCCGAAGAGCATAGTCAGCAGATGCTCCTGTTGCTGTGAAAGCAGGAAAAGTAGGGACATCACTGGAGAAAAACTAAGAATAATTCCTCAAGGAACAAGGCAATAGAGAGGTCAGTTCTTTGGAAAGTCATTAGACAAGTGCCCATTCTGATTTTCATGCCCCAAAGTCTGCATTTGGGATTCCAGGAAGAAGAGAGTGACCAAAGGTTAACTGACACCCCTGGATACTCGAATAGTGAGTTTTGGCTCCAAACAACGTCATTCTCCTCTTAGAATTTTAGGCATGCATGCACATATGCCTGACATGAGTTTCAAGCCTCCAGTTCCAGAACTCGAACCACAATCAACCATATGGGAGTCCAGGGATGTAACCACTACACCATCTGTTGGTCCCGATGTCTCATTCTTACCACATTGGTCTTTAGTTTTCTAATGATCTCTACATGTGTTTGCTATGTAAATAAGATCTGAAATACTCTTCAGAATGAGAATTTAGCATATAAAAACTCTTGAGTTAAAAAAAAAAAACCCTGAATACAAAATAAATATATCAACTGGTCCTGTTATCTATTACCCTGAGGATCATCTCAGGACTATTTCCAAATTCTTAAAATTTAATCAATATCAGATACACTTTGCTTGTAAATCTAGTACTCTGGGTACTCAGAACTCAGAATGTCATCAGTACTGATAAGGTTTAAAACCAACCAACCTAGTTCCTTACTGTTGCTCTTGCGAGGAGAAGAAGCCAAAATCTTGGGACAAGACAGTTGCGTGTCTTTCTTTGTCTCAGTTAACCTTATGGCTTTCTGTTGCTCATTTTTTGAGACACGGTTCCTGTGCAGGACTGAGAAGAAATGTTGGTACTCCCCAACATTTCCAAGTTCATCAAAGGCAGGACACCTGGAGGAAGACCTGACTGCACCTGAGCCAACTCAGCAGTACCCAACCCATCAGGAAAAAAGAGAAATTTTACACAGAAAAAGAGAGTAAGTGGTACAGAAAGATGGCTTTAGGGAGTACAGAACTGTCTAAGGGCCTGGAGGGAAAATGAACACCAAAGCAATTAGCAACCCCACCCTACTTAAACCAAAAACAAACGCAAACACAACACCCATCCGATCACAGTCTGTTTCCTGTTTCTACTCAAATCAATCACACAACCGCTTTTTCTCTTTTGGCACCCTAGCACATAAGCCAGTCTCCCCACTTCTACCGTTCTTATCTACACCTCATGGACCTTCCCACCGTTCAGACTAGTACCACAAACAGCAACTACGAAGCAGATATTGCTTTCTGGGTAACAGCACACCCAGGAAGTTATTGCATGCTCTTCTTGCTGTTCCCTTCTTTGCTTTTTATAATAAACCAGTTCTGTTTACCTTTTTTTTTTTTTTTTTTCCCCTAGGGTGTGTACACTTGCTGGAGAGAGAGAAAGAGACACAGTGAGAGGGAAAGTGAGAAGTCACCCCCCAGGGAAATGGCTACTGCACAATCCTTTCTCCTCCATTCATCCTCCGGCATCTTGGGCATGCACGCACACACTCCCAGCATGGTTTTGAAGCCACTGAGTCCGGGACTTGAACTGCCATTGGTTGTGTGGGAATTCAGTGGCATAACCAGTGCTGGTCCCATTTTTTGCTCTCTTAAATTGAGTGATATGATTTCTGCTTTAGGTTAACAGCAGTATGGGCTCCCTGGATGACTGTGTTTTCACCCCTCCAAGGCAGGAGAAACATGATTCTCTAGAGAGTAGCTTATAAATATCACTTGAATTGAATTTGTTGGTGGTTGCAAAGGTTGGATATTTGAAAGCTACTATTTTCCATATCATAGTCCTAGACCAGCATCTTTATGTTACGCATAGTCATAGAATATGAACCATTGTCATGACCACTACATGTGATCTGATCTTCTGATCTTGCCTATGAGAATGTCTACTCTCTCCTGACACATATTAGAGGAAAAAGTATATGAGTAGATTATTTTTGATTGACCTGTAGGTGTTTTTAATTTACATGATAATTATACATATTTGTGGGCTACAATGTGATGTTCTGATGCATATATAATTTAAGTAATGATTAGATCCTTGTAATTAGCATATCCACCAACTTAAACATTTATCATTTCTTTGCTGCAAGAACATTCCAAATCCTCTTTCTAGCTATTTGAAACATAGATTGTATTATTATTATCTATAATCCCCCTACTGTGTATTAGAGTAACACAAATTAGTTCTCCAATCAAATGGTAACATTGTTCCCATTAATCAACTTCTGGTCTACTCTCCCCGGTCCCTGGTAACCTCTATTCTACTCTCAATTTCTTTGTAATTGATTTATTTTTCTTTCTGTTTAATTTCTACTGAGATCATGTAATATTGATCTTTCTGAGCCTGGCTTATTGGACTTACCACAATATCATCAGGTTCATCCATGCCATTGCAAATGACTATTTCATCCTTTTTGTGGTTATATAGTAGCCGTGTGTGTGTGTGTGCACGCACGCACCACATTTTCTTCATCCACTCATCTGCTGATATTTAGGTTGATTCCATATCCTACCTGTGAGTAGTGTTGCAATAAACATGGGAATCGAGATATCTCTGATATATAGTCTCATTATGGAGGGGAGATATATACCTACTCATGGGATTGCTAGGTCATATGGTAGATCTATCTTTAATTATTTAAGGAATCTTCGTACTGTTTTCCATAATGGTTGTACTAATTCACATTCCCAGCAACTCTGTGTGAGGGTCATTTCTTCACATCCTCACCAACATGTATTATTTGTTTTGTCTTTTTGATAATTGTTCGGACAGGAGTGAAGTGATATCTCTTGGTGGTTTTTATCAGCATTTCCCTGATGACTAATGTTATTGAATATCTTTTCACATTATCTATGGTCATTTGTATGTCTTCTTTGGAAAGTGTTTATTTAGGTATTTTGCCCATTTTAATGTGTGTTTTGTTTTGTTTTTATTTTTGCTATTGAATTGTTTGAGCTCCTTATAAAGTTTGGATTTCAGTCTCTTGTCAGCTATGTTTTCTCTCCTTCTGTAGGCTGAATATCCCCTTGGTTAATTCTTTCCCTTTCCGGGCAGAAGCTTTTATATTTGGTGCAACGTTTGCTTTTGTTGCTTGTGCAATAGAGATCTTGTCTAAAACTCTTCACCCAGACCCATGTCATGCAGTGCTTCTTCTGTTTTCAATTTTCAGGTATTACATTTAAACCTTAAATCTGTTTTTAAGTTGAGGATTTCTGTATATGGGGGTCTAGTTTTTTTCTTCTATGTATGAATATACTGCCTTCCCAGTATCATTTACTGAAGAGACCCTGCTTTACTTCATGTTCTTGTCACCTTTGTCAGAAATCAGTTAGATATGAATGAGTTGACTTATTTCTGGTCTTTCTATTTGTTCTGTTGGTTTATATGTCTGTTTTAATGCTAGTATCATGCTATTTTTACCGACCTTAGCTTTAAGTATATTTTGAAGTCATGTAGTGTGATGCCTCCAATTCTGTTTTTTTGTTGTTGTTGTTCAAGATTGTTTTGGCTGTACAAGATTGCTTTGTTCAAAATTGCTTTGGCTGTGGCTCCATAAATATTTTTGGATTTTTAATATCTATTTAGATGAATAATGACATTAGAATTTTTATAAGAATTGTATTAAATATTGGGGCTGTAGGTAGTATGAACATCGTAATAATATTAACTCTTCTCCATCATGAACGTGGAATATCTTTTCATTTATTTGTATCCTCCTTGATTTCTAGGATAGTCTTTTTTTTTTTTCTTTTTGAGAGGTTTTTGCTATAGGGCTCATGTGCTCGCCAGACAGAGAGAGACATAGAGACAGAAAGCGAGAAATCATCCCCCTGGGGGGACGGTCATGCCGCAATCCCTTCTCCTCCATTGTCCTCTCGGGATCTTGGGCATGCACGCATACGCGCCCGGCGTGAGTTTTAAGCCACCGGGTCTGGGATGTGAACCGTGGTCAACTATGTGGGAGTCCAGCGACATAGCCATTACGCTAACTGCCGGTTCTCTCTAGGATAGTCATTTTTAATGTCATTTTATTTGGGATTTGACCTCTTAAAATGCACTTCTGTTGAGGCCAAAAAGTGATGCTGTGGCTAAGACACTGGACTCCCACATAGTCAACCACTGTTCAAGTCCCAGATCCAGTGACTTGAAAGTTATGCCAGGCTATGGCAAAAACAAAAAAATAAAATGAAACAAAAATTTCTGTTATTTTTTATTTATCTTAGTTTGTCTTTTATTTTACTAGCCCAGCCTTCGTGTATTGTCATAGTTGTTGTTTCCTCAGTACTTTCCTGACTTGTAAATACTGGAATGTTCCAGTACTCTATCCTTGAATTTCTCTATACTCCCTTCTTCAATGGTCTTACCACATCCCATGGATTTCCATTCTGTTTGTATGTTGACGACTAAGAAATGTATGTTTACCTTCTAGAGCTTTGGAAATCTGGCTGCCTCCCTTGATATGTCCACCTGGATATCCAATATGCACTTCAGGCTTTATATTTCCTAGACCAAATCCTGTCCTCTTCTCAGACCCGCTGCTCTTTCTACTTCAGCATTAGCCATGTGGTTAAGAAGCAACTTCTTTATCCTATTTGTTCAGAAACAACAAAGAAATCCTTGAAGTTATTCCTGTCATCTGTATTTTTCTCACAACCTATAATCTATCAATCTATAAACAAATGGTTTTGGTCAAACTTTTGAAATATATCTTAATGCTGAGTACTTCTCCTCACCTCCACTGTGGTCCACCTTGGCCCAAGATAATATGTCACTTCAGGATTATCACAATAATCTAGTGAACTGGTGGTGTCCAGCATTGCCCCAAGTGTCATCCACACATGAGACCAGTACTTCAAATGGTTAATCAGCTTACTCCTTAGATATTGCCAGTACTCACACAGAGTTTCTATAATGTCTTCTCACTTTATTCAGAGTATAACCCAAAGTCCTATAAGCACTATGCAATTCCATAAAATCTTACTGGAACCCCATGCATAGTTTCCCTCATCTCTTTTAACTCTTCCCTCCTTCACTCCTCTAAGCTAAATGACTCTAGGTACATTCAGGCCATTTATCCATCCTGCTTCCTTTCTTAAAATTCTCTTCTTTTACTGACCACACACCAGTCTCGCTCCTAAGATCCTTTGGGTGCCTGTTCAGATGTCACCTTATCAAAGGAGCCTTGCTTACTTGCTTGTATAAAGCAGCATTTTAGTACCTTTACTTTTCTGACCACCATCATTTCCTGGTCCTATAACACTGCTGTGGAGTCTTTTTTTTTTTGGAGATATTTTTGCTATAGGGCACGTGCACTCGCCAGACAGACAGAGAGAGACAGAGAGAGAGAAATCACCCCCCAGGGGGGACGGTCACACCACAATCCCTTCTCCTCCATTCTCCTCTCAGGATCTTGGGCACGCACGCACATGTGCCCGGCATGAGCTTTAAGCCACCGGATCTGGGATACAAACCGCGGTAGACTATGTGGGAGGGAGTCCAGCGACATAGCCATTACGCTAACTGCTGGTTCCCAACTGCTGTGTTATCTTCCTATTTCTTCTTAACCTTGCACATCTTCCATATTTGCTGTTAGACGTGTGTTTACATATCACCTGACGACTCTCACTATAACAGAAGCTCTATTGCTTCATCTATATTATTGATTCTGAGTTCTTAGAACACAGTCTTGTCCTAATAGACACGGATTCCATCTCGTAGAATTTGTCAGTTCATTTTATAGGAAGGTTAACGTCAATTCCTGGAATTCTAAAACATTTGTTTCTTGTGTATTTAGTACACTTTAAAGCAATCAAACACATTTTATTTATTTAAATGATTTCTGCCTCATCTAGTTAACAGAAATGTGCAAATCCTGTTTTTGAAATTCCCAGAACACGTCATAAGTTAGGTCACTAATATGAACAGAATAGGATGCAGGTCTCTAATTGCAGTCTGTTTCCTCAAATAAAATATATGGGAAAAATACCCACAAAACAAAAACATCAATAATAAAGTCATCACCCCAACTCCCACAACTTCTGAGAAGTTTCCTTTGCACATGTGCAAAATACATATTTATTTATTATTTCTTTTAGTGTTTTGCTATAGGGTGCATGTACTCATCAGAGAGAAACAGAAGAAGAGAGAGAAGGAAAGTGAAAAATCACCTCCTGGGGGGAACGGCCACATCACAATTATTCTCCTCTCAGGGTTTTGGGCTCTCATGAATACATGCCTGGCATGATTTTCAAGCTACTGGATCAGGGACTCAAACCACACAGTTGGCCATGTGGGATCCAGCACCTTAACCACCACTTCACCTGCTGGCCCAATAATATTTCTATAATTATTATTTAAGAGAGATTTTTGTGATAGGGCACATGCACTCACCAGTGACACAGTCAGAGACAGAGAGAGAAAGTGGGGAATCCCCTTTTGGGATTTTGGGTATGCACAGAAACACGCCCAGTGTGAGTTTCAAGCTGCTGGGTCTGGGACTTGAACTGTGGTCGGCCACGTGGGAGCCGTGATCGGCCACGTGGGAGCCAGCACCTTAACCACTGCACCACCTGGTTTTTGTTTTGTTTTGTTTTGTTTTGTTTTTTCATTCTACCAGATGCCAAAGATTTTATTGATTTAACAAACAGTCTCTTAATTTCGAAGTTTTTGTAGGAAGCATAGTGTAGATAGATGGGCCTTTATAGAAGACAATGCCTCAGAGTTTTCTTGGCTTTGCAAAAGGAGATATGAATGGTAAACTTCTCTGTGTAGGAAGGCGACAGCAAACGGGAGTTGAAGGCAGCAAGAGAGAAGGACCGTAAGTATGTCTGGCTGAATAGATGGGTCTAATTTGGATAAGAAAAGAGAAGAGGAGGAGCAGATGTGACCAAAGAGAAATCTCACATTGTGCAACATAGTATGTGGAAGTTTAGGTTAGTATTATCTAATGTACAAATTAAAATCAGTGCTGGCACTTGAGCTAGACTATAACCCTCCATTCTTACTCTTCTTTCAGTGAAATAAACAGATCTCGAGGAGCTGTGTATCATTTGTGCTTTGGCCAGAAGAGAATAAGAGTTTTGTTCAATGTAAAAAGAGAACGAGTGATTTTTTCAACTCATTCTCCCATCTTTTCAGCCACTATGGAGAACAATATGGAGATTCCTCAAAGATCTACAAATAGAACTACCATATGATCCAGCAATCCCCCTCCTTGGTATCTACCCAAAGGACAGAAGAATCCTTAGTTGGAAAAGTGCTTGCACATCAATGTTTATCGTGGCATTATGCAAAATTGCTAAGACATGGAACCAACTCAAATGCCCACAAACTGATGAATGTATTGAAAAAGTGTGGCACAAATACTCTGTGGAATATTACTCAGCCATTAAAAACAAACAAACAAGCAAACAAACAAAAAACAGGAACAAGATCCTGGCTTTTGACAGAAAGTGGTTGAATATGGAAGATTTCCCACTAAGCAAAGCAAGCCAGACTATGAAAAAGAGACATTGTATTTCTCCACTTAAAATATACCATCCATCTGCACTCTATAGCTGAAACTGAATGGCCAAAGGATATAGAAACATAGAAAATACCAGGTATAGTGTGGGAAGAGGGTGGGTGAAGGAGGAGAGTCTGAGGAAGAACATTAAAGAGAAAAGTATAGAGGCAAGGTATTTATGGGACCAAGAAATGGGTTATTATCTGTTGAATATAATGTATATATTATTTTCAGCTGCATTGGTGAGAAATGTATACATGTTGGAAGATTTTCTTTGCAAGCTAAATGACATATGTGATTGAATGTATAAAATAAACTGAAATAAAAATTTATTTATTTATTTATTTATTTATTTGGAGAGGTTTTTCGCTACAGGGCGCGTGCTGCGCTCGCCGGACAGACAGAGAGAGACATAGAGACAGAAAGCGAGAAATCACCCCCCAGGGGGGATGGTCACTCCACAATCCCTTCTCCTCCATTCTCCTCCTGGGATCTTGGGCACGTACGCACACGCACCTGGCGTGAGTTTTAAGCCACCAGGTCTGGGATGCGAACTGCTGTCAACTACATGGGAGTCCAGCGACATAGCCATTACGCTAACTGCTGGTTCCCAAAAATTTTTTAAAATTTAAAAAAAGGAAGAGGAAGAGGCCAGCAAGGCCAGCAAGGGCAGAAGCTGAGAGGTGGGAAGGGGAGATCAGGGGAATAGGTAAGCAGTGAGCCAGGGGCAGGAAGAAAGGGAAACTTAGCAGAGATGCCAGAGAGGGACTGGCTTAGTCTGGGAGAGGGGGACAAAATGGATCATTTAGGATGAGAAACAGAAATTTAAAGGTTTTGTGAACTACAAAGTAACCCCGAATTGGCTTGTACAGAAGACAGACTTTTATATCAGTTATCTAGTTAAGCCAAATTTTGGTCTTAGAAAAAGAAGAAACAACAAATAGACTGTATTCGCCTCTCGCAGAACTCCTTTCACTGAAATGCACAGTACTTCATTGTTAAACTCTTGGCTTCTTTTTTTTTTTTTTCTTCAATTTCTTGACATTTTTTTCTCCTTGCAATGAATTATACACCTCAATATTATTTAGTTTTGTCTAGACTTCCAAAACCTCTGAGTTAAATTTTACGCTTCAGTAATGCCATGTACTAACCACCACAGTAAATGCGTTTGTCTCTTTTATTTTGTTAAAATATTTGTGTGTTTCAGAAGACTTACTGAATGTGGAACCAGCCCCTGGTGTGGTGGTTAAGGTGAATGGGTCCCACATTACCGACGGCATAGTTCCAGTCTGCACCCGGGGGCTTGAAAATACCTCAGGTATGGGTGCCTATGTGTGCATGCCTAAAATCTCAAGAGGAGAGAGAAATGAAGGGTTTGGGCATGACCATCTTCCATGGAAGTGTTTTCTCACTCTCCCACGCTCTGTCTCTCCCATTTACCATCTCACATAATTATTATAAAAAATATATATTTTTCTAAGAATGCTTTATAATATTGGGATCAGCAGTTAGTATAATGGCTATGTGAAGGGATTGGGCATGACCATCTTCCATGGAAGTGTTTTCTCACTCTCCCACGCTCTGTCTCTCCCATTTACCATCTCACATAATTATTATAAAAAATATATATTTTTCTAAGAATGCTTTATAATATTGGGATCAGCAGTTAGTATAATGGCTATGTCACTGAACTCCCATGTGGTCATCTGTGGTTTGAGTCCCAGACCCGGTGGCTTAAGCTCATGCCAGCACGTGTGTGTGCATGCCCAAGATCCCGAGTGGAGAAGAGAATGGAGGAGAAGGGATTGTGGTGTGGCTATCCCCCCTGGGGGGTGATTTCTCGCTTTCTATCTCTCTGTCTCTGTCTGTCTGTCTGTCTGGCAAGCGCACATGCCCTATAGCAAAAACCTCTCAGAAAAACACAAAAGAATGCTTCATAATATCAATAATTTCAAGTACCTCAAGTCAGAAACATCACTGATGAACAGTCCTAAAAACTGTAATTTAGATGGCTGTCTGACTGGTGAGCTACTGGTAGAAGGTGTTCCATAGGTGGTGACTATAGATTTAAGTTTATTTAGAAATGGGATGCTTTCCTTCAAAGCGATCTTGATTCTCTAAGAGAACATGCACTTTCTGGTGCTAGATTCAAGAACATCAAGAGAATTATTTGAGTATGAGTGAGCTCTACCATCCCTGCGAAGGTCTTGACATTGTGTATTTTAGTTGTCAGATTCTTTGTCCCTTTCCCAAGTACACTCTAGGTTCCCTGAAGGAAGGTTCTGCCTAACAAGTTCTAACTTTAATACGCTTAAGCCCTAGTCACCAGCCCAAATTTGGGCAATAATATCCACTCAGTATTTATTGAATGAGTAAAGAACAGTCAAAAGCAAGACATTAAATTGAGCCTATCCTAAAGTCAAAGACTGTGAGTTTCTAGGAGGCAGGTCTGATGACACGGAAGTTTTATATTATATGGAGACACTTAGAGAAGTTGAAGTTTTCATCAAGTTGGATAATCTGTCTCAGGAAGAGGCTGAAGACAAATACCTCAGTAACTTAACATTCTGGGTATTTCAGCCAATATTCCTAGCAGGTAAGGATGATAGATCTTTTATGCTCTGCAAGACCTGTATCTAAAAGAGCTTCCTCACAAAAAAAGGAGAGTCACTTATTTTTTAAATTTAAATTTTTTTCTTTTATTCCTGTTTTTATTATAGGGGATGTTTGCTCACTGGAGAAAAACAGAGAGAGAGAAAGGTAAAGTGAGAAATCACCCCTGGGGGGATGGTCACATATCAATCCCTCCTCCCTCCTCTCAGGATTTGGGGCACAGACCTGCCTGACTTTTTTTTTTTTTTTTTTTTTTGGAAGAGGTTTTTGCTATAGGGCTCATGCGCTCGCCAGACAGGCAGAGAGAGATAGAAAGCGAGAAATCACCCCCCAGGGCGGATGGCCACACCGCAATCCCTTCTCCTCCATTCTCCTCTCGGATCTTGGGCACTCACGCACCCGGCGAGAGTTTAAGCACCAGGTCTCGCATCAACCGCAGTCGACTACATGGAAGTCCAGCGTGGGATCAACCGCAGTTGACTACATGGAAGTCCAGCGACATAGCCATTACGCTAACTGCTGGTCCCCCTGGCATATTTTTCAAGTCCCTGGATAGAGATTCAAACTGGGGAGTTGGCCATGTAGAATCCAGCACCTTAATCATCATGCCACCTACTAACTTCAAGAGGTCCACTTCTTAAATCTCAAGAGAAAGCAAACTTTTTACATTCTCTTTTTAGCTTTTTGCTCTGCTCCAGTTATTCTAATCTCCTTAGTAAAACCATATTATTTTACGCAGGAAGAATATGAATGTCTCGTTCCTATCACACATGCTGGAGAAAACAGATAGGCAGAAGAATTCTACCAGCAAAAGCCGTTCCTACCATAGCATACCTCTCAGTCTACTTTCTTTATTTTTTTTTTTTTGGAGAGATTTTCGCTATAGGGCGCGTGTGCTCGCCAGACAGACAGAGAGAGACATAGAGACAGAAAGCGAGAAATCACCCCCCAGGGGGGATGGTCACGCCGCAATCCCTTCTCCTCCATTCTCCTCTCGGGATCTTGGGCACGCACACGCGCCCGGCGTGAGTTTTAAGCCACCGGGTCCGGTACGTGAACCGCGGTCGACTACGTGGGAATCCAGCGACATAGCCATTACGCTAACTGCGGGTTCCCTCAGTCTACTTTCTGAGGGCCATCTGCTATGAAGGAACAGCTTGGAACTTACCCCCAACACACACTCCTTTTTGGGGGGAGGTGAGGGAACAGTGAACTTTTGTCAGAAAATTGGGCGGTCCTTAATTTCTTAACCATCTACTGATTGTTCATGATAATATTATTCCAAAGCATAACTATGGGGTTGTCAGTAAAGTCATGACAGATTTTTGCATAGAAAAATATTTAGAGCATATTTGGGAGAATATTAATATGTTAACTGTGAAAATCAACCTTCTATATTTGAAATTAAAATGGATATGTATCTGTATATATATATATCCAGATATATATTTATATATCCACATATACATATATATATATATATACATATACATATATATACATATAAAATACAAATTTAAAGAAATATTTGTTAGACTATCTAAGTGGACACTTTTATTTGTTTAACTTTAATTACTATGTGTTGTCTCTTGTTGAAAATGTTGATATTGAAGAGAGACAATTGTGGGACTAAAACACAGTGATCATACGTTGTAACACAGACAATCTATTTGTAGCACATTTCACATTTTATACTATAATTGAAAAACTGTGTTCTCTCAAAAGCATGATTTCATTCCAGAGAAGAGAATGTTAATGATATCTCTAAGAGGAAGCCTCAACATTTACTCAAACTACTCTGCAAACATGATTTTACAAACAGTAGTTTTTAGTGTTTTGTAAGCATAATTAAGAAGCAAGTTTTGCTTTTTGAAATTTATTTATCTTCTCCCCTTATGTTTGCTAAACTAATGTCTACATCTGTACTTTTGGAAAATAATAATTACTTTTCTAGAAGTACTTCTGTGAAATCTTCTGTTACCTCCCAACTCAAGTTTTGTCTCCCTTAGTTTCATTCCCTGTTCAGTTTATGGAATTCCCTGATTTGAAAACAAGTCTTTTCACATGCCACTACCATAGCTACCAAATAATATTAATGAAATGTAAAAACCTGTAGCATTTTTTAATTCAATAGCATTGGCCACGTGTGTTTATAGAGAGGTGATCTCAGCTTCAACCCTGAAATGTACAGACATGCTCGGGAAATCACCTACACAAGTGGTCCAATCAATAATGACTGTAAGAGCAAAAAATAAATAACTGAAACATGCCCCAACTGAGAGGTGAGGGAGTAAATCCTGATAAAGCATTGCCACGAGATACAAGCAGCAATTTAGCAATTTACGGAAAGATGAAAAGAGCTCCAAGATTCATGGTAGAGCATTATAGCATAAATTACGATGTCTGAAAATAAAGTCCATGACGAAGTCCACTCATCCTCATATTCATGCACACGTGAATTTTTCTATTGGCACTCATATTTATGTTAAAGATCACCGTGATTCCCTCTGGAGAAGGGATGTGCAAATGATACTAAATGGGGATGTTTGTTTTATATGTATTGTTTTCCTAATAATAGTTAAGCATAGTTCTACAACAAAGTGAAAACTTGGATTTAAAGAAGTGTAAGATGCTATTTATCTTCCTCATTTCATGCCCAAATTGAAGGAAAGGATTCCCTCAATTTCAAGGTATATTCAGTGAACGTGTTTGAGTCTCTTCTCTCTTTCTCTCTTTCTTTCTTTCTCCTTTCTCTTTCTTTCTTTCTTTTCTTTTTTTTTTTTTATTTGCCAGTGGGTGCATGCATGTGTGTTTTGGAAGCCACTAGGTCCAGGACATGAACCACGTAGTTGCCCATGTGGGATCCAGTTGCCTTAACCACCATGCCACCAGCTGGCCTCTTGAATATTTTCTTGAATGATGGTAAAATACCAATATTTCCTTCTTATTAATCTTTCAAAGCAACCACAGTTTAATGCACTAAATTTATAAAGTTTATAAAGGTAGCCTCATTTTCATGCTTGATTAAAAAAAACTCTAAATTTGCATCCAACTATAGAAACACAGAAATTTTTCATAAAAAAAAAGGCCAGGAAAACAAATTGCAGATTCAACCTAAATATTAGATAATTAAAAATAAACATTTTGAAATATTTAAAGACCTTTACAAATGCATTGTATTGGTTTGAGTCCCAGACCTATCAGCTTGCTTTCTCATTTTCTCTCTCTCTCTTTGGTGAATTAAAATAACAATGATAATAATACTAATACATGAAATTAAATAAATAATTCTTTAAAAAAAAAATTCCCAGAGGAACCAAAGGGAGCTTGCCCAGTTCTGTCCCCATGCTTTAGAAAATTCATTTTGATCATGATTGATCAGCTTAATCTTTCAGGATTAGCTTTATTATGTAATTAAAAAGACTGCAATGTCATAAATTCTGTGGACTTCTTTCTCTTCTATGGATCATACTGCATGCTGTAACATGTGTTAGTTTTCACCTGTAAGTCTCAAGTAATGTCAAATAGGTGTAGCTTTTGTTATGTGTATTTGTAACAGGTATAGAACCAAAGAAAGCCTCTGAGTGTGCTTAGGTAGGTACCCATAACTATAAGGACACGCATTTGTGTGGGAGCCCATAATCTTATTTATTCATACATATTTACTTTTTAATTTGGGTGTGTACCACTTCTGCAATCAAAGCATTTGGAACACCCAAATACTGTCACCATACCAGATGAACAATGCTCTTTTTAGCAGGGCCCAGACCAACATAGATGAGGAGTGTTTTCATAGACTGACTGTAAATGTGCCAGTTATCCCTAATTGTCTAGCAATTTAGGATAAAAAGATGCTAGACAACTTCAGTCTCCTTTTTCCCAGAAGCAATTGATCAGCACACTCCCAAACTGATAAACTGCACTTATCAAAACCTTGGAATATCAGAATGAGGCAGTGCGAGTGCCCGCACAGCCATGATCGCCCTTGACATCTCTTCCAGGGCCTGTGGAGTGCGCTGCCCTCTGAACCAGCTCAGCATCAGCACAATGAGCTGCTCACAAAGGAGCAATAGAGTTTCCCATCTTGTTACTTCCGTTGACTACACCTTCACGGAAAGGAATAAACGTGAGTGTGACTGAGTCCATGAAGATTGGATGTGCACATGAGGTGACTCCACTCTGTTGGTTCACTCTTGAAAGTATGAGTAGAACATTTTATTTCCTTATGACTGCATATAATTTCATCTCTAAGATCCCCAATACTCAACCTAGGTTATGAAGACTTGGTGCTACATTTGTAGAGTGCCAAAGCTGAATGGTTGTGCACACCATCGTTCACTCTCCTAGTGTCAGAATATCCAATTTATTCAATGTGGCAAAGAGTCCAGCCACAGGATGCCTTCTTTAGTCTCATTTATGCTGGCGTTGCCATTTGATGCAATAACAAATATGCCAAAATATTATGTGGATATTTTTCAGTAAGTTTTCTGAAAAATGAGATTAACTCTCTTTACATTCTGGTGCCTGGAATGTGGATGTGATGTTGGGAATTCTAGCAAGTGTTTTGTTGGTAACCAGGAGGACAGAGGTAACTATCTAAGGGTAGCAGAGCCTGGTCTTGTAAGAAAACTGATTGCTGGGACCAGCAGATGGCGAAATGGTTACATTAATGAACTCCCACACAGTCGACAACGGTTCAAGTCCCTGATTCAGAGACTTGAAACTCATACTGGCTGTGTGTGCATGCATGCCCAAAATCCCAAGAGGAGAATGGAGGAGAAGGGATTGTTGCATGGCCATTCCTGCCTCCCCCCCCAGGGATGATTTCTCACTTTCTGTCTCTCTGGCAAGCACGCATGCCTTATAGCAAAAAACTCTCAAAAAAAAAGAAAGAAAAGAGAAGATAGAAAGAAAATTGATTTCTGATGATTTATGGAGTTGTCATGGCAGATGTAAACAAACTTTTATCTATTACTTTGGGTTTTCTTACACATATAGGCAAACATAATGTAATACAGATTGGTTTCCATTCACTTTTACATGTGTTTATTGTCAGTCTACCTATAGTTTCTTAGGTCTTTATCAACAAACACTTGAAAAACATACCACTTCGCATATGACTACTGAAAGCATTTTTTAATATCTTCATTGAGAATTACATCTTATATAATAAAACTGCTCTCAAAGTCAATATTTATTTAACGTTTTGCTCGCTTTGGTATTTATTTTACTCCTTTCTCCTTACGACGTGCATCTAGTCAGATGTGCTTTAACGCAGTATTACACTGTGCAACTTTCTCCTTTACTTCAAGGAGGTGGTGGGCAGGTGGTGACGGGGGAAATGAGACCTTAGTTTTTTCAAAAGTTCAGCTTACCGGCATTTGGCACCTGAGACAGACTGGCTCTTCTTCTGCGGTTTCTGTGTAGAACCTAACAGCCTTTCCTCTTCCTATGGTTTGGTTTTGTTGTATTTTTTATCTCAAATACAAACAGGTAAGATCTGACTTCCATCAAACTAGTTTTCCCTCTGTATCTATCCTCTCGCTTCATTAAATTGGCCTTTTTTGAGCCTCTAACATCGTATATCCTTCTTTCACTTTTGCTGCTTTGCATATAATTGGCCTACTATGGAATTTTAACTAACCAGTGACCCTTCGGATCTCACCTTGAAATTTATTCCGTTCACTGTGGAAAACCCACTGGGTATATAGTCTCTGCTTACCATAAACCTTTCTTCATAGAACTTAGCACAGTTAGCATTATTTTTTAAACATATGTAACTACATGTTTAACGTGGTTCCCTCCAGCTACATTTTAAAGTCCATCAAAATAGGCTCTCTGGCTCTTTTCCTCACCCTTCTGTTCCTAGAACTCAGCACGATTCTATAGTGGGTACATGATAAATCAACAGATAACAGATAACCTTACCCAAATAGATGAACCCAATAATCGTGTCAATTTGGGTGAGCAAAGAGAGGGTGGTGTGTTCAGTGTAACACGCCAGTACTCTAAAAGCCAAGGTCTGGAAGTGAAGGTTACCTACAGAGGTAACTTAACAGAAAAATGTTAAGTTCAAATTCTTAGTAGAAACCGAATTGTTCATAGATTTTGCAAAAGTAATATTGAATTGTGAATTGAATTGTGAAGATAGAAAATTTTAAATTTAATATGAAAGAAGAGATAGTATTAGGTAATTAAAATAGCTTAGAAAGGAAAGATAATCAAAACTTTTTTAAAATGTAAATTAAACTCAAAGGAAACTTTATAAACTTTTGTACTGGACTCGTCACTGCTAGGCTCCCTTTATAAGTTACCACCAGTTACCCTGACTGTGTCACAGCCTTTTAACGTGTTTTAAGGGCTCTCCAGAGAGCACTGCAGGTATAGTGCTGCATATTATTGAGCATATTCATTAAATGAAGAACTGTAACTTTTTAAAAATCATTAATTATTTTAAAATCGTTATTATTACTAGAGGGTTCTGGAACTCACCATAGAGAGACAATGAGAGAGAGATAGAAAGTACCCCTCAGTAGGAGGTGAACACACTTCAATTATTTTCCTCCATCCTTCCATTCTGTCAGGATTTTGGACACATACGCACACACGCCTGGCATGTTTTTCAAGTCACTGGGCCAAGATCCAAACGACTGGAGTTGGCCATGTGGGATCTGTGCAAGGGCTTAACCACTGTGATATGGGGCTTGTCCCATCATTAATTCTTGGTGAATTTCACGATCAGATGTTTTGAAGAAAATTGACATTTCTGTTTATAATTTCAAGTAATTCACCACTTGAGGCAGTCAAATTAATTTTTTGGTTGTGTTACAGAGTCCTCTAAAAGGGGTTAGAAAGAGTAAATCAATTTAAGTGTACAGAACAATATGAAGAAAATTTGTCTTTAGATAATAATTCATGGAAAAACTAATGACGTATTCTTTTGACTGCTAAAAATAATTTTTCTGAACAACACTGTACTTACTGTTGGTAGCAACTGATGAACCATGAATATGGATGAGCATTTTCTAGGCACTCAAGAACCCTTTGAGGACAGAGCCCCATTTTTACTGGTTGCCTTGCTGTTTTCATAAAGATGAAAGTTCTCCAGCAGACCTCTAGGGGGAGTAATGAGGATGCATTAGGTATGCCTAATGTCTTAAAATTTTTAATCTAATTTTTCCCTTTTTCTATAGCTGATTTCCAGGAACAAAACACTGGAATATCCTTACCAATACATTACCAAAATTTTCTCTTTTCCAATGATGTCCCCTTGTATAAACAGTAATACCTACTAGTTAGTGCAAAAGAAATATTAAAATAGCCCTTGATTAAAAAAAAAAACTCATAATGAAAAATATTTTATTTTTTTCAGAGTTTATAAAATAGAAAGCATAATTTTATATTTAAATAAATTTTTAAAACATAAAATTATGCAACCAGCAGTTGATGTAATGGCTAGGTCACTGGACTCCCATGTAGTCAACCACAGTTTGAGTCTTGGACCCAGTAGCTTAAGCACAGGCTGGGCACATGTGCGTGCATACCCAAGATCCTGAGAGGAGAATGGAGGAGAAGGGATTGCAGCATGGCCATCCCCCCTGGGGGGGTTGATTCTTCACTTTCTGTCTCTCTGCTTCTCTTTCTGGCAAGCACACACACCCTGTAGCAAAAACTTCTCAAAAAAAAAATTTTTTTTTTAAATATTAAAGGGGCCAGCAGGTGGCATGGTGGTTAAGGCACTTGACAGACACATTACTGACAGTGGTTCAAGTCCCAGATCCAGCAGCTTGAAACACATTGGGCAAGTGTGTATGTGTGCCCCAAATTCTCCTCCAAGAGGGGAATGGAGGAAAAAGGATTGCAGCATGGCCATGTGGCCATACCCCTGAAGGGTGAGGTCTCACTTTTCCTCTCTCTGTCTCTCCCTGTCTCTCTCCAGGCACCCTCTGGCAAAAACCTAATTTTTTTTTTTTGATTTTAGTCTATTAGTTCTGAACTAATTATGACAAAAGCTTCCCAATGAACCAAAGGAAACCCATCTTCCAGATAATGAAATCCAAATCACAGAAGCAACTACAAATAATACAAATAACACATTTATTTATAAAAATAAACTGAAAATGCTGTTTGTCTGCTATTTTCCCATGAAGCATAGAATACATGGCTATAAAAACTGTTGTATGTCAAATACAAATTACCAATGACTTTTTAATTAAGTAAAAGAACAAATAGATGTCCAACACAGATGTTTGGTGTGCAGTTCACTACGTTAGACTTCTGGGTTGTCAATGATATCAAATGATCTTTCTTAAAAAGCCTGTGACCACTTCTTTATTCATTCAACCACACCATCTCTTTACTGTTATCCTGTAACTTTTTAATATGCAACCTGTGTGCGTTTTTATGAGATAACTAATTTTTATAGAAGGAAGAGAAATCACTGTCTTGAGGATTCTTAACATTTTCTTTTTGGGGACTCCTGCAAGAAAATACTTGTGGTCTCAGAAGTTCTGGGACCTTCTGTGCAAACAGCACACGTCATTACCCTGGGCGGAAGTGACCGTGCAAATATTAGAAGCGCATTGAGAAGTCAGTAGGAACTGACTCCCCCCCCCCAATCACTGTGGGTGAAGGGCTGAATGTAGAAAGGTTCAAGCAATCGGCAACAATGCCGTCGTTCTGTTACGGCTTCAGCGGCGTGGGCGAGACGGCAGACCTCCTTTCTCTGAAAACAGGGCGTTGGGTCCTCCTGCTGTTCGTGTGTCTGTGCTCCTTCACTCCCGTCTCTTTGCATCTCCGTATTTTGAAATAATGAGCCATTCCAGGGAGCCCTCCTATCTCTGCTCTTTTGCCTTCTTTCATGGTAAATCAATTTATAATTTACAAACTTAGTTGCTGCATGTTGGTTTTCTTGGGCTCACATCTGCAAATAGTTTATTTCCATAGGGAATATTTCCATAGAGGAGTTTTGCTTGTTTCTTGTTGGTTTCTTATTTAGTACTTTCATCTGTTTATTTGATCTTCTTGGTAATTTCTGAGAGAAGAGATTTAAGGCTGTGGCTCTTTTTTTTTTTTTTTTTATTTGCTCCCAGGCTCCCAGGGCTCTGCTGATGGCTGTCAGACTAGAGGCAGATGATTTTCTGTAGACCGTATCAGTGAGTACATGTGCTCCAAGGTTGAGGGATTGGCTGCTCGGAGGTGGTTTCTGTGAAATCAAATCTGGCCTCCAGAAGTCACAAGAATGAATCTGAAGTGAGAAAAATGAACTGACAGGCCTCAGAAAAAGGTGTTTCTTCCAACTTGAAGGAGCTGTCAGGACAAAAACAAGTAACAAATGATCAGTTTAAGCAGTAAGTATAATATAATTAAAATGTACCAAAATATTATAAGTCAGTCAGTCATTGTTAATGTCACACATAGTTTTAAATTTTCCGAGTTATCAAATATTTTATTTTGAATGTCTAAACACAAATGTAAAGAGAAAAAAATCCAGCCAATTTAATTTAGTGCAGTCTAACTGAGCAAATTTTAACATGATTTGAATCTGGCTTTTTTTTTTTCTCGAATCAGCATCGAGACAACTCTGGGTAGTCTCATAGCCACACCATCTTAAGTTCTGGAAAGGGAAAATGCTATGTACAGGATGGGAAAGTGATGTACAAAAACACAAGTGAAGAAAATGAGTAGAGGGAACCAGCAATTAGCGTAATGGCTATGTCGCTGGACTCCCACGTAGTCGACCGCGGTTTGCATCCCGGACCCGGTGGCTTAAAACTCACGCCTGGAGCGTGTGCGTGTGTGCCCAAGATCCCGAGAGGAGAATGGAGGAGAAGGGATTGTGGTGTGACCATCCCCCCTGGGGGGTGATTTCTCGCTTTCTGTCTCTCTGTCTCTCTCTGTCTGTCTGGCGAGCGCACGCGCCCTATAGCGTAAACCTCTCAAAAAAAAAAAACATAAATAAAAAAAAAGAAAATGAGTAGAAAAACAATTCGGCTTTGGTTACATTCTGAAGTTTGTTTGCATTAACACAGTTTAAAAGGCCGGATTCCTGTGACTGACTGAAGCCTAGCTGCTGTGACTGGCTGTAACCTAGGAAAAAGAAAAAAAAAAAAAAAAGGCAGCCTTACCTATAATTAATGAGGTCACATTTTGTTTACGGAAACCAAGCAGATACAGGGGCTTTGTCAATATTCTTTGACACATCTATTCCATATCTCATCTAAATTTTATATATAAAAACATTATATTGTAATTCAGCCATCACAACTTAGTAGCCGTATCCTTACGATGAAAAGATCTTCTCTTACATCTTTAACAGCTTTTAGATCTTCAGATAAAT
Organism: Tupaia belangeri chinensis; assembly: GCF_000334495.1. NCBI lineage: Eukaryota > Metazoa > Chordata > Mammalia > Scandentia > Tupaiidae > Tupaia > Tupaia belangeri. The sequence continues at coordinate 1,341,490 of NW_006159861.1, read as the reverse complement.
ATGTTTATTTTCAAAAATATCAAGTTCCCAAGGTATTTCTTCTTTTAAAAGAATGATTTTATTTAACTGTTTAATGTATTTATTTTTATTTGACCATAAAAAGACAGAGAGAGAGAGAGAAAGTGAGAAAGCAAGCTGCCAGGTCCAGGGCTTGAACCACAGTCGGCCGTGTGGGAGTCCAGCACCCCTAATTGCCATGCAACCTACTGGCCCCTCTCAAGATATTTCTTAGCAATTCAAATTATACTTTTTTTCATGTATATCACCCACAAAAAATAGTTAAGACTTCCTTCTCCATTATGGGTAATTAGGAGCAGTCTACTATTTTTGCAAACTCCAGTCCACCCTTCAAGTCTCAGTTCAGATGCCACCTTCTGAAACTTAGTACTCCCATCTTGTTTTTTATTTGTATTCAAACACATCACAGCCTTTTTTAAAAACCCCTTCAGATACCAATGAATTGTTTGTGAACATGGTGTCTACAAAAGTACCTGACAGATAGTAAGTGACAAATATTATTCAATGAACACGTGGGTCAAAGAATGATGTGCAGTTGTAATAAGCAGTAGTAGATCGTAAAGGTTGGTAAAGGCTTCCACGTTGCAGGCCCTGTCACTGTCACACAGTGTAGGGCAGGGTTCTGCTTGCTGGAAGCCACGTGGTCAACTGAGGGTTTCGGTCCCCAGGATTGCTTATAAACAGGCTCGGTGCTGTTGACACTGAGTGGGTCAGAGGGCACATGCATGGAACAGGCTCTTGTCTCACACGTGAGGCATTCGAGACACGGACACCTCACTGCAAAGCAGTATTGTTGGGAGAAAGAGAGCCCCCAAACGTGCATACAGGACCCAGAGTGGGCTCCCCATAGGCGGGTAAGCTTTGGGCCTTTTATCCTAGTTGGAAAGAGGAACAGGCCTGTTCTTCTCCAGAAGTATTGTCTCATCAGGTGATTTATATTTCTATTTTGGTATAGGGAAAATAAAGCTAATGTATAATATTGTCCCCAATGCTTCCAGATGCTGATCTAATCCTTTGTCCATCTTTGTTACCAGTTGATTCCCATGAAGTTCCTGGTTTGAATCTCGGCTGTCCCAAGCCTGAGGCTCATGCTCAGCTGACCTTACCATCATTCCCTCTAAGGACGTTATTTATGGCTATGGGGAGGGCTCTGTCTTTAAGCAGCATAGAATGTCAGGGGGATGGCCACGCTTTCATTGTTCAGTCTCCCCTGCAGTTTCTCCATTTCTCCAAGGAGTGGTGGTCTCAGGTACAACTAATATGGAACCCAAGGTACATTGTTTCCAGCAGTTCCTACAGACAACAGGGTGGCATGGTGTTTCCGTTCTCAGGAAACCCGACTCCTTGGTGTGTCGCCAAAGATCCTGAGGAGCTGAAGGGCTGGGGAAGGGGGTCACTACATGACAGGGGCCAGTGGAGGGTGCTTTTCTCTTTCCTCCCCTCTCTCTGTCTCCCATGTGCAGAAATATATGCTATCAGAGACAGAAAGAAAGACTTCTGTGAAAATATAATCGACACATTTAATTATCTTCATTCCACATACATGCATTTGGTATTCACACAGATACATAATTAGGTTCCTATGTATATGTTCATATATATATATATATATATGTGTGTGTGTACCTAGTTTTATATATACATATATGTCACCTAGGTGTGTTTTTCATAGTTTGTATTTAATAATAAAATGAAAATGCTAATTGTTGTAGAATTGTTGCTTAAACATCAGTAGCAACAAGAGTACTGGTTCTCTGAACAAACACGGAGACTTACATTTCTGGATGACACCAAAGTGGCACAAATTGGCTGATGGCAGCCGTGTGCTGGGATTATGTGGGGCATGGCTAGTTCTATCCAGCCTTCTTGCTCCTTTGTATGGATATGCTTTTGCATCTTCCTAAGCAGCTCCACAACCAAAAGACTGTTTTCTACTGCATTGAAATCTTAGTGAGTTTTGAAGATGTTCCAGACTTTCAGGCATTTCCCTGGCATCTGATACCTCACTCACCCTTTCGTATAACATCTTTAAAGATGAGCCAGAGTAAGTCCCTGATACACATCAACTTAATTGTGCATGGTGATTTCTCTAGTTTTAATCTTGGAGTTGGGAGAGTTACTTGTTTTTGTGGAGAAGAAATGAAGAATTGTGAAGAAGAGAGTACCTGGAGGAAGTATGGAAAGGATGAAGATAGGGAGTAGAAATGACAACACGGTAGACATTCTCAGCAAAGGATGGCCATGACATTAGCCAAAAGCAATAAATAGTCACTGTAGTTGCAGATGCTTTCTTAAAGGCAAATCTAAGAAAGCAAAATCACCCATTTCTTCTCACTAATTTATAAGAGGGTTTCATTCAGTTATCATCTATTCAGGATATGAGAAAACATTATTCCAAGGCTTTTCCTGTTTCATCATTTATTTATTTATTTTTTTTAGGTATCTCATGGAAACAGAAATTCACTCCTCATCCCTCAGTGGGAATATATTAAAAGAACAAACTGAAAGTGTCTAATACAAGTCTGTATCTGCTGACTGGACTATAAGATTGGGTATAAAAGAAATTCACTTAAGTTTTACTAAGTTTTGAAGACTTGTTACAGATATTCAGGATTCTTGCTGGATGGTGAAAAATATGAATGATGCAAGATAGCTTTTAGGCTTTGAATCATTAAATTCAATCCATTAACCTCTGGTCCACTTTTTAAAAGCCTCAAATAACTTTTCATGTAAAATTTGCCAATTTAGTAACTTCATGAACTTCCACTATTTTAGGTTTTAAAATATAAACGTTTTAAAATCTCCACATTTTTGGGGGGGTCTGTTTACTTCAATTATGGAGATATGTTATACAAATTTAATAAGTTTATCCAGCTTTGAAATAATAAAAAATTACATGCACCAAGGGCTTGTATAACTAAAAATGAATTGTAGTGCACTACATGGAAATGTTTTCTGACCCATTCTTCAGGTCAGTGGGTTAATTGCTACATTCTGTTTAAAAGGCTTTGCTTAAAATCAATTAAGACTTTACTCACTTTTTGGATAGAATACATCAAAGTTTTCAAATACTTCAAGGGTCATTTTTTTCATTCTTGCAAATCTTTTCAGATGTAAATGAGATATACAAATTATGAATGATGCTAGATAAATTTTAGGCTTTGAATCATTAAATGTCAAGTTAATTAATTGATATAAGTAGCATTTAAGTGACTGAAATCATTTTTACATGTAAGGCCAGCATGATTTAAAAATGCCAAAGACAGTGAACAAAATTAAAGAGGCACTAAAAATAACATAGAAAAGTTTATCTAGGGACCAGCAGGTGGCATAATGGTTTCATTGCTGAACTTGCACATAGTTAACCATGGTTCGAGTCCCAGACCCAGTGGCTTAAACCTCACACCAGGCATATGTGCACGTGTGCCCAAAGATTCCAAGAGCAGAACAGAAGAGAAGAGATTGTGGTATGGTCATCCCCCTGGGGGGTGATTTCTTGCTTTTCAAAATTTGGATTTTAGGTGTTTTATTTTACCTTTGTCATATTTTGTTGTTTAGTACCTTTAATGACTATGTTGAATAGTGTGAGTGATTAAAAAAAGTCATAAAATCAGCTCATCATGAGGCCTTCTGATTGCAAAGTCTTGACTACCTTTTACTTTATTCTGCTATTATCAGTTGTTTTAATGTTCTTTGAAGTAAATTTGATCATTTATATTTTTCTATCAACTTAGTGATTTTTTTTACACATAAATATAGAAGTGTCTTGTTTCGGTTTTTGTGGGGGTTTTTAAGTGTATTTATTTGTCATGAGGGAAAGTGCATGAAACAGAGAGAGACAGAAAAGCACCCTGAACAGGGTTTCATTATGCCATGATCCCTTTTCTCAGCACTTCAGCTCCTTGGGACCTTGGGTAACCTGAGCTTGCACCTGGGGTACTTTAAGCCCATCTCAAAGACCTGAGCAGTGGTGGCTCCATGGCTTCAACGCTGCAGTTCAGTTTCCCACTGACTGTACCCCAGGTAGGCTGACAGAGAAGTTTCTTACCTGCTATTTTTTGTGATTGCTAAATTTATTCACTCGCTTTATGTATTTTTCTTAATTTTTTCTTACAAAAAGTTTATTCAATTCACTCAGTCAACACTGGCAAAATAAATTTCGGTTGTAATTTCACATGTATCAAAATTACAGGTGATAAAAAAATAACTTACTGATGTAAATTAATGATAAACTTACAGAAGATTGTAGACATTTTGCATACTAGTCAGTCCTTCCTTTTAAACAAAGTATTCTTTTGGTAAAGGATAAATTAACAGATGCAGACTATTGTGAACTAGTTCAGACAATGCAAAAAAAATAAAGTTTTGATTTTCCTCTTGTAAACGAAAGTTTATCATTTATAATCATTTTTCTTTATTTTTATACTCACCACCCACCACCTACTCTCTACCAACCACTTTCCCCTCTTACCGTCATGGGCATCTACTCCCATCCTCTGTACCATCACATCCTCAGCTCTCTCAGCCACTGCCATGAAATGCAAACACTCAGTACAAATCGAGTGGGGATATACAATGTGTGTCTTTTAAACTCTGGCTCAGTTCACTCAAAATTAAATCCTACATTCCTCCATTATAAGGAGAACCATAAGATTTTATTGTTTCTTATAGATATGTAATATTCCATAGTATATATATGCTGCAATTTTTTAACCCAGTTGTTTTTTGGACACTTAACATTTGTTCTATGTTTTAGAAATTATAAACAATGCTGCAATAACCATGAATGTGCAGATGTCTTTCTGATGTTTTTTTTATCCTTTGTGTAGATACCAAGAAGTAGGCTTCCTGGGTCATGTGGAAGTTCTATTTATAGGTTTTTGAAAAATCTCCGTATTGTATTCCACAGAGGTTGGACTAATTTACATTCCCACGAAAGTGTAAGAGAGTTTCCTTTTCACTAAAGCCTCACCAACACTTATTGTTCTTTACTTTTTGATCCTTGCCATTTTAACTGGGGTTAAATTACATTTCATTGTAGTTTTAATTTGCACCTTCCTTATGACAAGAGACTTCGAACAGTTTTTCATATGGCTCTTGGCCATTTGAAAATCTTCCTTGAATAGTTTTCTGTTTAATTCATTTGCCCATTTTTTAGTTGGATAATTTCTTTTTATATGAGTGAGCCACTTGAGTTCTCTATGTACTTTAGATATCAATCCCTTACCTGTGGAGTAATGTGCAAATATTTTTTTCCCATTCCAAGAGTTGTCTTTTTACTTTAGATGTAATTTGTTTTGCTATGAGGAAGCTTTTTAGCATGATGTAATCCCACTGGTCTATTTTAGAGATCATTGCTTGTGGTTTAAGGGTCTTATTTAAGAAATCTTTGCCTACTGTAATGTCTCCCGGTGTTTCCCCTGGGTTATTCACCAGTTTTGTAGTTAGAGGATTTATATTTAAGTCTTCAATCCTTTTTGAGTTAATTCTAGTTAATGGCAAGAGACAGGGTTTCAGTGTCATTTTTATTTGTCTTAATTTTTCATGCAAAAATCCATTTTAACATTAATTTGAAAATAAAAGATAACATAAACAATCAAGTATTTTGGTCCAGTAGTTGGCATGGAGATTAAGGCACAGGATCCAAAATGGCTGACAAGGCAGTTTAAGTCCTGGACCTGGTTGCTAGAAAATCATGCTGATGCATGCCCAAAAATCCCAAAAGGAGACTAGAGGAGAAGGGATTGCAGCATGGCCATTCCTCATGGGCGTGAGAGGTGATTTCTTACTTTATCTCTCTCTTTCTGTATCTCTCTGACAAGCACACACACCCTATAGTAGAAACAAACCAAAAAAATGAAGTGTTTAATTTTTAGTAGGTTTGTTGGTTTTTGAGTTTTTAAAATTCTTTCTTAGTATTTTCTATTTTCTTTATAAGTATTTTGTTATTCTTTTTTCATTTTCTTAAGTTGAATATATATCTGTCATTTTGAATTTATTGCTATATAAGTCAGAGAACATGGCCTGTTTAATAATCAAAATCCCCCAGTTTTTTTCCTATAACATGAATAAAAAGATAGCAACACATTTTATTCTTTTCTGTGAAAAGAAAAATGACCTTGAGTTAACTTTCAAGCACTGTTTCCATAGAAACTTGATACTGGTAGAATATCAGTTGTATAACTAAGCAACATTGCTTATGATAAAAAATAAATCCCGACTGGGAAACTGCATCTGGTCTGGTGAGACTGTGAATGACAATAACTTATGAACTTTCTTCTTTCTCCTTTTATTCTTTTTTAAAAAGATTGTTTACAAAAGGACTTCAAAAGTGCATGGGAAAATGAAATTATGGAATGAGTTAATTTTGGTACAAAAAAATGTTGAGATCTATGCATAGTTTTTTCAAAAAATACACATTTTCCATGAACTTTTTGAAGGTGCAGCATATTCATTTCTTCTGTGTGAAAAAGTGGGAACAGAGAGGAGTATACGACTGACACCCCAATAGGTCCATGCTACTATCCACCCCAGCAGGCCTCTGGTTGAGAATCTCAAAGCTCTGAGCAGGGGTTGGTCCCATGGCTTTCAACACTGCAGTTCAGTTTCCCGCTACATGGGAGTGCAGCCACACAGCCGTTACCCCAACTGCGGGTGCCTAAAATGATTATTTTAATGTGCGAAAAATGATACTGCTAATTCTAACACTGCGTTGTTAATTAACACAAAAACTGTTCTCATGAACTATCTGTGACACTTTCACTAATATTTTTTTCTTAACGTATGATAGAGCGCGTGGGTGTGCACGTGAGTGTGAGAGTGAAAGTGAGACGATGCGGGAGAGGGGCCGAGCCCATCTGATCAAGTGTAAGATACAAACGGTTGCCACGTGGAGTCCGGCTTCTCTTGAGCAGCACCTTACCCCTACGTC
>NW_006159861.1:1318101-1333864 GCF_000334495.1 Tupaia belangeri chinensis | reverse complement strand
AAAGACTGTTTTCTACTGCATTGAAATCTTAGTGAGTTTTGAAGATGTTCCAGACTTTCAGGCATTTCCTTGGCATCTGATACCTCACTCACCCTTTCGTATAACATCTTTAAAGATGAGCCAGAGTAAGTCCCTGATACACATCAACTTAATTGTGCATGGTGATTTCTCTAGTTTTAATCTTGGAGTTGGGAGAGTTACTTGTTTTTGTGGAGAAGAAATGAAGAATTGTGAAGAAGAGAGTACCTGGAGGAAGTATGGAAAGGATGAAGATAGGGAGTAGAAATGACAACACGGTAGACATTCTCAGCAAAGGATGGCCATGACATTAGCCAAAAGCAATAAATAGTCACTGTAGTTGCAGATGCTTTCTTAAAGGCAAATCTAAGAAAGCAAAATCACCCATTTCTTCTCACTAATTTATAAGAGGGTTTCATTCAGTTATCATCTATTCAGGATATGAGAAAACATTATTCCAAGGCTTTTCCTGTTTCATCATTTATTTATTTATTTTTTTTAGGTATCTCATGGAAACAGAAATTCACTCCTCATCCCTCAGTGGGAATATATTAAAAGAACAAACTGAAAGTGTCTAATACAAGTCTGTATCTGCTGACTGGACTATAAGATTGGGTATAAAAGAAATTCACTTAAGTTTTACTAAGTTTTGAAGACTTGTTACAGATATTCAGGATTCTTGCTGGATGGTGAAAAATATGAATGATGCAAGATAGCTTTTAGGCTTTGAATCATTAAATTCAATCCATTAACCTCTGGTCCACTTTTTAAAAGCCTCAAATAACTTTTCATGTAAAATTTGCCAATTTAGTAACTTCATGAACTTCCACTATTTTAGGTTTTAAAATATAAACGTTTTAAAATCTCCACATTTTTGGGGGGGTCTGTTTACTTCAAATATGGAGATATGTTATACAAATTTAATAAGTTTATCCAGCTTTGAAATAATAAAAAATTACATGCACCAAGGGCTTGTATAACTAAAAATGAATTGTAGTGCACTACATGGAAATGTTTTCTGACCCATTCTTCAGGTCAGTGGGTTAATTGCTACATTCTGTTTAAAAGGCTTTGCTTAAAATCAATTAAGACTTTACTCACTTTTTGGATAGAATACATCAAAGTTTTCAAATACTTCAAGGGTCATTTTTTTCATTCTTGCAAATCTTTTCAGATGTAAATGAGATATACAAATTATGAATGATGCTAGATAAATTTTAGGCTTTGAATCATTAAATGTCAAGTTAATTAATTGATATAAGTAGCATTTAAGTGACTGAAATCATTTTTACATGTAAGGCCAGCATGATTTAAAAATGCCAAAGACAGTGAACAAAATTAAAGAGGCACTAAAAATAACATAGAAAAGTTTATCTAGGGACCAGCAGGTGGCATAATGGTTTCATTGCTGAACTTGCACATAGTTAACCATGGTTCGAGTCCCAGACCCAGTGGCTTAAACCTCACACCAGGCATATGTGCACGTGTGCCCAAAGATTCCAAGAGCAGAACAGAAGAGAAGAGATTGTGGTATGGTCATCCCCCTGGGGGGTGATTTCTTGCTTTTCAAAATTTGGATTTTAGGTGTTTTATTTTACCTTTGTCATATTTTGTTGTTTAGTACCTTTAATGACTATGTTGAATAGTGTGAGTGATTAAAAAAAGTCATAAAATCAGCTCATCATGAGGCCTTCTGATTGCAAAGTCTTGACTACCTTTTACTTTATTCTGCTATTATCAGTTGTTTTAATGTTCTTTGAAGTAAATTTGATCATTTATATTTTTCTATCAACTTAGTGATTTTTTTTACACATAAATATAGAAGTGTCTTGTTTCGGTTTTTGTGGGGGTTTTTAAGTGTATTTATTTGTCATGAGGGAAAGTGCATGAAACAGAGAGAGACAGAAAAGCACCCTGAACAGGGTTTCATTATGCCATGATCCCTTTTCTCAGCACTTCAGCTCCTTGGGACCTTGGGTAACCTGAGCTTGCACCTGGGGTACTTTAAGCCCATCTCAAAGACCTGAGCAGTGGTGGCTCCATGGCTTCAACGCTGCAGTTCAGTTTCCCACTGACTGTACCCCAGGTAGGCTGACAGAGAAGTTTCTTACCTGCTATTTTTTGTGATTGCTAAATTTATTCACTCGCTTTATGTATTTTTCTTAATTTTTTCTTACAAAAAGTTTATTCAATTCACTCAGTCAACACTGGCAAAATAAATTTCGGTTGTAATTTCACATGTATCAAAATTACAGGTGATAAAAAAATAACTTACTGATGTAAATTAATGATAAACTTACAGAAGATTGTAGACATTTTGCATACTAGTCAGTCCTTCCTTTTAAACAAAGTATTCTTTTGGTAAAGGATAAATTAACAGATGCAGACTATTGTGAACTAGTTCAGACAATGCAAAAAAAATAAAGTTTTGATTTTCCTCTTGTAAACGAAAGTTTATCATTTATAATCATTTTTCTTTATTTTTATACTCACCACCCACCACCTACTCTCTACCAACCACTTTCCCCTCTTACCGTCATGGGCATCTACTCCCATCCTCTGTACCATCACATCCTCAGCTCTCTCAGCCACTGCCATGAAATGCAAACACTCAGTACAAATCGAGTGGGGATATACAATGTGTGTCTTTTAAACTCTGGCTCAGTTCACTCAAAATTAAATCCTACATTCCTCCATTATAAGGAGAACCATAAGATTTTATTGTTTCTTATAGATATGTAATATTCCATAGTATATATATGCTGCAATTTTTTAACCCAGTTGTTTTTTGGACACTTAACATTTGTTCTATGTTTTAGAAATTATAAACAATGCTGCAATAACCATGAATGTGCAGATGTCTTTCTGATGTTTTTTTTATCCTTTGTGTAGATACCAAGAAGTAGGCTTCCTGGGTCATGTGGAAGTTCTATTTATAGGTTTTTGAAAAATCTCCGTATTGTATTCCACAGAGGTTGGACTAATTTACATTCCCACGAAAGTGTAAGAGAGTTTCCTTTTCACTAAAGCCTCACCAACACTTATTGTTCTTTACTTTTTGATCCTTGCCATTTTAACTGGGGTTAAATTACATTTCATTGTAGTTTTAATTTGCACCTTCCTTATGACAAGAGACTTCGAACAGTTTTTCATATGGCTCTTGGCCATTTGAAAATCTTCCTTGAATAGTTTTCTGTTTAATTCATTTGCCCATTTTTTAGTTGGATAATTTCTTTTTATATGAGTGAGCCACTTGAGTTCTCTATGTACTTTAGATATCAATCCCTTACCTGTGGAGTAATGTGCAAATATTTTTTTCCCATTCCAAGAGTTGTCTTTTTACTTTAGATGTAATTTGTTTTGCTATGAGGAAGCTTTTTAGCATGATGTAATCCCACTGGTCTATTTTAGAGATCATTGCTTGTGGTTTAAGGGTCTTATTTAAGAAATCTTTGCCTACTGTAATGTCTCCCGGTGTTTCCCCTGGGTTATTCACCAGTTTTGTAGTTAGAGGATTTATATTTAAGTCTTCAATCCTTTTTGAGTTAATTCTAGTTAATGGCAAGAGACAGGGTTTCAGTGTCATTTTTATTTGTCTTAATTTTTCATGCAAAAATCCATTTTAACATTAATTTGAAAATAAAAGATAACATAAACAATCAAGTATTTTGGTCCAGTAGTTGGCATGGAGATTAAGGCACAGGATCCAAAATGGCTGACAAGGCAGTTTAAGTCCTGGACCTGGTTGCTAGAAAATCATGCTGATGCATGCCCAAAAATCCCAAAAGGAGACTAGAGGAGAAGGGATTGCAGCATGGCCATTCCTCATGGGCGTGAGAGGTGATTTCTTACTTTATCTCTCTCTTTCTGTATCTCTCTGACAAGCACACACACCCTATAGTAGAAACAAACCAAAAAAATGAAGTGTTTAATTTTTAGTAGGTTTGTTGGTTTTTGAGTTTTTAAAATTCTTTCTTAGTATTTTCTATTTTCTTTATAAGTATTTTGTTATTCTTTTTTCATTTTCTTAAGTTGAATATATATCTGTCATTTTGAATTTATTGCTATATAAGTCAGAGAACATGGCCTGTTTAATAATCAAAATCCCCCAGTTTTTTTCCTATAACATGAATAAAAAGATAGCAACACATTTTATTCTTTTCTGTGAAAAGAAAAATGACCTTGAGTTAACTTTCAAGCACTGTTTCCATAGAAACTTGATACTGGTAGAATATCAGTTGTATAACTAAGCAACATTGCTTATGATAAAAAATAAATCCCGACTGGGAAACTGCATCTGGTCTGGTGAGACTGTGAATGACAATAACTTATGAACTTTCTTCTTTCTCCTTTTATTCTTTTTTAAAAAGATTGTTTACAAAAGGACTTCAAAAGTGCATGGGAAAATGAAATTATGGAATGAGTTAATTTTGGTACAAAAAAATGTTGAGATCTATGCATAGTTTTTTCAAAAAATACACATTTTCCATGAACTTTTTGAAGGTGCAGCATATTCATTTCTTCTGTGTGAAAAAGTGGGAACAGAGAGGAGTATACGACTGACACCCCAATAGGTCCATGCTACTATCCACCCCAGCAGGCCTCTGGTTGAGAATCTCAAAGCTCTGAGCAGGGGTTGGTCCCATGGCTTTCAACACTGCAGTTCAGTTTCCCGCTACATGGGAGTGCAGCCACACAGCCGTTACCCCAACTGCGGGTGCCTAAAATGATTATTTTAATGTGCGAAAAATGATACTGCTAATTCTAACACTGCGTTGTTAATTAACACAAAAACTGTTCTCATGAACTATCTGTGACACTTTCACTAATATTTTTTTCTTAACGTATGATAGAGCGCGTGGGTGTGCACGTGAGTGTGAGAGTGAAAGTGAGACGATGCGGGAGAGGGGCCGAGCCCATCTGATCAAGTGTAAGATACAAACGGTTGCCACGTGGAGTCCGGCTTCTCTTGAGCAGCACCTTACCCCTACGTCACCCAGCTGATCCTCGCTGATATTTTCTGAAATACAGCAAAGCTCTGATGGCTGCCTGGCTTTCCCGAGTCCAGGAGCTGCGCGGCGCACATACTGCCTGCTCCGTGACGAGCCACACGCAGAACGAGCTCTGCGTTAGAAGAACTCGGGGTGAGTGCATTTGATTGTGGGTGCTTCTGCCGGAGAGTTCAGAGAGATGATATGGAAGTCTATAGAGATTAGATGGTCATTTCCTACAATAAGTACCTCTTACCCTGAAATGTCACACTCATCTCAGAATGGGCCTTCTCATCTGAGCCAGGGCATCAGGTGGTCACGTTCAATGACATCCCTCCAAATGACGAGGCCACGTGCAAAACGTGCAGGGCCCGTGAGGGAGGGCATGCAGAACCCCGTTCAAAACGCAGGGGCGTTTTCTTTTCTTATACAGCCTCTCTGGTTTTCGTTTGCTGTTTATGCCATGCTCTATTTGGCACAGGAAACTTGCAGAATGACTGCCAACCTCACAGCCTTGGGACTCTGTCCTCCAACTCACAGCGGGTCCCTTGGCTGCCAGCTCAGGGGCTCTCTGGGAAACGGCGGCAGCCCTCTTAGGCTGGGAGGGGAAGGGTGTGGCCAGCAACTCAGTCAGCAGCTGGGACTGCACCCAAGGGAGGCCCTAAGCCACCAGCCCACTCAAGAAGTGCTTCTGAGGCCAGTGTTCTGTGCAGGTTCGGGGGTCACATGCCCGTGAAGTTGTCCTGAAGGTCTGCCCCAAATAGATCTTTTCATATGCCTCACTCCAACCCTCTACACTAAAATCCAAAGCTCCAACGCTTTTGTGTTGGGTTTTCCATTCAACAGAAATTACAGAACACTGTATATGAAAGGTAGTAAAATAAAAGGTGAGAAAAGAATGCTTTAAGATACACACCAGATTGATATTTTTATTCCTTTTTATACATATATTACAAAGGCCCACTTGTTACCATTTTGCCATGTCTACATCAAAAAACTTGAATATTTATCTATCTCTGTAAACTTTATTCTCTAGGGTAAGGACACAATTGTAAGTTTCATCTACAATATAAAAATACGTACAAATAAATTAGGTGGCGGTCAGCAAGTGGTGTGGTGGTTAAGGTGCTAAATTCTCATATGGCCAACTATGGTTCGAATCCCAAACCTGGCAGTTTGAACTCATTCCAGGTGTGTGTGCATTCGGGCTCAAAATCCAGTGAGGAGAATGGAAGAAAAAGGACTGTGGTATGCACGTCTTCCCTGGAAGGGGATTTCTCACTTTCCCACCCCGTGTCTCTCTCTGTGGAGCACATGTACCCTCTGGCAAAAATCTAAAAAATAAAAAGTGAACTTCCCAAAGAAAATTGCTATGAAGATAAAGAAATGCTATTGTCCATGAATGCCGGCATTCACAAAGCAAAAGACTATTACTTGTACAAAAAATGAACCTGTTATCTCTTTTTTTGAAATATAGTGATGGGGTTCAAAACACGCTATCCCCAAATCTGGCACCTTGGTGTCCTGAGGATGTTAAGATGAAGGAATTTGGTAAAAACTACAGAAGAAGGAAGGAGTCTCGAAACTGCTCCTGCCCTTATTCTCTGAAGCAGGGCATAAAACCCTCATGCTGGAAGGCCCTTCCCTATGCAGAGAAGACAAGACACTTAGCTCTGAAACCAAGGCCACACAGAAGAGAGCGGGCAAACCGGCCGTGTTTCTTCTAGTTTATTACCGTTAGGTCATACGCTTTATCCACACGTACTTCTCCACAGCCATTTCTCCATCAAACCTAGACATAGAAAATACAGACTTATCCATTTCTCTGGTCTTCACGTTCTTATCAATGCTTCCCTATCATGTCAACTTGTTTTTGTTTTCTTAGTTGTTTTTTTTTGAGAGGTTTTTGCTATAGGGCGCATGCACTCGCCAGACAGACAGAGAGAGACAGAGAGACAGAAAGCAAGAAATAACCCCCCAGGGGGAATGGCCACGCCACAATCCCTTCTCCTCCATTCCCCTCTCAGAATCTTGGGCAAGCACGCACACGCGCCTGGCGTGAGTTTTAAGTCACCAGGTCCTGGATGCGAACCACGGTCGACTACATGGGAGTTCAGCGACATAGCCATTACGCTAACTGCTGGTCCCTCATGTCAACTTGTTTTAAAAAAATATGTATACTTCTGTTAATCTTATGATAGGGACTTCAGTCATGAACCCAGAAAAAAGCAAAGAAAGATGTTTCTCCTCTCTTAGTTTTAATAATGATGGATATTGTATTTAATGAAGAATGCTATTAATATTACTCTGATGAGGTAATTTTTAAAGATATGAGTAGTAACTTTATGAGTATTTCAATTTGGGATATTATGTCAGCCTATTGAAATATTTTTTATTATTGCTATATACATGTTGAGATTAAATGGCATTGTCAATTTCTCCTGTAGGAAAGGAATAAATAACTTTAAAAAAAATTCATCTTTTTTTCCCCTTATTTTAGATTCCATGTTGAAAATACCTTAAAAAATCCTTTCTAGAAATCCTTTTAAGTGAGCTATTAAATTAGTCAAAACCACCAACAACTTCATATAATTAAGTGCAAATTATCTATTGGTTAGCAAATGCTTACATATTTGAAATACAGTGCCTGGTATGCTGTGATGGTTTTGCAGTATGGATTCAAAGTTAAGTCCCATTCTACAGTCTTTCAGAGTCTGAACAAGATAGTTTCTGAGACTCAGTTTGCTCATTTGTCAAAACAAGTATGATTTGCTCATCTGTGAAAACAAGTCGGATAGACATTAATGTCTACGTCCAGGGTCTAAGTTAGTCACTGAGAACATAGCTAAAAAGTCACTTGTAATATGCATCTATTTTCTTTTTACAAAGAGAAATATGTAATATATATAATTAGGATTCACACATTTGTGTCCAGTCTGCCACAACTGAAGGAGGCCACAATAGCAGATTTTCTAAGGTATAAAACTAGAATCAGGATCAATGTCTAACGCTTTTCCTTCAACTTTTATTAAAATATCAGCAGGTACTATTTTTGCAACCGAAGAGTTATGAGTATTTTCTGCTGCTATTTAAATGTTTTAGGGAATGTAGAGCATCATATAAGAAGGGCTGAGGTAGAAATACTAAAGTGGTCATGTTAGAAGCAGTCTCCAGGATACTCTGTCTTTCCCATGAGCACAGAGGAGCACACTCCACGAGGGCGTTACTTCACCTGAAGAAGGGGGATTCACCACGTAAGCACAGATGTAACTCGGGCTCCTCCTGATCCTCAGTGATGGGTCAGAGGACAGCTTCTGTGTGTGTGTTTTCCTCTAAAAGAAAACTAAAAACCCTGCTTTCATCAATTTAAGCTAGGCAGGAAATTTACTCAAGCTAATAACTGTGAATTATTTTCTCTAAAGCCAAAATTGTTTTTGAAAATCCCCTCCTGCCTAAATCCCTTTTCTGGCCCTCCCCTTTAGTATTTTCTTTATTCACTGATAGCTGCTTAAAGAAACAGTGGGGCCAGAGTGGAGAGCGCTATGAAATGGACGGCTGTGATATTTATTCCCCCTTGTGGCCAAACTCTGTGTAACTGCGTTAAGTACCATGGGCTGCTGTGTTCACGCGTGCACATTCTACCGACTCCTACTGGAAGTGAGCTGTGCTAGAAGAATGGCATGATCGTTTCCCGGTGAAATGAGGGTACCTTCAATCAAAACAAAATTAAGATTGTTCCTCCTCCTCCTTGTTTAAATGTGCATGTCAAATCACACTCACTTTCCATTTTTAATTTATCGCATGTAACAAGCGATAGCAATACTGCGCACCTCTGATACCCACTGGTGTTTTCCAGCCATTAAACACATTAGATAGGCCATCAAATGCTGCTCTCGTCTTCACAAAATGGCCTTTCATTGTTTACCCCCAACGTTTAAGTAACAGGGTGCCTCTTGTGAACCAACAAGAGATTATGGGTTGCAATTTTATTAATATATGATCAGGTTAACTAATCACCCCGCCCCAAGTATAGGTAGGGTAAGAGTCAAGGACGGTTTTGTCAGCCACACCTGTTCTGCACAATAAAGTTGGTATAGTCTGCAAAAGCATCAAGGAGAGCCCAGCGTTACTAAGGTCTCAGAAGATCCTGCGCTTGGAGAAACAGTGAATTGTGTGCGCCAGAGTACATTTCTATTCTCCGTTTCCTTTTTCTTTTTCTTTCTTTCTTTTCTTTCATCTCTATTCTCCATTTCCTTTTTCTTTTTCTTTCTTTCTTTTCTCTCTTTTTTATTTTTTTGAGAGGTTTTTGCTATAAGGTTCACGCGTTCACCAGAAAGACAGAGAGACAGAGAGACAGAAAGCGAGAAATCACCCCGCCAGGGGGAATGGCCACACGGCAATCCCTTCTCCTCCATTCTCCTCTTGGGATCTTGGGCACACATGCACATGCACCTGGCGTGAGTTTAAGCCACTGGGTCTGGGACTCTAACCATGGTCGACTACGTGGGAGTCCAGCGACACAGACATTACGTCAACTGCTGGTCCCTTCATTTCTTTTCTAAAAAAACATATGTGAGGCCAGCAAGTGATGTGGTGGTTAAGACACCGGACTCCCACATGGCAGAGTATGGTTTGAGTCCCAGAGCCAGCAGCTTGAAACGTTAAGTACACGTGTGTGCGTGTGTGTGTGTGTGTGTGTGTGTGTGTGCCCAAAATCCCAAGAGGAGAGTAGAAGAGAAGGGACTGTGATGTGACTCTCCTCCCTGGGGGGAGATTTCTCACTTTTCCTTTCACTGTCTCTGTCTCTCCAGCAAGTGCATGTGCCCTATGGCAAAACCTGAAAAAAAATTGTACTCAAAAGGAATTAGAGGGGCCAGCAGATGGCATAGCAGTTACATTGCTGGATCCCACATGGCCACCTGCAGTTCGAGTCCCAGACCAAGCGGCTTGGAAATCATGTAGAGCGCATGTGTGTATATGCCCAAGATCCCAGGAGAAGAATGGAGGAGGAGAGATTGCAGTGAGGCCATCTCCCCGAAAGATGATTTCTCACTTTTTCTCTGTCTCTTCCTCCCTCTCTCTCTTTTTTGCTCCCTAAGGCAAAAACTTCTTCTTTCAGAAATGGAGTAAAAATATATTCCATTAAATTTTAGTTTCTTCTCTATTAGAAATGCTTCTCTCTCTTGGTGACTGTGACAGAATGAGGTAAGCTTAAGGACAGGAAACTGTTCTTGCTTCAGCTACAGTAGAGTGATAAGTCTGCAAAGTCCTTGTGAAGTATAACATAAGAAATTGACCCACTCTCAGGTTAAGTGAACATACCCTAGACACTTCAATAATGAAGTGCTTCATGGTAAATGGAAAAAAAAAAAAAGGCGCATAGGAGATGGCAGGTCAGAGGAATAAGCAGGTGGGAACATATCGATATTAAATTCAAGTCTTACCTGATCGCTCAAAATTGCTAAAACATTTCAAACGTGAGGTCAACAACAAATGTTTTAAATCTATTAAATGAAACATGATAACAATTTAAGATGGCATTTCTTTTGAAAATAAATGTTAAATGTTGCAACAATCAGCTATGCTTAATGCTACTGATAAATTTAGCAAGTACAGTGTCCAACAGATGGATGGCACTCAGTACATTATTGAACGCATTGAATAGGACGGCCTCATTTGTTTAGTTTCACTGCATTGAAGGTGTCGACCTTGATAAGATAGTGAGGGTCATGTGAGCCAAGTCCTTCACTTTAATAGTTAAGGGAACAGCCTTGAGAGACCAGGAAGCTCTCCTTCAGCTTAGACAACAAGACTTATTACTTTCCACTACAACACAAAATAACTCTTCCACAAAGGACGATTTTCTAGCAAACTGAAACTGACCTGATTACACATTTTATCTGTTAATTACTTTTGAAGGAAAGTTTCATTCAATAGTTTTTGTTTTGTTTTGTTTTGTTTTGTTTTAATTTTTCTAGAGGATGACAGAGAGAAACAGAGGGAGAGGAGAAAAGTAAGAAAGCACTCTTACATCCATTGAGGATGGTCACATGACAATCCCTTCTTCCCCTATCTCCTTCTGTGATTTTGGACACACACACACACGTCAAGCATGTTTTTTAAACCACCAGATCTGGGATTGAAAATACAGTCGGTCGTGTGGGACCCAGCTATCCTAACCACCATGCCACTGGCTGACCTAATTATTTTAAAAATACCTGTTTATAACAGACTACACCGGAGATAATTAAGTCTTTTCTTTCTTTCTTTTTTTCTTTTTTTTTTTTTTTGAGAGGTTTTTGCTACAGGGCGCACACGCTCGCCAGAAAGACAGAGAGAGACAGAGAGATAGAAAACAAGAAATCACCCCCCAGGGGGGATGGCCACACCGCAATCACCTCTCCTCCATTCTCCTTTCGGGATCTTGGGCATGCACGCACACGCGCCCGGTGTGAGTTTAAGCCACCAGGTCCGGGACTCGAACCATGACCGGCTACATGGGAGTCCAGCGACATAGACGTTATGCCAACTGCTGGTCCCAATTAAGCCTTTTCTTAATTACCAATATCCATAATTAAGAAAAACAACCATTGCTCTATGTCAGTGGTTATCTCAGGGGTGATGTGCCTCTCTGAATATTTGGTAATATCTGGAGCTATTTTGGGGTGTCACATTGGGGGGCCTGGGGGAGAACGTTGCTATTACTCATCTACAGGTAGAGGCCAGCAGTACTGCTGAAGGACATCCTGCAATGCATAGAAAACCCCTCCTCTTAAGAAAGAATGATCTAGACCAGGGGTCCACAACTCCCAGGCTGCAGACGGTACCACTCTGGCCTGATGTCCTCTCGTTGCTGCACAGCAGAGGTAGGCGGTGGGCAAGGGATGGGGCTCCGACTGTGTTTGCAGTGCTCCCCTCACTCGCGCTGTGGCCTGGGTGCTGCCTCCTGGTCTACCAGCAGCAGTCCTGGATTCTCATGGAAGCCTGAGCCCTATGGTGTGACAGTTTCACTGAACATTGCCACCTGGTAGTGATGGAAGGTGGGGTGCAAGGTGGATGTAATGCACTGGGGTATCCTAGGACAAGTCTCCTCACCCACACCTGTCTGGAGGAATTGTCTTCCACTGGGCTGGTCCCTGTTTCCAGGAGGGCTGCATTAGACCAAAACGTGCCAAGAATGAGAAATATTGCTCTGTAGTTTAACTAGGAGATTTACCTGGAGACTCTTTAAGTGTAAGGAGTTGTTTTAATCCATAATAAATTGCCCTGGCCTTCTAAGTTTTCTGAATTTAATTCAGGTCATTTAATGTCTTAAAAGTTTTGAATAGTGTTACTTTACTTATTGATACAATGTAACCTTCTGAATATCTACCCTTCTGCAGCTATCTGCAAAGCCACTATTGGATATACTTTCCTTATTACCTTTATTATCTATGTCTATTTTTTTTAGAGAGAGATTTTTGCTATAGGGTATGCATGCTCACTGGAGAGACAGAGAGACAGAAAGTGAGAAATCACCCTCCAAGGGGGATGGCCACACCAAATCCTTTCTCCATTGTCCTCTCAGGATTTGGGGTATTCATGTGCACACGTGGGTATGATTTTTTTCTTTCTTTTTTTCTTAAGAATTATTTATTTATTTAATTGCATTTGTTATTATTATTTTTTCAATTTGACCAGAGCAAGACAGAGAGAAAGAGAAAGGGAAAGTGAGAAAGCAAGCCACTGGGTGCGGGATTCAAACTGTGGTCAGCCATGTGGGAATCTAGCACCTTTAACCACCACGCTATCTGCGACTCCCCCTCCCTCGGTATGAATTTTAAACTCTGGGTATAGGACTCGAACTATGATTAACTATATGGGAATCCAGAGACATAACTATTATCCCATCTGCTGTCTCCATTTTACCTATACTTAATACTAGTAATCAGATTTGTAGTTAAAGAATAGAAAATAGTACTTGAAAAATATTTTTGTATATATATATATATACACATATATATATATATATACACACACACACATATATAAGAATTTATTATTAATTTCTATCTTATTTTGCATATTTTTATATAAAAAATCTCTAAAACAGTCAAGAAAAATGCAAATATTATCTACGAGGAATTAAAACTCTGTTATCTCTCCCTTTTGAAATAAATGATTTTAAAACTGAATACTGCTGATGTAGGTGATAGCTCATGTTATGCATAAAACAGGAAATCATGTGAATTACTATTTTAGAACCTTATTTATTTATATTTCTAATAATACTAGTTTAGAAAACTGAAGTGAAAATTAGTAATTTCGGCATCGTTTCATCCCTTCCACGAATTCATGGCTTCTCTGCATTCCTCAACTGGCCAGCAAAGGCGAGGCTTTCTGTGCAGCCTGGCAGTGCCAAGCACAGTCTTCGGCTCGCACAGTGTTGTCCATCCAACTACAGAAGTATTTATTGAAGTCCTACTAGGTGTCTTTCCTGTTCACGGCACTAGGAGAACAAAGGTGAATAAGTCTTTAAAGTACCAAATAATTTTTGAGCAGAAATATGAGAACAGTAAAAATCGCCTGGGGGAATTAGAAAACACTTCAAAGCTCAGTTTCCTTCCGAAGGCTGAATAGGATGTCAACAAGACCGAGAGAGTGGCTCAAGGAAAGCAGGGCCAGAGGAAGGAAAGCCTCTTCCGGAATGGTGATAAATGAATGCGGTGAGAGTCCAGTCCCCAGAAAGGGCAGCCACAGTGGGAGGAAAGGCTGGAGAAAGAACTCCGACCAGGTTTAAAGTTCCTGATTGTCCTGCTAGAGTTAGGATGTTACCATGTAGGTAACGAGGAGAAAAACCTTCAATGTTTTTGACAGATTTTCAATTTAAAAAGATATCTCTACAAGGGTGTAAAGAAAGAAATAGAAAGAGCAGAATTAGGATTCTGATTCGGAGCATCAGAGGAAAAGAAATCAGCAGGTTGACAAGATACCTGCACTTCCAAGTTTACTACAACACTGTTCGCAAGAGCTGAGGTCCTCAACGCTCCATCTGCAAATGGATGGGTAAAAAAATCACAGTACCCACACGCTTCCCACATACATACATAGACACAATGAAATATTATTCAGTCATAAGGAAGAATGAAATCCTGTCATTAGAGGCAACGTAGATGAGCCTGAGGGAAATTATGCCCAATGAAATAAACCAGGCGCTGGAAGACAAATAGCGTGTTCTCACTCGTAAGTGAACGCTGAAAGCTTTAATTGCAATGAAGTGGAGAGCACAAAAGGGGATACCAGAATACAGAAAGTGTAGACAGGAAGAGGAGGACTGGGAAAACTTCGTTAACAGATATAAAGTTGCAGTTCGAAGACAGGAGTAAGTTCTACAGTACTAATGCATAGAAGAGGAACTACAGTTAGTAACATTTTAATGTGTATTTCAGGATAGCTAGAAGAAGGATGGCGAATGCTCCCAAGGTCACAGTGAATGTGGAGATGCTGTAGTGTGGATTGCCCTGGTTTGATAATCACACATTGTGTGCACATACTGAAACTCACACTTACCCCGTAACTATGTAGAACTATTACATGATAGCAAATAAGATCCATTAATGCAATATGTAACCTAAAAGTGAATGAGATACAAAACTGAGAAAATGGCAGCAAGAACTGAGAAGAGGAAATGGATCTGAGTGTTACCCAGGGTGTTGAATTGACAAAACATGGAAAATAATTAGAGCTGAAAAATGAGAGGGCAAAAAAAAAAAAAAAAAAAAAAAGAGAGGGCAAAGGGATTTTTTTCCACTATGATTTCTACTGTTTTGATTTAAATGAATGGAAGACAACGAAGAGATTTTGGAGAAATCTTGTTAACACTACAGGATACACTAGTATGCTAAACACCCAAGCAATATGTGTCACAAAGGAAATTTAATGTATTCAAGTATGAATTATAAAAACATTGGTTTAACAGAAAAATCTGACTTCTTAAACCACAGACTTACCAAAAGAAACCCCACTTGTCAATATTGTTTATATTTATAAAAGAGGATTCAATAGGAAATATTTAAAATTCATTTTAGTATGTGCCATGTTTTTTTGGTTTTTTTTTGAGAGGTTTTTGCTGTAGGGTGCGTGTGCTCACCAGACAGACAGAGAGAGACAGAGAGACAGAAAGGGAGAAATCACCCCCCAGGAGGGATGGCCACCCCACAATCCCTTCTCCTCTGTTCTCCTCTTGGGATCTTGGGCACGGACGCACATGCGCCGGGCGTGAGTTTAAGCCACAAGGTCCAGGACTCGAACAGCGGTCGACTATGTGGGAGTCCAGCGGCATAGCCATTACGCTAACTGCTGGTCCCAAGTATGTGCCATGTTTTAATTGAGTAATGTCGGGTATATGTGGGGAACCAAACCCTGAAAGAGTAACTTCAATCATCACAAGGAAGAAAATGCCTGATTAGTACCCTAGAACTCAATGGAGGCTGTAAATACATTCAGTGTCTGGTTTTCAATGGCCTCAGTCCCTGAAGAATCAAATGAAAACTCTGGAAAAAGACAATCAATCCTATTAAAAGATGGGAGAATGAGTTGAAAAAACCACTCTCTAAAGATGACATACGAATAGCTAAAAGGCATATGAAAAAATGCTCAACATCCCTCATTGTAAGAGAAATGCAGATCAAAACAACAATGAGATATCACCTAACCCCAGTCAGAATGTCTAAGATTAAAAAAAAAACAAAAAATGATAAGTGTTGGCGGGGGTG
>NW_006159861.1:1317157-1317880 GCF_000334495.1 Tupaia belangeri chinensis | reverse complement strand
CATCCATAAAAAACAACAAAACCCTGACTTTTGAAAGGAAGTGGATGAATATGGAAGACTTACTGCTGAGTAAAGCAAGCCATGCTATGAAGGAGAGGCATTGTATGTCCCCACTTAATATATACTGAGTGTCTGCACTCTAAAAAAGAAATATATATATATATATATTTAAAACCATACTGCTTCTGTTGTTATAGAGTTATAAAATTATACAAAATTATAAGACATATTTTGAACATTATCTTTAAAATTCAGTATTTTGAAATTTTGAAAGTTGTTTGTAAACTGTCAAGAATTATGGAGTATAAGCTAAAATTTTTTGCTATGTAAAGTAAATGTTTGTGGAAAAATGTAAAAATAAATAAATGAAAGAAAAAAAAATGAAAACTCTAGACCTGGTCCCTTATAAATATACAGATTTACAAACACACAGCATTTATGGATAATTTCAAGATGGCCATCCGTGGGACCAGCAGTTAGCATAATGGCTATGTTGCTGGACTCTCATGTAGTCGACCGCGGTTCAAGTCCTGGACCACTGGACCAGTGGCCAAAACTCACGCCGGGCGCGTGTGTGTGCGTGCCTAAGATCCCGAGAGGAGAACGGAGAAGAAGGGATTGCGGGGTGGCCATCCCCTCTGGGGGGTGATTTCTTGCTTTCTGTCTCTCTGTCTCTCTCTGTCTTTCTGGCGAGCGCATGCGCCCTATAGCAAAAACCTCTCC
>NW_006159861.1:1314874-1317123 GCF_000334495.1 Tupaia belangeri chinensis | reverse complement strand
GCTCTTCCATTGCATGGGGCTCAGCTTCAGATCCATAGGTCTAAATTAGGCAAGTTTAGTTACAGAAAGGTATTATTTTTAAAAATCAAATGTTGATTTTTGTGGTTAACTCTTTAGCATCAATGAAGAGTGTTCTTCCTTATACATACTCTTAAAAACTCGGGGTTTTATAATTCAGCTGTAAACATTTGGGGTGAATGCTTCTTTGTAGGAGACAGGGATGGGAAGAATGGGCTGTGAACTGGAAAATCACTAGCAGCGTCCCTGGCCTGCCCTCCCTAGGTGTCAGGAACAGTTGTGACAGACTCACAATCTCTATCCATTATCAAATGCCTCCTGGGAGTCCATATAGTTTCATTTGAGAGCTATCAATATTGGTAAAATATTTGCTTATATTTTGGTTTGGGGATTTTTTATTTTTACAGGAGAAGGAAGGAAAACAACAACTCCATCTGTCCTTTCTTGTCCCTGTAGTCTTACAGGAGTGAAAGTGATCCCTTCTTGATAGGTGTCTGAGAAGCACCCCAAAGCATTGCATTTTATATATTTGCTTTTCTCTTTTTTTGCATTCTTTTAAATTAATTTTCTCTTTAAGGAATTTTTAAAAAAAATTAAATAAAAGAAAAACACATTTTCATAACAACAGGAAATTTATCAACTCAAAAATAAATGAAATCTAGTTAGTAATCGAATATACTACCATCTGCAATTTAAGCCTGTGTTCTTAAAGAAAATGTTAACGTGATCTAGTTCTATACTGAGAAATATGTAAGATACAGGCTGGGCTGGCATTAGGCACACAAACCTATTAATACCCATGCCGATACTTACACTCAATATAAATGCTGTTCAACATCTTTATTTTTTTACCATTCTTTTGTATGTCTTGTAAGCCTTGCTCCATAAGAAAAATGATTTTGTCTTTCCCTTTCTCATTATTCACTTTCTTCTTATTTCTTATTTTTCAGTGTGCTGGACACATGTGTGTTTTGTTGCCTGTGTTCATTTCCTTATCTTCTGACGCTAGTCTCTGCCTTTATTCTAGGTGAAATGCCTTCGCCAACTCTCAGTCCCTCTGATTTGGGTAGTCCAGCTGAGGGATGGTGTCTTCTCCTTAAAAACATAGAACATCTGCTTCTTAGTTGTTCTGTTTAAAGTAGTTGATGAACAATAAATATAATCTTAAAATTAGGTGTGGTATGTGACAAATCAGAAAAGAAGGAAGTAAATTATTGATTATCAGCTTCTGGAAACCTTTTTTTCAGGGGTAACCACTCATGATGCCAACAGTCATGTGCCTGCTGGAAAGACAGAGAGAAACAGAGAGATAGAAAGCAAGAAGTCGCCTCCCAGGGAGGATGGCCACACTGCAACCCCTTTTTCTCCAATCTCCTCTCAGAGTCTTGGACACACATGCACAGCACCCAGCATGAGTTTAAGCCAACAGGCCTGGGACTCAAACCACAGTCAACTATGTAGGAGTCCAGTGATGTAATCATTATGTTATCTGCTGGTCCCACCACCAGTCACTATTGAATGTCAGAATTAGAATGTATTTTCCTTTCTTTTGTCTTTGTTTTTGTTTTGGAGAGGTTTTTGCTATAGGGCATGTGTTCTCACCAGAGAGACAGAGACAGAAAGACAGAAAGCGAGAAATCATCCCCTGTGGGGATGGCCACACCACAATTCCTTCTCCTCCATTCTCTTCTCAGGACTTTGGGCATGCATGCACTCACACCTGGCATGAGTTTTAAGCTGCTGGGTCTGGGACTCAAACCATGGTCGACTGCTTGGGGGTCCAGAGACATAACTATTACACCATCCATCAGTCTCATAGAATGCATTTTTCTTGAGACCCAGTTCAGATTTTCAGTAGGGAGATTAGTCTTTAGGTTGGTGAAGATTTCCCCTTTGATTCACCCCTCTTGATATCCAGTGGTTCCCTTTGCATATAAAGTTCAGTTAAAGATAATAAAATGAATTTAGTATGTTTTTGCCTTCAGCATCGTAGTTATCGACCAGTTATAATATTGAAATAGTTTTTTTTTTCTTTTTTTTTCTTTTTTTTGGAGAGGTTTTCACTATAGGGCGCGTGCGCTCGCCAGACAGACAGAGACATAGAGACAGAAAGCGAGAAATCACCCCCCAGGGGGGATGGTCACGCCGCAATCCCTTCTCCTCCATTCTCCTCTCGGGATCTTGGGCACGCACGCACACGCGCCCGGCGTGAGTTTTAAGCCACCGGGTCC
>NW_006159861.1:1304810-1314501 GCF_000334495.1 Tupaia belangeri chinensis | reverse complement strand
GACAGAAAGCGAGAAATCACCCCCCAGGGGGGATGGTCACGCCGCAATCCCTTCTCCTCCATTCTTCTCTCGGGATCTTGGGCATGCACACACACGCGCCCGGCGTGACATTTAAGCCACTGGGTCCGAGACGCGAACCGCGGTCGACTACGTGGGAGTCCAGCGATATAGCCATTACGCTAACTGCTGGTTCCCTGAAATAGGTTTTCATAAAGATGTTTCTTGATTCTGCAATGGCCTGTCCTAGAGCTCAAACCTTCTCATTCTACTAAAAGATGACGAGATAAATGCCATGACTGTGACATTTGCTTTGATGTGATGGTGGTGCTATTCTCTGTCTTATACTGGTCACAGTCAGAACCACTCAGTGTGCTGGTTAAGGCACTGGACCCCACATGGTGCACTTTGGGTCCCAGACACAACAGCTTGAAAAATCACACAAGGCATATGTGTGTGCATCCCCAAAGTCCTAAGAGGACACTGGAGGAAAAACGACCTTGCAACTGATTTTTCATTTTCTCTCCCTCTGTCTCTCACTTTTTGTCTCTCTTTGGCAAGCACATGTGCCCTATGGCAGGAGGGCAGGGAACAATACTTGAAGTGTAATTGAGTTCTTGATCATGCTTGTTGCTTTATTGGGGGTGCTAGTACTCAATAAATTTTGAAGCAGAAAAAAAAATTCCCCAAATTCCTTTGTTGGGCCTGTGGCACAGTGGTAATGTGCTGCTCAAGAGAAGCTGATTTCTGCATGATCAAGGGTCAAATTCCCTTCTCATTCAGCTTGAAGTATGTCAGTCATCCACTTGAATGAACAAGCAGACAGAATACAGTGTGTGTGTGTGTGTGTGTGTGTGTGTGTGTGTGATTTAGACAAATATGGAAACTCAGAGGAGATAGTATATGACTTCTATATTATTTCAAAGAGTAGATAATGTCTGAATTGTAGCATAAAATGTTACATATTTACAAGGCAGAGGCACGCAGAAACATCTAGTAAGATAATGTATGCAAAGAAAGAAATGAAAATTCTTATTTGCCTTTTTTGCCTTTTTTGCTATTAAGTTATAAGAGTTCCTTTTATTCTGGGGACATTAATCCTGTATCAGATATATAATAGGCAAATACTTTTTTCCTATTCCGTAAGTTGTCTTTTCAGTTGTGTGGCTGTTCCTATTTTATAGGTTGTCTTTTCAGTCTAGTGGATATTCTTTTTGTTCTCCTTCAGATTTTTACTGTGATATAATCTCACTTGCCTTTTTTTGCTTATCTTGCCTATGTTTTATGTGTCATA
The DNA here is from genome assembly GCF_000334495.1 of Tupaia belangeri chinensis. NCBI lineage: Eukaryota > Metazoa > Chordata > Mammalia > Scandentia > Tupaiidae > Tupaia > Tupaia belangeri. The sequence goes on along the minus strand of NW_006159861.1, from coordinate 1,313,210 downwards.
TTCAAGAGATCATTGGCAAGACTGACGTCAAAAAGATTTTCCCATTTTCTTCTAGGAGTTTTACAGTGTCAGATTTTATGTTTATCTTTTAATTTATTTTGAATTGTTTTTTATGTGCGACGTAAGATAAGGGTCTCATTTTATTATTTTGCATGTTAACATCCAGTTTTATCAGCACCAATTGTTGAAAAGGCTGTCCTAGTCCCATAGTGTATTCTTGGTACATAGGCTAAAGATCAGTTTACGGTGTATGCATGGATTTATTTCTGGACTCTCTATTCCATTGGTTTATATGTTCATCTTTACATCAGTATTAGATTACTTTAATTACTGTAGATTAGTAATACATTTTGAAAGCATGATGCGTGATGCCTCCAGTTTTTGTGTTCTCTCTCAAGGTTGCTTAGACCACTTTGTGTCTTTGTGTTTCCATATAAATACTAGAGTAATTTTCTTTATTTCTTAATAAGTGCTACTCAAAAGCAATAAAAATTTTTAAAGATCACATTTTTAAAATGAACAAAAAAGGTGAAAAGAAGGCAAATGCCCAACAGTGTGTATATTGCAAAATAATAAATATTATTATCATAGAAATGCAAATCAAAATTGAACAAGATAACATCTCACATCTGTTAGGATACCTATTATCAAAAGGTCAACAACAACTAAAAGCCAAGTACTGACAAAAATATGGAGAAATTGGAACTCCTGTATTTTGTTGTGGATATATAAATTGGTATAGCCATATAGAAAATAGTAAGAAAGTTCCTCAAAAAGTAAAACTAGAACTACCATATGAACCAAAATTATTACTTTGAGGCACATATCCAAAAGAATTGAAAAATATATATAAAGGAAATATCTGCACCTTCACATTCATTGCAGTATCATTCACAATAACCGAGAAATGGAAACAACCTACATGCCCACTGGAAGATTAATCGATAAAGAAAATGTAATATACGTATACAAAGTAATATTCAGCTTTTTAAAAAGGAAGAAAATTGGGCAATATTGTAAGCAACAACATGAGTGAACCTGAAGGACATCATGCTAAATGAAATAAACCAGTCACAGTAAAACAAATACTGCATGATTCTAATTATATGAGATATCTATAATAGTTAAACTCCTAGATGCAGAGAATACAATAAAGGTTGCTATGGGTTGAAGGAAAGGAGAAATGAGGATTGCTCAATAGGTATGAAATTTCAATTATGGGCCATCTGTGGATAAGAGAGTTGACCCCCCGTGGTTCACTACGTGGTTTGAATGCCAGCCTTGGTGACTTGATAAACATGCTAGATACATATGTGTGCATACTCCTAATCTGGACAGGATGGAGAAATGGAGAAGAGATTGAAGCATGATCAAACCCCATAGCGGGGTGCTTCCTCCCCACTTCCCTCTCTCCCTTTCTCTCTGTCCCTGTTTACTTCCATGATGGCATCTGTCTACTTCCATGACGGTGTCTGTCTACTTCCATGATGGTGTCTACCTGTCTACTTCCATGACGGCATCTGTCTACTTCTATGATGGTGTCTAGCTGTCTACTTCCATGATGGTGTCTACCTGTCTACTTCCATGACGGCATCTGTCTACTTCTATGATGGTTTCTATCTGTCTACTTCCATGATGGTGCCTATATGTCTATTTCCATGACGGTGTCTGTCTACTTCCATGACGGCGTCTGTCTACTTCCATGATGGTGTCTACCTGTCTACTTCCATGACGGCATCTGTCTACTTCTATGATGGTTTCTATCTGTCTACTTCCATGATGGTGCCTATATGTCTATTTCCATGACAGTGTCTGTCTACTTCCATGACGGCATCTGTCTACTTCCATGATGGCATTGGCATCACCAAGTCACCTGAGTCTTCCCAGACCCTCCCACGTAGACTGAGTTATCGTCTTGGTAGTAGCAGAGGCATTATAAATAGCTTCTGAACAATTTTTAACTCCTTTAAGTTATTTGCTGTTAATTCTTGCTATGTTCATATCAAAATCTAGTTATCTAATCATGATCACTTATTCCCCAAATTTAAGCAAATGTGAAATGAGTAACTTGAAGAAAGGGTACCCAAATATTCTTGCTTAATCAGTAACTTTCACATCATATTTTAAAACATTTACTTTCTTTCAGTATTCTAATTTTTGAGGTAAAACTGATATTTTATCTTCAAACTATCACTAATATTTAGTGAAAAAGGTAAAAATGAAGTGCTTTGGCACAATTTAAATCAAGCATTCTACTGACTAGAATTTATTATTAACTAGGATTATATTAAACCCATTTTTTCACTTAATGATATTAAAATGAAGGAGGAGGCACCGTTGGGGAATTGCCACTTAAAGTAATCATTACAATTCATTTATTACATCAAATATTTAATAACCAGTTATTATATACCCAGCTGTATAATTAACTGCATGTAGTCTAATGAGGAAAGGAAACTTCTGTGCTATATTGAGACTTGGAAAACTGGGCTACCAATGAACTGGAAGATCAGTGTAAGCTGATTAACTTAATGAAGAATTTATGATACAAGAGAGAATTCATCTGATTATTAAAAGTGAGTAGAGATGAAAGTCACCACTTAGATAGTAAAAATGTAACACAGGAAAATGACATCGCATATACTATGCCAAAAAGTCTTGCAGAATATATTAAAATATTATTATATCAATTTAAAAAGACATACAATAAAAAAGTAGGAAGAGAACTGTATAGGCTGTTCACAAAGGAGAAAATCCAAAGGGCAATAGGCATGTGATTGAGTAGATTAAGATTAAGTAATGATTAAGAAGGAAGAAAAATGCAAATAAAAAACACAAAACGATACCACTACAAACATTTAGCATGAATAAAGTGAAAGATAAGCAACACCGAGTTTTTGGAAGGAGGTGGGGCAACCAGAGCTCTCATATAATGCGAGTCTAAGTATAAATTGTATAAATACTTTGAAAAACTATTTGAGGCATCTACCAAGCTGAACACGTGAACACACAAAGCTCATCCATCTCACCGTTAGGTGTATAAATGCATAGTGAGGATTCCCAAAGCACAGGTACTGTAATAGCCCGCAACTGCCAACTTCACTATCAACTCTGCCTAGCAACACCAGAATGCAAAAACAAATGGTAGTGTCTTTCCATAATTGTAGTATATAACAACAGCAATAAAAATCCACACGCAAACAATATGGATGGAGCTCACCACCATAATGTCAATTAAAAGGAGTTACAAAAGATGAGATCATACTCTTCCATGTATATAGTATAACACACACAACACTAAAAGCAGTTACCTTGGGAGTGAGTTATTCTAACTGACTAGGACATGCAGGGCTGTGGAAGTTATGGTAATGATCTATTTCTGAATCTCGTTGCTGTTTACATACCCCTTAGTTTGAGAAAATTTGTTAAGATGTAGAATTATGATAGGTGGACATCACTGTATGCATTCTGTAATTCAATTGTTATTTTGCAAAATGATGATAAGTGGACATTAATGTATGCATTCTGTAATTCAATAGGTCTTAAAAAATAGGTAAAGGGGGTTTAGAAAGAGTACTGTGATTATTTCCTTTATTAATGGATAGTTTTCACAATCCAATATTTTCTGAAAAAAATTGTTTTCTTAAATGAAAATAAAGATGAAAGACAGAACTTTTGAAACTCTAAAAATATTCCCCAGAGCTGGATTTTTTTCACAGTTTATATAGTGCAATCTGCTTACACTGATCTATTCTAAACAGCCTCTCACCACTGTGACAGTCCAAAATCAACAACTTTTATTTATATATGCAGTTCCTTCCAGGGGACATTTAAACCATCAAAGACAGACAAAGATGTGTTCAATTTCATTTAATTCTATTTGGTTACATTTCACTCTTTGAACATCAGTGGAGCCATGTGTGATATGTAAGGGGAAATATTTCACAGATTATGTGGTTAAGTAGGCGGCCTTGCATGTTGACAGGTCATTATTTAGACTTTCAAAACTTTGACGTCATTTTAGATCCATGTAATATTGTCCCTTACTTCCTGTCTTCCTTCTTTCAAATCCGTGACTAGTCATAACTAGAACATACGTGCACTGAATTGATATGTGGGGCTGACAGGTAGCATGGTGGCTAGGCCTCTGGATTCCCACATGACTGACAATGGTTCAAGTCCTAGACCTGGTGGCTTGCTTTCTCACCTCTCCTTTCTCTCTCTCTCTCTTACTCTGACCAAATTTAAATAATAATAGTAATAATAATATTAATAAATAAAATTAAAATTAAACAATTATTTTTTAAATGTGCCTGGCTCCATTAAATAGAAAATATCATTCCAATGCTTGGGAAAAAAGGTAAAGTTTTATGCAGTCAGAGTTATTGATCAATCAATCAATCAATCAAAGAAATGACCAGGTTCCCAGTATCTCGGAAGGTGATACAGATAACTTTGTCATATGATCAGGAAAGTTAATGAATTTAAAATTCAAAAGAAAATATTTTCAAAGTCAATGGGTGTGGAACCAGCACATGGCATAGTGGTTTTGCCATTGGACTCCCACATAGCTGACTACGATTTGAGTTCTGGACCCAGAGGCTTGAAGCTCATGCCGGTTCCATGTGCATGCATGCCCAAGATCTCAAAAGGAGAATGGACGAGAAGGGATTGAAGTGTGACCATCTCCCCTCGGGGTTATTTTTTTGTTTCTGTCTCTCCATCTCTCTCTCTCACACTCTCTGGTGAGTACTTGTGCCCTATAGCAAAAATCTCTCTTAAAAAAATTGTCAATGGGCAGCACAATATGCTAATTATTTATTGTCTAATTTTTTTATGTTAATAAGGAAGGGATACTTTTCATCGACAATGACCCTTACAATTAACAAAAATGTTTAATAGTTCCAAAAACATTTTATATATACTTCATTACATTCTTTGTCACCACTGAAAATTTAACCTTTTCCTTGACTAATTGGAGATTTTTTTAAATCTTCATTGGTGTATTTTATATATAGTAAATAGGCCCAGTTCTGCCACTAGTTTTGAAAATCCTTTTGTAAAAATTTTTTTAATTAAATTTCACACTTTGGGAAGCACAATAATTCATAGTTAAATAGTTGAAATTCCCTTCCAGAGCGCATTTCTTTATTGAGAAGAAATTGTCAAGGTATAGAATTAAAATTTCCAATTTGGGGGCCAGCAAGTTGCAGAGTGGGTAAGGCCCTGGGCTCACTCCCACATGGTAGACTGCATTTGGGTCCCAGATCTGACAGTTTGCTTTCTTATTTTCCCTTTCTCTGGTCAAGTTAAATAATACTAATAATAAATAAAATAAAATAAGTAATTCTTTTAAAAAATAAATAAACCCAAGTCTAGCTGAGCTGAGACAACAGCCTAGGTAAAAGAAGGAGCAGTTAAACATAGGTAAGGATGATGATTCCAGGGTCTGCTCCATGGCCAGGGAGTTAAGGGAGCCAGATTTCAAATATCCAACAGCGTAGTTCAAATTCTGACTCCAGCATCTTGAGAAAACGGCCAGGTACGTGTGTGTGAGTGCTTCAAATCCCTGCAAGATGGAGAGAGAGAGGAGCTTGGGTGTGACCATACCCCACGGAAGGGGCAGGAGCTCTCTCCCAATCCCTCTCTCTGTCTCTCTCTGGCAAGTGCATACACCCTCTGGCAAATGTTTAATAAATGAAAATAATTCTAGCATGTTTTATAGAGTTGTAAGACCAAGGCCATCAAGAGAGCTACATGAAGAGAGAAAGACAGAGAGCAAGAGGAGAGAGAGAGTCCCCCACAGGGTCTTCATCATCATGGAGTGGACCGTGACCCACTCTCAGGCTCGGACCACATGCACATGCACAGGTACTCTCTCTCTTTTTTCTCATGGAAGAAATAAATAAACGAACTCAAAAATGGGCAGAGTGATCTCAGATACTTGAAATAAAAATTAATGGAAAGACAGTCAGCAACCAGAGGAAGTTTTTGAAATGATAACATAATTATTTGTACAATTCCATTCAAATATATTGAAAAGCCTACACAAGGTAGATAAATAGAAATTGATGGATAATTTCTTCTTACTAGGATAACTCAAAAGCTAGCTAGTGGGACCAGCAGTTGGCGTACCAGCTATGTCACTGGACTCACATGCAGTCGAACATGGCTCGAATCCAGACCTGGTGGCTTAAACTCGTACCAGGTGAATGTGCATGCTTGCCCAGGATCCCAAGAGGAGAATGGAGGAGAAGGGACTGCGGTGAGGCCATCCCCCCTGGGGGATGAGTTCTCGCTTTCTGTCTCTCTGTCTCTCTCTGTCTTTCTGGGAAGAGCGCATGTGCCCTATAGCAAAACACCTCTCCGAAAAAAAATAGTAATTTTTAAAAAAGTTTTTGATGTGAATGGCAAAGTTAAATGACATGGGGACATCCTTATTACCTGAGAATAATTATCTGGTAAAATTATCAACAAAAAACTGCTGCAGAAAACCTTATAACCATTTTTAGCATTGATATTATTAGTAGATTGCAATCTTGCTTTTCTGAGTCTTTTTAAAAATTATTTTAATTAGTTTTAATTAATATTTTAAATAGTTTTTTTTAAAAATAGTTGTTGGGACCAGCAAGTGGCATAGTGGTTATGGCACTGGACTCCCACATGGCCGACCATGATTCAAGTCCTGAATCTGAAGTTTGAAATTCATGCTGGGTATGTGTTATGTCTGCCCAAAATCCTGAGGGGAGAATCAAGGAGAAGGTGGCATGGCAATACTCCCTGGAGGGGGTGATTTCTCACTTTCTCTCTCTCTGTCTCTGTCTTTCTCTCCAGAAAACACATACACCCCACGGCAAAACAATATTTTTTTAAAAATAATTATTTAATTCTATTATTATTATTCTTTTCTTTCTTTTTTATTTGGAGAGGTTTTTTCCTTATTGGGCGCATACGCTCGCCAGAGAGACAGAGGGATAGAAAGCGAGAAATCATCCCCCAGGGGGAATGGCCATGCCACAATCCCTTCTCCTCCATTCTCCTCTTGGGATCTTGGGCACGCATGCACACGCGCCTGGCGTGAGTTTAAGCCACCAGGTCTGGGATGAAAACCATGGTAGACTACGTGGGAGTTCAGCGACATGGCCATTACCCTAACTGCTGGTCCCTATTTTCTTATTTTTAATTTGACCAGAGGAAGAGTGAGAAAGGAAAGTATAAAAAAGGAAGCCACCAGGTTTGGGACTCAAACTACAGTAGGCCATGTGGGAGTCCATTCCTTCCACCCCTACACTACCTAGTGGTGGCCCTTAGTCTATTTTTCTGTATGCTATATATGCAAAAGGCAATGTTTGCATAAGTGATCTCTTACTCTATTAACCTTAGGATCTTTGAAAATTGAGAATGCCCATGAATGAAAAAGGAGATACAGATGGAAGACAGTTGAAGTTAGCTAACCACCTTCTACAGCTGGATTTCAATTGGAAGTAACAGTGTGAACTCATGATAATTTACAAGAAAGCGAAGCAAAAACCCTTGCTTTGTCAATCTAAAAAGTATCAGATTCATGGCAGATGCAGAAGCAGCTACGGACCTAGTTGAGCTATTGTTCTTTCCTATGAAATGGATGTGTCCAGATCTGGGGTGGTAAGCATACCCGGTGAGCCTTGAACACTTTGCTACACCAGATAATAAGGGGGATCTTAAATACTACAAAAATTATGTCAAAAGGGCTTACTAACTCAAAGTATCCCAAATTAGAGAATATTGGGTCATCAGAAAAATCATGACATAGTTTTTGTTTTTCTATGCAAAAATGTGTCATTATGTCTCCAACGATCCAATAATAACCCAATTAGACCATCAATGAGGAAATGTCTGTAATTAATCAAAATCCATGAGCATGGGGCCAGCCACCGCAGCACCGCAGTACTCTGCGATGCTGGCCCACATGAGACGGTCCCACAGTAGCTTCTCGGTCCTCCCTGTGCATGCTGGGATGTGCTGCTGTAGCCTGGGCTGGCCTAGGCCGGGGCTGGGTGGGGGTGTGTGGACAAACCAGGACAATTTCCCCGTTCAGAAGGATACTAAAACAAAACAAAGCAACAATTAAAGTGGTCCTTACAATTAGATACTAGAAAACAAGCTAATTTTGCAAAATGGTTAATAAATAAAAAAAGAGAATCAAGTATTTATGCTATTCCCAGATAACTTATTCTCTCAAGGAATAAAATAAAAGCGAAAGCTTCCCTGTAGAGTAATATTTCACTCAATTGATAAAAATGAACTATTAAATCACATGATCGATATTTTGCAATCCTAACTAATGGGTCTGAGCACTTATTCATGACTGCTAAGAGCACAAAGGAGAGACAGATAATTTTATTATGTGCTTCTTGATTT
>NW_006159861.1:1299096-1304768 GCF_000334495.1 Tupaia belangeri chinensis | reverse complement strand
GTGTGTGTGTGTGTGTGTGTGTGTATGTGTGTGTATAGTCTTGGAAGCAGTTTTGCAAGGGGAGGAAAAAAAATCTGAATCTGGCCGAAATACTACTTTCAAATACTAATTGATCAATAAAGAGAACCTTGACAAAATACTCTTCTTTTGGGATGTAATTGGCATCATTCAGGTACTGCAGTTCCAAAAAAACCCAATTGCATCAAAAATAAACTACAAGAAATACAGAAAGATAGGGAAGGTACTATTCAGATAGATGATTAAAAGACAGGGCTGGAGTTGTGACACAGTGCTAACACACCAACACTACGAGGCAATCCCAGTGGAAAGTTTGCTCATTCAAGTCCTCAGACTTCCCTGGGTATGCCAGGTGTGCATGTGCTAGCTGAAGACTGAGGGTGAATCAGTGTCAAGATCCTTCTGAAGTTGCTCTGTCTCTGTCTCTGTCACTCATGAAATACATAAATAAATTAATTTTTTGTGAGAAGTTTTTTTGCTATAGGGCGCATGCTAACTGCTGGTCCCAATAAATTAAGTTTTTTTATAAAGTAGAGAGAGACTTAAAATGTATATTAAACAATAGGCATGGTAGGGTCTCAAGGCTTGATTTAAAAAAATACTGTAAACCATTGTATAATAAAATGATTAGATATTTCATATGTATAAGGCAATGGAAATGTTAATATATACTCAATATTTGTTATCATTACGAAATTACCATTCCTTTCTGTCGAGATGTGATATGATGGCTTGACCTCTCTTATAAACAGATTTTGAAACAGGGTTCCCATTACGAGCCGGTTGTTGGGCAAGTGTTCTCAGGATATTCACTGGGGGGTGAGAAAGTAAAATGGGGAAAGGAAGGACTTCAGTTACGGATGTGTTAGTCGGGTTTGGTTGTGCTAGGAGAGCTCCAGCCTGCCCCAGTGTACTTCATCTGTGCCTTAATGGAGGCACCCAAACTGGGGTATTTGCCCACCAGCTTCCCATCTGATGCTGGGGGAAAGCTGTCCCTGGGCGCCTTAACTCTCCAACACTTCTGGCATGTTGTATGCATGGGCCTTGTATGTGACTCTGTGGTCAAAAACAAACAACAAAACCCAAAACATATACCTAATGATTAATTATCACTAAGCATAATTCATGATAATTATGCAAGATGCTTCGGCTTTATAAGGAAATGCTCAGGGGATCCAGAGGAAGAGCCAGGGGCCCTCTAGCAGTGCATTAGAGACATAGTGGTTGTGGTGAACAAAACAGAGGGCTTCTTATTTTAGATCTACCTATCAAACATCACAGGTAATATAACAACATATCTAGGCTCTACTTTAAAAATAACATGAAGATGGGGCCAGCAGGTAGCATGTGGTTAAGGTGCTAAACTCCCTCATGGCGACCACTGGGCCTGGTGACCTGCCTTCTCATTTTCCCTCTCTCTCTTTATCTCTTTCTGGTTAGCATATAGGCCCTATAGCAAATTAAAAAAATTTTTAAAAATAATATAAAGGGAAAGGAATAGACACAAATATAGATGAGTTTGATGAGTAATGATGACTTTACACGGGATGAATAGGAGGCATATTATACTATTCTATTTTCATATATATTTAAAACTATTCTGTAAAGCTTCAAATAATTCTTAGATATGTCATTTCCCAGTACCGTCTTAAAACGTGCCTAACAAACGCTGTCTTCTATTTGTTGACACAATTACTAATTGACTAGGGAAGGGGAGGCTCCCGAGGCAAACAGTGCAGCTGGGGCATGCGCAGTGTTTCCGTTTCTCACATAAGGTTGGCAGGAAACGGAGGTTCAGGAACCGGATACATTTAGTGGGGCTAGTACACTCAGTGACAGGTAAAGCTTTTAAGCCAGGCCTGTCTCATTTACAAGTCTTAATATTTCTCCTGTCGCATCCTTGCAGAAGAAAAGAATTGCACATTGTGTCACACGGTGTTTTATTATTTTTTTTCTGTATACATCTTCATCCAACCAAAAAAGCTTTTATTGTACCCTGGTCCACGGGCAAGGAAGCGCATGTTTGCAATTACTCTGCTGTGGGCATCAGAGTCTCTGTCTTGTTACCTTCAGAGTGGAAGTATTTTGGCCTGAGAGTCAGTACCACTCCTTAACATGCGGTTTAGCCTCCCTGGAAGGAAGATTAAAAAGCATGACTTCCTGAGAGGAGGCATTTGATGTTTCTGTGTCTGGACTTACCCACTTTTCTTTTTTTTGGTAGAATTATTTATTTAATTTAATTAACTTATTTATATATTTTTTAATTGCTACAGGGCACATGTGCTCACCACAGAGAGAGAAAGAGAAAGGAAAAAGTTAGAAAGCAAACCTCCAGCTCTGGGACTCAAAACAGCGGTTGACCATGTGGAAGTCCAGCACTTAAGCTACCATGCCACCTGCCGCTCTCCCCCCCCCATTTATTTTTAAAGTTCCAGAGTCCCATAGTTATTGTCTCTAAGTCAGAAAAAAAAACATTAAACTATACAGGACACAGATTACAGAAAGCCATTGCTGAAGTTACTTCTTACCACTTCACATTGCTTTTAAAAAGTGTTCAACCACCAAGAAAAGAAGTAATCAAAGCAGGAAAACCAAAACCAAAAGCCCCAAAGAAGTTTTGTAAAAGTTTTCCTTGATAAAAATAAAGCTCCTGGATACAAATTTTGGTGGAAACCTATACTTTTCCCCATGAAATGTTTTTCAACTGAAGAACATATGTAAGGACAAAACTAGAAATATTTAAAAAAGCAATCAGAAGTAGCAAAAATAAGGAAACTTGCAAATATTTTAATACTATCTACAGATATGCACTTTCTCTCCCCCTCCCTACAGAAATGTTCCAATATTCATATTGAATCACACCAGGTCTAAAAAACACTGTATTTCTGATGTTAATGACCATGCAAACAGAGCACCTCATAATCTTTGAGTGTCAGCTAAGGAACTCACCTCAAGGAAGCAGTTTCTTTATAAGTAAAAGTGTTTTATTTTATAAAGCCAGACTGATCAAAATGAGAATGAACACAATGAGCCTCAAGTCATGAAATGTCAAAGATTAAGTGCATTGCTAAACTGCTCTTGATGTTCTTTCCAAAACCAAGGTTGAGATGTCTCTTTAAGCCCAAGTGGGTCTCTGCTAACAAGCCACACAACCACGTATGAGTCTCTTGTGTTGAATTTTTATCCTAACTTTTTTTCTTTCCCCTGGAGCTGATAGGAAAAACAAAATCTAAATACAAAGAGGATTAGCACAGGAAATTATATGCCCAAATAAGCACACACACACACAAAAAAAACACAAGTTGCCAGGAGACCGTATGTTTTAATGATACTTCATTTGGTTGCTTCCTACGTTTTCTTTCTTTTTCACCTAATGGACAACAAACAAAAATGGAATGGATAGAAAACACAATTAAGGTTTAGAGAATTTAAGTGTTTTGACTGAGTCCTTGCTCTAAATTGCCAATGAGACAAAATTTGAAGAAATTATTAATAATAACTAGAGTGGTATTTTCATTTAACAGGAATCTGCACACACTAAAACCTACTTGGATGTCTCTGGAAACGGGACATGATACAGTAAAGTCTTTGTTACTTGTAACCCCAGGTAGAATGATTACTTTTATTCTGCTAAGTGGTTTCAAAATTAGTCAGTAATTGGTTCTGGCTCTGGGGAAAGAACACACAAAAATATTTCTTTTTTCATTTAAAGAAGAAGCATGAAATATTTGCTTAAATTTTCCATTTCTGTCATGTGGTACTTTGTTATGGAAGGCCTAGAAAATTAACACTAAGGGGTGGGAGGAAGGTCTTCAAAAAGTTTGTGTTTAGGGGAACCAGCAGTTAGCGTAATGGCTATGTCGCTGGACTCCCTCGTAGTCGACCGCGGTTCGCGTCCCAGACCTGGTGACTTAAAACTCATGCCAGGCACGTGTGCATGCGTGCCCAAGATCCCGAGAGGAGAATGGAGGAGAAGGGATTGCGGCATGACCATCCCTCCTGGGGGGTGATTTCTCACTTTCTGTCTCTATGTCTCTCTCTGTCTGTCTGGCGAGCGCACGCGTCCTATAGTGAAAATCTCTAAAAAAAAAAAAAAAGTTTGTGTTTAGTATGTGTTTTGAAAACATATGGATTTCAAAAAATATTTTGCATCAAAATAAAGTAGTACTTTAATATTTTCCCCATGAACTTTTGAAGCCCCTTGTATTAGTAAACTTATAGGTCATACAAATGATACAAGTGACTTTTTCTTCCTAAGGAACGCTATTCATTAGAGGAGGTAAGTACAATCTACCACACTGTAGTGATGCTCAGCATCATATGCACATTCCTTTTAAAAGCTGTACCATGAGAAATACATAATAATTCAAAACAAACAGGATCAGCTGGTTGACAGGATGGTTAAGGCCATTGGATCCCATATGACCAACTGCACGATTTCAGTCCTGGACCTGATAGCTTGAGAAATACATCAGGTGTGTGTGCGTGTGTGTCCACAATCCTGAGGGGAAAATGGAGACGGGAGTATTGAGGCATGGTCATCCCCTCCAGAGGTGCTTCCTCACCACCCCATCCGACTTTCTCTGGTGAACGCATGTGCCTTGTAGCAAATTAAAACAGTAATAATAATTCAATACAAACATGGAAGAAAGTCGTCATTTGACATGTCAATATATAACCATAGTTTTCAATTAATTTGAAAATTGAGTAAATCCTTGAAAATTTGAACATTATCTATTCAGTTGGTTACATATTATCTATTCAGTTGGTTATATATGTGTATATATTTGCATATAGTCTGAGTTAGTCAAGTTAAAATGAAATCAATAATCTAAGACAATCCAATACAACTGGCATCCTCATAAAAAGTGGAAATTTGGAGATAGACATGGGCTTACGGAGAACACCATGCAAAGATAAAAGCAGAAACTGAGGTGATATTTTACCAATGATTGGTAGAAACTCACCAGAATCTGAGAAGGAGGCTTGAACAAGTTGTCCCATAGTGTTTGGAAGGAATTAACCCTGCCAGTACCTTACCCTGGAATCTCCAGTCTCTAGAACTGTGAGGAAATAATTGTCTATGGTTTAAGTCACCCAACTTGTGGAATTTTGTCACAGTTGCCCTAATAAACTAAGAAACCATAATTTATTTATTTTGACAGTCCTATACACAGTGCTCCCTCTCTGGAATCTCTCATCACAGCGAGTGGTCATGTGTCCTTGGGTTGCTCCAAGCAAGGACAGCCTCAGGCTGTCCACTGATGGCAAGGATGCTCCACTGATGGCATTGGCCTGTTGTTTTCCTTATGAGCAAAGTGCGGTGACAGGTTTTATGGAGGCTGTCCTTGCTTGGGATGACCATGACAGCTTTGAGGAACGATAAGGATGCTCCACTGATGGCATTGGCCTGTTGTTTTCCTTATGAGCAAAGTGCGGTGACAGGTTTTATGGGGAAGGATCACCGAGAGAGTGCCATGACATCATGGCAACACGCATTTTACATGTGGACGGCATAACTCACCACACAAGTTGTTTTCTCCATGCCAGTGTAATCTCAGTCTTTTTCTTTTTCTTTCTTTCTCTTTCTTTCTCTCTTTCTTTCTTTCTTTCTTTCTTTCTTTCTTTCTTTCTTTCTTTCTTTCTTTCTTTCT
>NW_006159861.1:1248475-1298953 GCF_000334495.1 Tupaia belangeri chinensis | reverse complement strand
TGTGTGTGTGTGTGTGTGTGTGTGTGTGTGACAAAGATACAGAGAGGGGAAGTGAGAAATCACCTCCAGGGTGGTGGGGGTGGGGAGGATGGTCACATCACAATCCCTTCTCCTCCATCCTATCAGGATTTTGGACATACATATGCACAAGTCTGGTATGTTTTTCAAGACATGGAGTCAGCCATGTCAGATCCAGCACCTTAACCACTACACCGCCTGCTGGTCCCTAAGTTTATTTTCATTAGTAATATTATTATTTTATGAAATAGTGCTCAAATATGTGCAGGAGAAAGGGAACATCCCGCAGTGGGTCCTGCTCACACTTCGATCTTTTTTTCCTTGATTTAACCATTTCTTTAGTATACTGGTGCACACTCATGTGCATTCAATGTATTTTTCAAGCCAGCAGGACTAAGACTCAGACTATTGCTCGCTGTGTGGGACCTCTCAATGTAGTGCCTAACCACTGCACTACCAGGCCAGCCCACCATAGCTCATTCTCATCCCTCGTTCCATATAATACTTGTAGGAAGGAAGTCACTCTGTATTGCTCATGCTTATGGAGTTGAGAGTTTTCCTCCCACTCCTTGAGGACATAATGTTTAAATGCATTATTTAGATTATACTGTATGGGAGATTTGTCTCTTCTCCCCCTTATTTATTTAAACATTTAGTTATATCAGCAAAGGATCTGGGTATTTATCTCATACTTTAAGTTATAAACCAATACTAGTTTAGACTATGGCCCAAATTATTCCAGCTTTGTTTTTTTTTTGTTTTTGTTTTTTTTGAGAGATTTTTGCTATACGGCGCATGTGCTTGCCAGAGACACAAAAAGAGACAGAGTTACAGAATGCAAGAAATCACCCCCCATAGGGGATGGCCACACCACAATCTCTTCTCCTCCATTCTTCTCTTGGGATTTTGGGCACACACGCACACATGCCCGGTGAAACCACCAGGTCCAGGATTCGAACCGTGGTCGCCTATGTGGGAGTCCAGTGACGTAACAATTATGCCATCTTCTGGTCCCAAATTGTTCCAGCTTTGACCATTGGGGTTCTCAGGCTGATTCTGCTATCCTTTTGGCAATCCCCAGGGATGTTTTGTGTTTGAGAACTTCTTCACTCTCTGGAGACCCTACAAGGTCAACTGTGCATTTGAATCTGGGCCCCAACATATGGAAAACACACCTGCCATGTCTGCATGCATGTCCAAAATCCCAAAAAGGCAGGAGACATGGAGAGGGATTGAGCATGACCACGACCCGTTGAGGGGTGTTCACCTCTTCTTTCTGTTTCTCTCTCTGATGAGCACATCAACTGTGCATTTGAATCTGGGCCCCAACATATGGAAAACACACCTGCCATGTCTGCATGCATGTCCAAAATCCCAAAAAGGCAGGAGACATGGAGAGGGATTGAGCATGACCACGACCCGTTGAGGGGTGTTCACCTCTTCTTTCTGTTTCTCTCTCTGATGAGCACATGTCTCCTCTGGCAAGTAAAAAAAAAAAAAAAAATAGCTTCTTTGTATATTTTGGGTACAAATGCTTTAGGAAATAAATGTTTTGATAAGAGTTTAATGGAACTCTAAAATGATTGTGGTGCCATGAATTGCAATGTGTATAATAAAGGAAAGTTTATGACATATATAGCAAAATCAATGGACAACTCTTCAGTAACCGAATTTTCTATTTGTATCAGCACGAATATTTAAAAGGAAATATGCTCAAAGATGATACATTTATATCATTAATGGAAAAAATACATATATTAATTTGCCAGAGGGAACATGTGCTTGCCTGGTGGAGAGGGGATAGGGACAGAGAGAGTGAGGAAGTACTCAGTAGGGAACTGCTATCCCACAGTCCCTTCTCTAGTTCTCCTTTCAGGATCTGGGGCATGCACACACACGTGCACAACCTTTCTCGAGCTGCCAGGTCTGGGACTTGAACCACATGCTTGGCCATGTGGAATCCAGCTGTCTTAACCAACATGCCAGTAGGCTGGCCTTCCAAAATATATTACAGACTAATTAAAAATAAAATTTCGTATTTTCATATACTCTACAAGATGACCAATATGTTTGCAATTTGTTGAAGAGTTAAGATACAACAGCTGATAAAAACTAAACAAAATCAGGGTCAACAGGTGACATCATGATTAAGGCACTGGACTCCCACATAGATGACCATGGTTCAAGTCTCAGACCCATTAGTTTGAAACTCATACCACAAACATGTGCATACCTGCCCCAAATCCCGAGAGAATAGAGGAGAGGGGATTGTGGAATGGTTATTTCTCCTGGGGGATGATTTTTCACTTTTTGTCTCTCCATCTCTCTCTGTCTCTCTAACAAGCATATGCACTCTAGAGCAAAAATCTCTCTAAAAACAAACAAAAACTAAACAAATTTAAAAAGCTGATGACCTGAGACAGGTGGCTCAGAGCCCAGCTCTAGTAAGCCCCGATACAGACTTGCTTTCGTTATTATTATTCACTTGTTAGGAAAAAGAATCTTGATGTAAAAATATATCATAATTTGAGAATATAGAAAAACTTCCTTAACACATTTCATAATACATAAAACCATTTCCAAATGAGAATTAGTTATCTCAATGCCTACTTACAATAACTATAGTTTAAAAAGTATAGAATAGCATGTTAATGAAGTTGAGTTATGATTAATAGTGAAGCTACCAAAAAGTAACCAAATTAAAGTAAAATTTTGCATTCTAAATTTACATGTAATTACTCCCTGGGTATTTATCTAGTACATTTTTAGGTTAATGATACATTTTACCATAATGCAGTTGTCAAAACTTTGCAGAATGATTATGAAGATGAAAATTATAGTTTATTCTTATTTAACCCAAAGACTAGAAATATCATTTTCATTTTGTGTATATGAATCATTAACATTTTTCCCAATCAGTGCAGTAATGTTTATAGTTACATATACAATTAGCTGGACATTACCCACCAAACCTATGATGTAAATTATTGGATATCATTTTATAATTCTCATTTTATTATTTAATCTTAAATGATATACAACAAGACAATATGTTGTAAGAATTTTTATATCAAAGGACTTTTAATGACATGAGGATAACCAACAGAATAAATTAAAATGACTAAATACTAGATTCCACACACTATTATTTTTCTCTATCCAGTAAAAGAGAATCTAGTAAATCCAATTTCCGCCCACAGCCAGCATTCTCTATTCATTTTTTAATTGTAATGAAGTGTGAGGAAATTGAAATTCAACTGATTTTACCTAAAATTGGCTCATTAATTCCTGGTATTAACAACTTGCCTTCAGCTCTTCTAGCTGGAAGGAAGACACACAGGCTTAGAATATTTCATTGACATGGATTCATTAAAAATTATGTGAGGAAAATACTATAAGGACACAGAAAATTAGCTCACTAGAGACAGAGCTGGCCCTCTACTGTTCATTATCATAATACGTCCGATAATGCATGCCTCATATCTCACATATCTCACCCCTCTTTCCGCTTCACATTTCTAAGAGTTCACCATTTAATTAAAAATATCTCAATTTATCCCAGCAAAGCTGACACCCCTCTGAATCCCCTCTGCAAATGGGGACATTTTCTCCCTGTTCTTGGCTCAGTTTTGGACCAGAGCCCCCTCTGGCTCTTATGCTAACTGAAGGCAGTTTCAGCCTCCTGTGGCCCTAATTCCTACCACATCATTGCACTAAACTCTACTTTCACAGGTGAGTGGCTGATTAGTTCTCAGACCCAAAGGTCATTTCTTCTTCCCTGTGCTCCTAGACTTCTTAGAGCATTTGACTCATTTAATTTACTTATTCCTGAACTCCATATCCACCCTGCACAGCAGACGGATCTCTTACTAATTGTATCACATCACTCCTCTGTTCAAAGTCATTAAAGTTTCCTTGTTTATTAGTGAAATTAACATGTCCTTAGTGGAGCCTTCAACATTATCCATAATTTTGTCTTCGTTTATCTTTCTAACATTCTCTGAATGAAAGAGATCAGAGTTTTCCATTGGGCGCTGATCTTCTTACCAGTGTTTTGTTCATAATCTCTCTTACCCGTGACTGAAATTCACTTTCCCTTTCCCCTTGTTTTCTGTTTGCTGCTTTCAAATGCTGACTCCTTTGAGCTAAGCTAAGCAATATCCTCCTAATGAGTTTTTTTCCCTACTTGGGTCAAGTTAACCTACCAAAGCCACAAGTAAACAGAAAATTGTAATTGAGTCCTATTCTTTAGAAGTTTTCTCATTTATCCCTCCCTGGAGGGAGGAGAGAGAAAGAGCAAGGCACCCCCAGCAGAGTCTTTTCACTGAGATTTGCTCCCAGTCTCAGCTAGCCCAGGTCACAGGCTTTTTTGTACATCTGGTGTACTCAGGGAGGCCTCAGGATGCAAACCCAGAACCTGTCCCATCAAATTTCTAGTTGTGTTACCACTGTGCCACTCCCTGACCTCAATCCATTCCTCAAACTTCTGAACTAGATAGAGAGCACACGTTCATGATTTGGGCAGCTCAATCTTACCTGTAAAAATAATCTACAAATGTAGAAGTTCTTACAAAGATTTACGTTTTGCCTCTGGACTGATAGATGGAGTAGCAGTTCTGTTGCTGGATTCCCACATGGGCAACTGTAGTTTGAGTCCCAGACCCAGAGCCTTGAAACACACTGGGTGTGTGTGTGTACCCAAAATCCTGAGAGGAAGATAGAGGAGAAGCTCTAGTGGCATGACCATGCCCCCATGGGAGGGTGATTTCTCGCTTTCTGTCTCTCTGTATTTCTCTGTCTCTCTGGCAAGCACAAGTACCCTATAGCAAAAATTTTCTCTAAGAACACATAAAAAAGATAAAATAAAACAAAAAATATATAGTTATCTTTTCCTGTAGAAAATTTTTAAAGGAAATTTTAGGTTATTATTTTTTTTCCTGGATCTAAGTAAGTTTGATCTAAGAACAAACAAGTCTGGTCAGTACAGACAGATAGAAAGAAAGGAAAATGTTTCTGATACAGAAATATTAGGAGCGTTCCAATCAAAAACAAGATTTTTTTTCTTTTTTCTTCACTGTGGTATACTGTGTTGTTGATTATTCAGTATATATTTCCCCACTCCAAAAAAAAATCAACTATTAATAGTACAGCAATTACTGAATGTGCAGACTATGTAATATTTATGATATTGTATTGAAGAAGATACACGTGTCTGTATATGTGATTTGAAAATCTCATACTGCATGCACGCTGTCAAAAACCATACTGTATACCCCACAAAAACAAATAAAGTGAAAGACATGCACAAAACAAAACCTGGTGCAGGTTATAAAACGAGATGTTCTGTTGCTCCCTCTCATTTCCATTCCTCGATCACCCCCGTGTTATTCCCATTGCCATGTATTCTCTATTGCATCGTGGTCTGAAAGGTGTGATCTGCTGTTAATATACGTACAGCTTCTTTCACACAGTTCTTACTGTACAATAGTCAAAATGAGCTGAAATGTATTTTCCTGGAGTAGCCAGGGTCTTCTTAAAAGTCACCCGTTCCTTGTTTAGGATGGAACTTCTTTAACAACTCTTCCTACAACAAGAAAATATGTTTGACAATGTAGCAGAATTCACATTAATTTTTTTTTTTTTTTTTTTCTATAGGGTGCGTGCACTCGCCCGGCGTGAGTTTTAAGCCACCGGGTCTGAGACACAAACCTCAGTGGACTACATGGGAGTCCAGTGACATACCATTACGCTAAGTGATGGTCCCAAAATTCACATTAATTTATCTATATGTCTAGAAGAGTTAAGTCATGATATTCTAAATTTATTCAGGAAAAGTCTGTATCCCCTGATTCTGAACAATTTTGAAAATAAGTAAGATATAATTAGAGTTAAGTATCACAGAATTCACAGGAAGGAAACTTAAATTAATATTCCAAAAGCAAACTAAAGAAACTAAACAAAATTACCTGTGAGTCTATATTATTGCAGAAGACTAAAGTATTTCCACTTACCACTTAAAAAGAGAATGTTCTAATAGCTAAAGGAGGTTAGTAATTGCATGTTATTGTTTATTTGGTCCTACATGGTGCTTAAAAAAAAAGTGTATCATTGGGATCAGCAGGTGGTATGGTGATTGGGGTGCTGGACTCGCACATGGCCAAAGGCGGTTCAAATCCTAGACCTGATTAATTGCTTTCTCAGTTTCTCTCTCTCTCTCTGTCTCACTCTAATGAGTGTATATTCTCTATCACAAATTAAACATTAATAAAAATAACAATGAAAATTAAAATACACAATTCTTTTGAAAAATGTATCATAAACTCAGAAAGTCAGAGAGAAAGTATATATGTCATATTTGAGGTCATCCAGATCAAAATATTTTTCTTTACTTTCTTATCTTATGAATTTTGAGAGCAAATGTTCTGAAAATTGGCAAGTATGAAAAATAACTTGAAACTGTAAAGCTATAATTAAAACAATGATTTTGGGGCCAGCAGATGGCATAGTGGTTAAAATGCTGGATCACACATGGCAAAACCTGCAGTAGAGTCCTGGACACTGAGCCTTGAAAAACACGTCAGGCTTGTGTGCAGGAGTGCTCAAATCTTTAGAGAATGGAGGAGAAAGGATTGTGGTGTGACCATCCCCCCAGGGGGAGATTTCTCACGGTCTGTCCTTCTCTGTCTTTCACATGAACCGTATGGCAATGGTTGAACCAACGTCAATTAATGAACCAATATAAATTAAAAAAAAGAGTTCTTGTCACTTGAAGCAAAATGAATGAAAATGGAAGAAATAACAAGTGAAATAAGCTCTCTGAAAGACATACACTGTATATTTTCACTCATTGCAGAAGCTCAAATTAATTGATTACATAGAATTAGAGTGCAAGGGTGGATACCAAGAACTGGAAAAGGGAGAGTGGTAAGGCAGGTAGGGGAGAATTTCGTTAACCTATATAACAGAGCATGTAACAAGTGGAATGGGTAATAAAATATTACTGAACGTTAGAGACAATTTAACACACATTTCACAGATAACCAATAGTGCAGAGTTTGAACATGACCAACACACTTGGAGATATTGACTATATTTATTTCATTGATTTGATTATAATACAATATACACACACTTTGAAAAATTACACTATATGTTACAAAGAGGTACAACTATTGTATGTAAATGAGATGTTTCTTTCTCTCTGGCGAGTGCACACACCCTATGGCAAAAATCTCTCAAAAAAAAAAGAAAAAAGAAAATAGACGAGCTGAAAACTAAATACTTCTCTTGAAATGAACAGAGCGGAAGTCACAAGTCAAATGACTATACTGAAATCAAGAGGAGCTAGAAACACCTGCAGGAAGAAACACCTGCAGGAAGAAACAGGGTCTTGCCTCACTGAAACAAACATGGTCACATGGCACGACAGCTGGTAGGAACACTGAGCTAAAACTTATTTTTAGTAGATTGCTGAAGGCTGAGAGCGAATTAGCATAGATCCCTATGAAGCCCCCGAGGGTGCAGACATTGGGGGTTCCAACACTAGTGAGTTCTTCCTACAGAACCTCAGAAGCAAATGTCAGGGAGATCTAAGGAAGTTCTGGAACCAGGCTGCTGGTTCTGGAAGAGGAACAGCAGCCACTGGAAAAACTGATGAAGAAATTTAAAAAGAAAATTAGGCACAGATGGTTTCAATTCTATCAAACATTAAGGAAAAATTATTCCAGTTCTACACCATTTTCCCCCAAGTATAGAAGTAGGAACATTTCCAAACTCATTCTCTGGAGGCAGCTTTACTCTAAATCAAACTCAGATAAAGATTAGAGACTTTTGATTAGAAACCTACTATAAACCTAGACACAAAAATTCTCGATAAAATGCTATCAAATCAAATCCAGCACTTTATGAAAATGATAGCACATCATGAACAAACGGGCTTTGTTGCAGCAATGTAAGGCCAAATGGACATTCAAAAATTAATCAGTATTTCCCGCATTTACAGACTAAATAAGAAAAGCTATAAAAATATCTCAAAAGATGTAGAGATACTTGAAAAAATGCAGCATTTGTTTATGAAAAAAAAATCTCACAAATTAGAAATAGGGAAAAACAAAACTTTCCCAACATAATAACCAGGATAAAAATATCTCATTAATATTATATAATACTTAATGGTAAAAAATATTCAGAACTTTTCGCTATAATGAAGAACAAGACAAAAATGTCTTATTTTATTGCTTCTAATCAATACTGTACCAGAAGTCCTAGATAGGGCACTAAAACAAGAAAAAGTAAAAAAAAAAAAAAAAAAAGTCATACTGGTTTGAAAGGAAATCTTAAAATCATTGCTATTTTAAAAGGACATAGATGTCTCTCTAGCAAATCCAGAAGAATCCACACAAAATCTAAGGGCTAATTTATAAATTTAGCATGTTGTTAGGATAAAAAGTTAATATATAAAAGTCGATTGTGTTCTTATAGTCAGCAATTAACAGTTAATATTTAAAATGTAATATTTCACTTATGATGACTCGAAAGCTGTGCAGTACTGAAGTATAGATCTTGCACAATATGTGCTATGTCATGGAATAAGAGAAACTATAAAAGACCTAATGAACTGTAACGATATACCATGTTCATGAGCATATACAAAATCGTTTTGATGCCAATTCTCCCCAAGCTGATAAGAAAATTCAATGCAATTCCAATCAAAATCAAAGTGGGAGTTTTCAAAGAAATTTTTAAAAAAACTCTAAAATTTATACAAAAATGGAAAGAGCTAGAATAACTGAAATAAAGTACAAAGTACTTTTTTTGAAAAAAAAATTACAAAGTTGGTGGACTAACTCTAGCTTATATTAAGATTTATTATAAATCTTTAGTAATCAAAAGAGTATAGTATTTGTGTAGCGGTACATTAGTGGAACAAAACAGAGCACAGAGAAATAAATCCACAAGACATCTGACTTTCCATGAAGGTGCAAAAGACAGTCTTTAGGGAGCAGTTAGCGTAATGGCTATGTCACTGGACTCCCACATAGTCGACCGCGGTTCCAGTCCCAGACCCAGTGGCTTAAACTCACGCCAGGCGCGTGTGCATGTGTGCCCAAGATCCCGAGGGGAGAATGGAGGAGAAGGGATTGCGGCATGGCCATCCCCGCTGGGGGATGATTTCTCACTTTCTGTCTCTCTCTCTCTCTCTGTCTGTCTGGCGAGCGCACGTACCCTATAGCAAAATCCTCTCAAAAAAAAAAAAAAAAAACAGTCTTTCAGCCGACAGTGTCAGAACCCAGAACTGTTGGACACCATAGAGGGTAAATGACCTTCGATCCATACCATGCACCACGTACAAAAGTAATTCCGAATGGATTATAGACCTAAAAGTAAACCTTAAAACTCAAATTTCTAAAGAAAGCATAAGTTAAAACTTTCGTATCTGGGTTAGGCAAATATAAGTTATGCACCAAAGCCACACTTCACAAAATAACAAAAACATAGGGTTTAATAAAACTTTAACACTTTAATTCTCTGAAAATCAACCATTAAGAAAGTTAAAAAATAAGCCACAAAGACTTCAATACGTCTCTTTCAGAATTGAACAAAAATAGTAGGGAAAACATAATGCATATTGAAACTAATTAATATGACCCACAAATGCGTGAGAAAAGAGAGGGAGTGAAAGAAATTTCTCTCTCAAAGGAGACATTGTATTGTTTTTATATCTAAAGAAACATTACAAAAATGACATATTTTATCACAAAAAGTAATAAAAATTTAAATTTAAATATATAGATATTTCATAAATATCTAATAAAAATAAATAATAAAACCAAAGATAGTCAGTGGCAAAAATAACTTTGAAATTAAGAAACATATTTACAAAAAAAATTTAACTAAAGACAGAAATTAAAATAATTTGTACAAATTATCTAAATGCTAAGAAAAATCTCAATAAATCATGAAAAGATGAATAGAGAACAGAAAAAATGATGTCAACCAAAAATTGGGGAAACACAATTTTTTAATTATGAAGGAAAGCATGAATGAACAAAATAGTCATTGGGGAGAAAAAAGCAATTAAATTAACCACATGGAACTTATACAAAATTAAGGAAGGAAAAACAGTCGAAGATTCATGACGCTGAAAGCTACACACATGTGTATACATGCACTCACAAACATAAAGTCTAAGTCCAAATACTGCTTCTTTAAAAATACCAGTGAAACAGAAGGACGTCTGAAAAATTAAGTGTACAAGGCAGATAATAAAACTGATCAGACCTGGAATAAGAAAGGAAAATTAATTCCACATTTAGGGAAGAGTAAAAGAATTATAAGATACTATGATACATAATTCTCTGACAAAAAATTAAATTAAAACTCTGGAGAACTCGAATATATTTCATATATATTGATACATACATACACACACACATATTCTTCACATTGAAATGGTTACAGAATAGGCAGAGAACGTGATTAGTTTAATGATTAAAGACCTACCCCTAAAGGGCACTTTCCTAATTAGAAAAGTGATTAAGGGGAACCAGCAGTTAGCGTAATGGCTATGTCGCTGGACTCCCACGTAGTCGACCGCAGTTCGCGTCCCGGACTCGGTGGCTTAAAACTCACGCCGGGCACGTGTGTGTGCATGCCCAAGATCCTGAGAGGAGAATGGAGGAGAAGGGATTGTGGCGTGACCATCCCCCCTGGGGGGTGATTTCTCGCTTTCTGTCTCTATGTCTCTCTATGTCTGTCTGGCGAGCACACGCGCCCTATAATGAAAAAACCTTTCCAAAAAAAAAAAAGTGATTAAGGAGAGAATTGACAGGGGCCAAGATTGAAAGAACTAGGAGGCCCAGAGGAACAAGATCAGATGACAGTCTAGAACGTCCAGCAAGCGTTCTTTGCTATTTTATTTCTTTCAAGGAAGCAAACGTGGTGTAGTGCATGTGGAGGACAGAAAGGGGAAATACTAAGGCGACATTTTTAAAGAGCCAAACCAGAGTGGGTTGTACAGAGCGTTACATTTGCACATGTCTAATATCCCGGTGACATATTTAAACACATGAAGTTCATATCTTATAGATCTGACCCAAGGAGAGATGACAATCTCCAGTGTGGGGAATTCTTGACTGTTTGGTCCAGGGAACCAATCAATCTCCTTGAGATAATGAATGTCACTTCTTTTCCTGAGTGACGGTGTGCCCTGGCCTGCAGGTCAGTGTGACTGCTACTTCGGTGAAACTGAGGTTGACAGAGATTATGTCAGATTTCATGAATGACTCTATTAGGTCCTTTGATCATTTCTACAGATTAGGGTGTCACAGATTCAACCCAGAAAAACTGTAGGATACTGAAACCAAAGAGAGACCTTCAAGTAAATCAAAATCTCAAAAACTTGTACCACAGGTGTAAACTGACTAATCCTGTAAAATTTTATGACCAAAAAAAAAAACATAACTAGAATTTTTCAAACAGTTCAAAGTTTTCTAGTTCTGCTCTTCATCAATTTTTTTCCTATTATAAAGAGGCAAAGAGGGCTGAACTCCCACATGGCCTATCGCTGTTCAAGTCCCGGACCAGGCCGCTTACTTTCTCATCTTCTCTCTCTCTGTCTCTCTCTGGTGAGTGCACATGCCCTGTAGCAAAATTTAGAATAATAATAATAATTAATTAATAAGTAAGTAACTCTTTAAAATTAAAAAGAGGCAAAGATTTGTCTACTCAAGGGGACTACAGACTAAAAGATGCGTTAACAATGATTTTGTTTGGGCCAGCAGGTGGCATGGTGGTTGAAGCACTGTCCTCCCACGTGGCCAACAATGGTTCAAGTCCTAGACCTGATAGCTTGCTATCTTTACTTTCTATCTTTACTCTCTCTCTCTCAGGAGTGCACGTGCCATCTAGCAAACTAACAAAATAATAATAATAAATAAAATTATTAACAACAAGCTAACGAACAAAAAACAATGTTTAGTTTGGTCATCTACATGCAGTTTGCATCCTCAGGATGTGGTTTGAAACAACAGAAAACAAATCTGGATAGTTTTCTCATGTCCGAAATTGCTTAGAAAAGCGATATGTATTACTTAGAATAAACACGGGAAGGCCGCACCCTGGGAAGGAGAGAAACTAGAACAATCCTGATTATCCAAGCAAGGAAACGAACTGGCCCTTTTTGAGTCCTTCTCCAGGGAGGAGTCAGTTCCTACTTTAAGCAGCTCAAATCCCAGGGAAAAGATTCTCATTGACTTCGACCGAGTTTCTAATGTGGTCAAGGAAAGGAAGAATAGGACAGAATATTAGCAGTGCCTCTTGCACTTTATCCAGTAACGGTAATTCAGTTCCTTATAAAATGATTTGGTTCCTGTGACAAGAACAGAGGAATGCCTGCCGGGTGGGCGAGGACAGGGGGCGTTCATGCCACACTCTCTACGACTTCCCTAAGTCCATTCTACCTGAACAGATGCAGAGCCAGGAATCCAGCACCTCCCTGCGTGGTGGTTTCTCTGTGAGATAGCTCTGTGGATGTGTTTCTCTTAAACCAAACTCCCATTATAGTTTTCTTCTTCCACTTTGAATCCCACCCCATGGAGTTCTTCAAATCACTAATTCCCCCTCTTCTATATCCCACATTTGAAAGCAATTTCAAACAATTCAGTTAGTTATTGATGCACTTCTCTGTCCATATCATGATCTATGGATGTGTACCTTGTCTACAAAAATAGGGGGAATTGCAAAAATGCCTTGAGTCTGGATTTCTCTGGTAGTGCCAAAGACAAGCTAAAATGGATGTTCGATGTTAGAGAATTCAATCTAAGCTCTGGTGAGCCTGTGTCCACTTCTATTTGGGTTTCCATGAATCACCATTTAATGACGTGGGACACAAGGATGATGAGCTAGGGGATTCCACCTTCCTCTTGCCCATGGTGATGCTTCTACAGCGCCCCCATTCTCTAGCATCTGTCACGGAGGTGTTTTCTCAGAACTATGAGTATGCAAGTTTCTGGATGCAGGAGATTTAATATAAGAGGTAAGTGTTCTTGTAAGTTTACAGCATCAACAAACTCCAAAGTCAGAAAAAGCACTTTTTTTTTTTTTTTTGGAGAAGTTTTTGCTATAGGGCATATGTGCTTGCCAGAAAGAGAGAGACAGAGAAACAGAAAGCGAGAAATCCCCCCCGCCCAAGCGGGGATGACCACACCACCTTCTCCTCCATTCTCTTCTCAGCGTCGGTCTTAGGCACGCACGCACACGTTCCTGGTGTGAGTTTAAGTCACCAGGTCCAGGACCTGAACTGTAGTTGACTTCATGTGAGTCCAGTGACATAGCCATTATGCCAACTGTTGGTCCCAAGGAAGAGGACATTTTTAAAACTAGTTTTACTTGTTTTATAGATGAAATAGATAGCAGAAGTCATTTGTCCATGTTGATTACTAATCTGGAGAAAATCCAGTTGTCAAGTCCTGCTATTTCTACCTCTTGCAATATTTCAGTCTCAAGGTCAGTACCTTTAGGCTTTTGCTTTCTTCAGTTATATCTGCTTTTTGCTTCTTCAAGTATATTTATATCTGTTCACTCAGACACTGTTGCTCACTTAACAATGTGAGGCGAACTTTATTTATAGTACACTCTTTATGACATGTTATAATAGACCCTTTACATGTTCTAGGCATTGTTGTAACTGTTTACATGTAATAACTCATTTAGTGCTCTTGCAGCAGACATACAGGTTAAACATAGCTTGCCCAATATCACACACCTAGTAACACAGGTAGAACTTAAACCCAGGTGGGCTAATTTTTTTTTCCTCTCAGTATCTTGGACACACACAACACGCACCCAGTGTGAGTTTAAGCCACTGGTTCCAGGACTCAAACTGCAGTCGACGACATGGGAGTCCAGCGATATAGCCATTATGTAACTGCCGGTCCCTCAGGTGGTCTAATTTTAGAGTCCCAGTTCTTAAATACTACAAGAAGCCCAATGGTGAGTATGCCGAAGTACACAGTAGGCCTCTGTACAATCCCTCTCTTCCCCGTTCTCTCTCTCCAGCTATAGGGCATATGTGCTTGCCAGAAAGAGAGAGACAGAGAAACAGAAAGCGAGAAATCCCCCCCGCCCAAGCGGGGATGACCACACCACCTTCTCCTCCATTCTCTTCTCAGCGTCGGTCTTAGGCACGCACGCACACGTTCCTGGTGTGAGTTTAAGTCACCAGGTCCAGGACCTGAACTGTAGTTGACTTCATGTGAGTCCAGTGACATAGCCATTATGCCAACTGTTGGTCCCAAGGAAGAGGACATTTTTAAAACTAGTTTTACTTGTTTTATAGATGAAATAGATAGCAGAAGTCATTTGTCCATGTTGATTACTAATCTGGAGAAAATCCAGTTGTCAAGTCCTGCTATTTCTACCTCTTGCAATATTTCAGTCTCAAGGTCAGTACCTTTAGGCTTTTGCTTTCTTCAGTTATATCTGCTTTTTGCTTCTTCAAGTATATTTATATCTGTTCACTCAGACACTGTTGCTCACTTAACAATGTGAGGCGAACTTTATTTATAGTACACTCTTTATGACATGTTATAATAGACCCTTTACATGTTCTAGGCATTGTTGTAACTGTTTACATGTAATAACTCATTTAGTGCTCTTGCAGCAGACATACAGGTTAAACATAGCTTGCCCAATATCACACACCTAGTAACACAGGTAGAACTTAAACCCAGGTGGGCTAATTTTTTTTTCCTCTCAGTATCTTGGACACACACAACACGCACCCAGTGTGAGTTTAAGCCACTGGTTCCAGGACTCAAACTGCAGTCGACGACATGGGAGTCCAGCGATATAGCCATTATGTAACTGCCGGTCCCTCAGGTGGTCTAATTTTAGAGTCCCAGTTCTTAAATACTACAAGAAGCCCAATGGTGAGTATGCCGAAGTACACAGTAGGCCTCTGTACAATCCCTCTCTTCCCCGTTCTCTCTCTCCAGCCTTGGTATATGCTACGTCCTTTGCAAGTCAACACCAACTTCATTTATCAAACTGACTCTCTCCCTCCCCTTGTTTCCGGTCAGCCTTGTCCAAGAATTGCTAACATTCACAGTTTCAAACTGCAGACCCCTCCCACCCTGGTTGCCTTGCTGCTTTCTCATAACTGACCCTGCTTTTACCCAAACTTATTTCATATCATGCTTTTAACATTTAATTATTATTGATATTTAATCACTGCACATCTTTCCAATGTACAATAGAGGATGGTTTTCCCAGCATGAATTCAGTGCTCATTAGTCAATTCAAACACATAACCATATACATTATGCATCTTGGTTGCTAGGTCAGTGTTTTCACTGCTTTTATCTATCCTCGTGCATTCTCTGATTCTCAGCTCTATACCCCAGGACTTCACTCACATTTTCGGTATGTTCTTACCCTTCCTCAGAGTCTGCAAACTCCTACCCAATTCTCCAGACCTTTCTCAATTGTAAACAAGCCTGTTGGTGCTCCTTAATAGCCTGGCCTGCTCCCACCCAGGCCTTCCCGTCATGTTGGCAGCTCCATTTCTACTGACTGTCAGTTTCCTCGAATTCTAAAAACCTACAGGTCAGGCATCCCCAACCTTTGGGCCGCCTGCTGGTGCCAGTGTGTGGTCTGTGGCTGGCCAGGCCTTGCCTGTCTGCAGGGCCACACAGCAGGGGGTGGTGGCAAGTCAGCATGGGAGACTCCGTCTGTGTTTCCAGCCGCTCCTCACGGCCCACATCACTCACATTGCTGCCGGGGCTCTGCCTGTGGAATTACCCACGGTGTTGGAGTCTCATGGAGCAGGAAGCCTATTGTTGTGGGTCCATTGTATGTTGTAATGAGGTAGAACTGGGGTACATGATGGATGTTGGTCATCCCGGGACCAATTGCTCTCATCCACCCACCTCCAGTGAGGGTTTGTTCCTGTGGCTCATCCCTGGTGCCAAGAACTTTGGGGACGCTGCTCTAAGTGTGCTTTCCTAGGTAGATTGCAACTTAACTGAAGGCAGCAACCAGGATGCACTTCTCCAACTCCTAAAACCGAAATAGACTGAAAGAAAGCACCTACTGAATATGTGTTCAGAGTTCTTTATGAACATGTCCAAGATTTAGAGAGTCCAGTCCAAAATTACCTTTAGCATGAGAATACATAACTCAGTGAACAGTATAGAAAAACACTATTTAAATAAAGAAAAAAAAAAAAAGTCCTGAAGAATTTGCTTTCGCAATCCTACCATGTACTGAGACCTGGCATATTTTAATTCCCAAACATTAGTTTTTCTTCAGCAGTTTCAATCATTGTTAGAAAAATGGTTTATCCTAGAGGTTAAAAATTACCTATGCTGTGTATCAATAGAAGATAGATTTTTTTTTTTCAGTTTTAGTATTTCGAGGCAGGTGCAGGGAGAAATTGATGACAACTATATGGAAAACCAATAGAACTTTCATTTTCAAACTACTAGAAACAAGATAAATCATACAATTTTGAAATCAATATAGGTTTTAAAGGTACATTAGAATGTTTATGACGATAATAGAAAGGATGTCATGAAATTTTCAAATTTACATCTTAAACCATTTTTCTAGGGTTTTTATGAAAATACATTCAGTATTGATTTAGCTCTACTGCATAGATAGATGTATGCTGGAATTTTTAAAGACAAAGGTGTCCTTATACATATCTACAGTTAAATCTTACCGTTCTACATGTGTAAGGCTTTGGTATACTGCCACTTGGTGGTGAAATACACACAAAAAGTGAGACTATTTTTCAACAATAGTCAGTCAAAACTGTTTAAGGAATGCAATTATTCAATTAAATTTAGGCAATTGCTGACCACAAACTGTCACTCTCTGATTTCATTTCAATCATGTCGCATAAATAAAACCTTTCAGTCTGACATTTACAGACTCTCCTAACTCTCTCCGAGTGCCCAGCACTTCCTTCCCCTCTCTGTCCCTTCCTGCTTCATGTCAGTGTTTTTAATTCCCCATGACACTGCCATCTCCCCAAGGGTTTATCACACGCCATGTATGCGCCTCTCATGCTACTCATCAAACGAATGTGTCTTCCATCCTCAGATCTTAACTCCTCTATGAGCCCTTTATACAAGTTTGCCCACGCCTCCACCCTAGACGAGGTCCCCCAAATATGTAAGACCTGAGAGTCTCTCTCACAGCATGATCAGAGTTTCAGATTAGTAGCTGGCTATCTGATTCATGTCTAGTTCCCTCTTTATTCCATATTCTCCACATTACAGGTGCTTTTTTAGCTCATGGCTTCAGTCTGGCTGGGGCCAGACCCAGATACAGTGTTAGGTGAATGAATGATGCGTGAAGAAAAGTAATACAAAAGAAACGTGATATTTCTACATTAGTTCTACAAAACTAAGACGGAGATCATTTCTTGGAAGAGACTCACCAATATGCAACCCAAGATTGATCTTATTCAATCTTGGCTACTTCAACTTGCAAACCTCATTCCAGTCTGAACATGTTGTGAAATCTGATTGCATAAAAAATGTGTGCAAAGAAACAACCTAATTTTCTATTTCAATTTCTTTTTGTTCTCTTAAGACAAACATTATTGATTGGGACTAAGGGTTCCTATCTACCCTAAAAGTGTAATCAATCAATAACATATTTGCCAAAGGGATCCTAACGTAGAGATCTGATAGTGTGGGAAGCATTCACACTTTTAAATTATTTGATTGTATGGGAGCAATGAATGACACATCATATAATATTGTACAGTTCTTTTAAAAGTACAATTTTTTTAATGTGGGAAACAAATTGCACTAAACACAAATTTTCTAATTTCTTGGAACTAAGTGTATCTGTAAAACTTTTTTTTATAAATCCTAATAATTCAGGGAGCACCATGAATTACAAATATCACTTTAAGAAAGGTTCGATAAGGTTGGCCCCAAAGCCTACTTAGCTAAGGAAGCCAGATCCCACGTGGCCAGCTGTGGTCCTAATCCTGGTCCTGGTAGTATGAAAACGCACTAGGGGATCAACACATGGTATACATAGTATAGTGGTTAAAGCACTGGACTCCTACACGGCTGACTATGGTTCAAGTCCTGGAACCAGAGGCTTGAAAATCATGTTTGAGGCATGTACGCTTATGCTCAACATCCCAAGAAGAAGAGATTTCAGCATAGCTGTCTCCTCAGGGGGTGATTTCTCACTTCCCCTCTCTTTGTCGCTCTCTCTTTCTGGCAAGCACATGTGCTTGATGGCAAAGGAAAAAAAAAAAAAAAAGAAAGAAAAAGAAAAAGAAAAAAAGAAAAGAATGCCCCAGATTTTGACAGTATGGAGAAATAAGGAAAAAGGGATTGTGGCATGACCACACTCCGTAGGGAAGTGCTTTCTTCTCTTTGTCTCTGTCATTCACTAATGAGTTCATGTGTTATTTGACAATTAGAGAGAAATGCTTGATAAATGAAATGATTTCTCTTTCTTCCTTTATCCCTCTCTCTCCCTTCCTTGTTTCCCCTTCCTTCCCCAGCACTCAGTGCCTACGTTGCAGAATCACTTGATTCCAGAAGCATAGTTTGCGATTTCTCCTGCGTAGTACCCACCAACTTTAGAACAGACTGTGTGGCAGGCCTCTCCTGCGGCTGCATGATGCCAGCAGGGCAGTTGTCTCCGTTAGGCTGAACACTGCTCTCGTTAACAGGGACGTTTCCCTCCTTCTTACATTTTGGGAATCACTGATCTGATGGTGTCTAATAAGGCCTGGAGTATTGGAGCCAGCAGGTGGCATAGTGGTTAAGGCACTGGACACCCACATGGCCGACTGCAGTTCGATACCAGACCTGGTGGCTTGAAAATCACACCAGATACGTGTGTGCCTGTGCCCAAAATTTCAGGAGGAGCATGGAGGGGGAGGGATTGTGGCATGACCATCCCCTGTGGGGGTGTGGAGGTTCTCACTTTCCTTCTCACTGTCTCTGTCTCACTCCAGTGAGTGTACACGTTCTATGGCAAAAACAAAAAAAAGACTAGACTATTTCCTAAAAGATGAAGCCATCTACCTAGGTTTCAGCTGAATTGAAGATTCAGCCAGCATATTTATTAAAGTTGGGTTCTTAGCAAGGTAAAGTTAAGTGCTTAATTTATTGATAAGATTAGCTTTAAAAAAAAAAAACCTGAATGTATAAAGCATGCTGAAGATAAATA
The DNA here is from genome assembly GCF_000334495.1 of Tupaia belangeri chinensis. Classification (NCBI taxonomy): domain Eukaryota; kingdom Metazoa; phylum Chordata; class Mammalia; order Scandentia; family Tupaiidae; genus Tupaia; species Tupaia belangeri. Next base: position 1,279,723 of record NW_006159861.1, on the reverse strand, counting down.
ATCTAATAACCCAGTAAACAGACTATAGACATTTCCTTAGGCCCATGCACCTGGGCAATTCTGAGCACAACTTTATATGTCTTTTGTTTTCATTTTTTTTAATGTGGAATTTTCAATATGCACCAGCACTGAATCCTTTTTCTCCATAGCAATAGCAAGTTTCACGTAATCCTAAAGGCAAGCTTTTGCTTCAACAGTAAATGAAGAAATTAATCTTATGACAAATCTGATGAAGTAAATTATCTCGAATACAGCTGACTGTAAAAAATAATATTTTAATATTTCCACCCATATCTCAATGGAAGGTTTGCTTTTATTCCCTAGAAGAAAAGTACACTTATTCAATAAGTACCTCGTACAATAGTTCAAGTCAAAATAATTTCTCCTGTGGCCCCAGGTGAAAAGGAAATAATTTACTTTCATTTATCCTGAATTCTAGTAAGGTTAAGTTAATATTCCCTTACCTGCGCTTCTGAAAATGCGTATCCTCCTAATTGATTTTCTATTAAAATGTTTCTCAACTCTGGTTGCACAGTTAATACCTCCAGGAGTTTTTGTTTTGTTTTATTTTGTTTTCAAGAGAAAAAGGAAAGTTTATTAAGAGAAAGAACATCCAGGGGTTGAAGCCGGAGGTGCTTCAGCCCACCCTTCCAAGGAGACATGATGTATTTATCTGAGAGGTGGAGGGGTACCATTGCAAGAAAGGTGGGTACTCTGATTGGCCTACTTGCCACTGTGACCTTATCAGTCCATCTCTGGGTGTCAGGTGCCAGGAAAGGAGGGCTCTGGCTGGAGGATTCTGGCCAAAGATTGCTGCAACCATCTCCTTATATAGGAAATGACCTAAAGGCTATTGAGGACACAATCTAACATTTCCAACCTTTATCTTTGATTTAAAAAGATGGGATGAGGTGGGACGAGGGATTATGGGCAACCATCAGTCTTCTGGAGCTGCTTCAGGCTGAGAAGGGGCACTGTGCTTTAGGGTGGCAGGGAGGAATGTGGGTCCTCTGGAGGCAGGCGTGAATATTGTAGCCTCTGCAGCAGCAAGACGTTTGCAGCCTGCTTTGGAGCCAATTGTCGGATGGTGTCTCCAATGAAGCCGTGTAGCATTTTCAGGAGCAGAGGTCCTACAGAAACCAGACGAGAGGTCCATGTGGGGTGCCGCAGAGGCCTAGCAAAGGTCCACTGCCTCCAGTGAGTCTACTGGGTTTTGGCACCAAATGTTAGGGTTCGAAGTATCGAAGTAAGACTCCTTCCAGGAGGTTTTTTTTTTTTTTTTGGAGACGTTTTTGCTATAGAGTGTGTGCGCTCGCCAGACAGACAGAGAGACAGAGAGACAGAAAGCGAGAAATCATCCCCTAGGGAGGATGGCCACACCACAATCCCTTCTCCTCCAGTCTCCTCTCGGGATCTTGGGCACACACGCACACGCGCCCAGCGTGAGTTTAAGCCACCGGGTCTGGGACACGAACCACGATTGACTACATAGGAGTTCAGCGACATAGCCATTACGCTAACTGCAGGTCCCCCTTCCAGGAGTTTTTAAAACATACTATTATCAGGGCCCCAGCCCAGGTAAATTGAAAGCAATATCTGGGAGAAGACCTGGAAAGTTATTGTTTTTAAAAATTCCCAGACAATTGTTTTTGGAGCTGGTCCCCACAGCACAATGGTTCAGGGAGTTGAATTCCAAGTGATAACTCCAGCTCGAATTCCAGCGCCAGTGGCTCAAAAAGCATGCCAGGTACATGTGCATGCCCCAAGTGCTGCTGGGAAGGAGGAATGGAGGAGAAAACACTGCAGCATGATTCCTCCCCTGAGGGCTGCTTTCTCTCACTTCCTCTCTGGCAAGCACATAGGTCCTCTAGCAATTGAAGCTCAAGGGGCAGGGAGATAATCCCAGGCAATTCACATGGTCAAGAAAGGTTGCAAACCGTGAATCCAGTGTTTCATCGGAGAGAAATGAGTCCAAGGTTAACACTGAGGAATTAAGGGAAAAGTTGGCAAATTTGGGGAAGTTTGATATGTAACTCACAATTGGCTTGGGAAGGCACATTATGACACATCCCATCAAAAAGTATTTCTGAACTGATACTGAGGCTCCAAATACTTTGACTTTCTTCCAAGATGGAAGGGTACGTTTCAGAAAATCAATTGTAAGTGCAGAGAACTGTTTCCCAAACCCAAGTCACACTTAACTGAAGCAGGCCCACGATTTCGAAGCCGATCTCATTTGTCTGCTGCCCATCATCACCCCTGTGCCAAAGTCAGTCACAGTTAGGATTGTCTTGGCCATGAGGTCATGTTCATCAATGTATCTTTGAATCAATTACTTGATGAAAATGATCCAAAGGAACAAATAGCAATATAATGAAATATAACGAAAATGACCTTAGAAAAATAAAATAAGTCTAAATACAAATCTACAAAGATGACAGAATTATGTCTAACCTCAAGAGTTCATTGTCTCTAAGCATAATAATACAAATGCTCTGTATTTTATGTATATATATGTATATACATACACACACACATAGAGACATATGTACTATATATATAACATATATATATGAATGAATAAAAATGCAAATATGAAATCAAAAAAGCAAAAACAACAAATAAAAAAAACACAAATAAATCAAAGATCATCACTCCAAAAGATAGTGTCCAGAGAAAGAGGGTGTTTTAGATATTCTGTAAGCCATTTCTTGGTTGAATTTCACATGATTCCGAACAGCCCCAACAGTATCTTGGAACATTCCAGCTAAAACACCATGTTCGGAAAGACCATACTGAGAAAGTGTGGAGGCAGCTTAAAGAGGACTAACTGCCAGACACCACTGATAAACAAAAAATGGCGGACCTTTAGGAATTTGACTTTCTTGCAGGGAGTAAAGCAGAGAGAGAGAGAGAAAAAATATGTACGGGGAGTGGAGCAGAGAGAAAAAACAGACACATGTCAAACATTTCATTTTTCTGATGGTAAGATCCCATGCATAAACAAGAATTTATTTAAACATAAGAACAGAGAGCAAGAATGGTATCTGGGGTAGTTGTAAGTATGAGAACATGAAAAACTGTCCTCGGCCTACTCTGGCCTCAATACTGAGATGCAAGTCACCTTGACAGTCTCCTCAGCCCCTTGTGCTGATGTCATGCTTCCAGAGGGAGGGGACGGCTTGAGAGTGGGGACACAGTGAGACACGGTTAAAACTGCTCAGGCACCTCCTCCCTGATACGGCCACGATTCTAAGGTTCTGCCCCAAATTCATAGCTGCTACCTGGAGCCTGAAGACAACTACGACACAGGTTAGGACACACTTCTATAAAGTGATTTGAGTTACAGGACGTTGAAAACAACATAAGATTCAAATTTTGTGACCAGGTTCGTGCTTTGTCCCACCCGATGCCCATTCCACCTACCATTGGCAATGCCCTGCCTTCAAATATAAAGGCCACACCAGGGAGGCCAGTTGCATTTTTTTTTTTTTTTTGCCAAAGGGCATGGGGGAGAGACAGAGAGGAAAAAGAGAAGAGAAGTTAAAACTGCTCAGGCACCTCCTCCCTGATACGGCCACGATTCTAAGGTTCTGCCCCAAATTCATAGCTGCTACCTGGAGCCTGAAGACAACTACGACACAGGTTAGGACACACTTCTATAAAGTGATTTGAGTTACAGGACGTTGAAAACAACATAAGATTCAAATTTTGTGACCAGGTTCGTGCTTTGTCCCACCCGATGCCCATTCCACCTACCATTGGCAATGCCCTGCCTTGCAAACAAAAGGCCACCCCAGGGAGGCCAGTTGCATTTTTTTTTTTTTTTTTGCCAAAGGGCATGGGAGAGAGACAGAGAGGAAAAAGAGAAGAGAAAGCATCCCTTATGGATGACGCAGGGTTATGCTACAGTCCCTCGCCCTCCATTTCCCCTCTTTTCTGGATTTTGGGAATGCACTCGCATACACCCGGCATGTATTTCAAGCAGCCATTTATGACTCACACCACGTGGTTGGCCTTATGGGATTTGCCACCTAAACCACCAGACCACAGGCTGGCACTTGCTGCAGCTTTGAGAAAAAATTACAAATAAGTCTGAAAGGGAGAATGAAAACACGTATACTACACCAACAATAATGTACACACAGGCAAAAGTGGGCTAAATCGTCCAGGATAAAAATGAACTTGGTGGAAAATATCATCCACTCTATTTTAAAAGAAAATAAATGGACAATTTACAGTTAAAAGTTTCATAGAAAATAAGCATAATACATCAGTATCGTAAAGGTAAAATCACAAAAGAACGGAAGGAGATGAAAAGGAAAACAAACAGTAAAGATTAAAATAAAGCAAACATAAAATCAGTATTACTGAATTAGCAAATATATAAGAGGCAGAAAGGGAAGAAACAGGCAGGGGAATGATGATTTACTGACAAATCGACAAGTAATATAAGCAGAATTAAGACACAGGATAAGTCAGAGCGATTAAAGGGGTAATGGGAAGACCATACGTATAAACATTAGGAAAGATGACTAGCCCAAGGACAATTAGGTTCTTGAAACAGCAAATCGAATTAATTGAACTTACACGTTTTCAGAGATAGAGAAAAAAATTTCTGAAATATATGAAACGTGAAAATTAACGTGAAAGAGCATATCATTTCCTAAAGGGAAATTGGGACATAAAGCCATCAGCATGAATTACATCCTGGTTAAGTAATGAAGTTCTAGGAAAAAGTTTGCAAAGCTACTTAAAATGGGAAATTGCAGACAGTTCGATCAATACTATAATATTCAAATGCAGAAGATACAGCAATAGCTCTGAAATTCCTGGAAAATAAAATTTGACCCCACACTATAACACCAACTATGCTGACATTCACAATAAAAGCCACAGCTCACTCTGTCAACACCTCAAAAGCAAACTGACCTAGGAAAGGTAACACCAATGAGATCTTTCTGGAGGCAGCAAACAAAATTTTCTCAAAATTGAATATTACTAACCAAGATACAAAATTCACACTGCATTTACTTAAATAAAACCTAAAATGGAATAACTTGAGAAATAGGATTACAGGAAAGATGTGAAAATAAACCATATAAAATAACTGAAAAGACAATATTAAGGAAAGAAAATAGAGGAAAGATAGTATAGCAGACAGAATAATGACCCCAAAGATATTCAGGGTCTAATCCTAGAAATCAATAAATATTAACATTACAAGGCATGACATTTTGCATATGTGACTAAATTTTTATTCAACTTCAGGTACATTTATTCCACAATACCAAAGGGAAAAAACTTTCCCTATTTTATGTCATGCCTTATAATGTTACTTAGTTATAAAGTATGCATTTTAAGATGGGGGAATTTTCCTCTATTATTCAGGCAAATCCAATGTAAGCACCAGGGTTCTTGTGAGATGCAGCAGTCTATGGATTGTCACGGTGAGAGCCGAAGTCAGAGTGACGCCTTGCTGGCCGGAAGGTGGCGATGAGCTACGAGTACTGACAGGAACCGAAAAGGTTAGGACATGGCTGGCCTCTAGAGGCTGGAGGACATCTTGACCTAGCTTCGAAACTGGACTTCGGGACTACAAGTTATAACTTAACTCGTCTACCTTGTTTTAAACCACTCCATTTGTGGTAATTTGTTAAAGCAATGATAAAAACTAATACAGAGTACAGTAGAGATGAATTCATTTTAAACATTTTCTTTGAAGGGGACCAGCAGTTGGCATAATGGCTGTGTCTCAGGACTCCCATGTAGTCGACGATGGTTTGAGTCCCGGACCTGGTGACTTAAACTCACGCCAGGCACGTGTGTACCCAAGATCCCGAGAGGAGGATGGAGGAGAAGGGATTGCATCATGGCCATCCCCCTTCGGGGGGTGATTTCTCGCTTTCTGTCTCTCTGTCTCTCTCTGCCTTTCTGGCGAGCACATGCACCCTATAGCAAAAACCTTTCCCCCCAATTATTTTTTCTTTGAAGAAAACCAATACATATTATCTGAGTATAGAGGTAAATCAAGAAACAATGGCTTCAATCTAAGTAAAATTAAAATTGAAAATTTATACTAAAGTAAAATAATAATTTAAAATAAGAAAATACCTAACACACTCAGAGGTCAAATGGTAGCTGGCATTAAGAAACACTTCATGCGACCAGCAAATAGCATAGCGTTTACATTGCTGGATTCCCACATGGCCTACCATGGTTTGAGTCCTGGACCCAGTGGCATAAATTCAAGGTGGGAGCCTGTGCACGTGTGTTCAAGATCCTGGGAAGAGAAGTGAGAAGGGATTTCAGTGTGGTCATCCCCCCTCTCCCAGAGGGTGATTTCTCACTTTCCTTCTCACTGTCTGTCTGTCTCTCTCTCTTTACCTGACAAGTACACATGCCCTGAGGCAAAAATCTCTTAAAAAAAAAAAAAGAAAAAAGAAAGTAAGAAAACAAACACTTATGAAGACTGTTAAGCAAAAACATTATGGACAATATTAAAAGATTTTGGGGCCAGCAGATGGAGTAATGGTTAAATCACTGGACTCCCACATGGCCTACTGTGGTTTCTTTGGCATCTAGAGACTTGAAACTCACACTGGGTGTGTACACGTGTTTGTGTGCGTGAGTGTGTGTGTGCCCAAGATCCCAGGAGGAGAACAGAGAAGAGGTTGCAGAGTGGCCATCTTCCAACCCCCCTGGATTTCTCACTTTCCTTCTGTCTCTGTCTCTTTGTCTGGCTAGCATTTGTGCCCTATAGCAAAAAAAAAAAAAAACACTTTAAAAAAAAAAAAAAACACTTTAAAAAAAAAAAAAAACACTTTAAAAAAAAAAAAAAACAACTGTAAAAAATAAAATGTGAGGACCCGGTGGAGCTGGTTGAGCCTTCAAAGTCCTAAAACGCACAGCCATGGGTTGAGGGGTTATCGATTGAATTCCCCGGGGCGGGAGCCTCTGCAGAGAGAGAGACAGTGTGTGAGAGAGGGACATGGACAAACGGATTCACTTAGAGCGGACAGACGCCCTCTGATCTGAAAGAGCCTGTCCTGGACAGCTGTCGGTGTAGTGAAGGCGGAATCAAAGGCCACAGGGATGAATTTTTAGAACTGGAGTTCTCAAGCACAGTCAGCCTGGGCCTCGCCTGAGCTGCAAACGTACCGAAGTGACACAAACTTAGGACGCTTGAACTAAGCGACCACAGAATCCCCGGGAGGGGCCTGCAAGTATTGGCAGAAAAGGGTCAGAATCTCATGCGTCTAAAGTGAAGTGGCAACATAATTAGAGACCTCAGCACAATAGAGCCACCAAAAATGTTAGAAAGCCTCCAGAGCTCAGACCTTTTCAACTGCGAGGTGACCAGCCTGAACCACTATTGAGAAACGTGCTCCAGGGGCTCCGCAGCTCACGGACCTGGACAGCTGCCACCCGACCGCAGGGACCCCGGACCCGGACGCCGAGGGCAACGTGGGGGCCTGGGCAACAGGAGGAGGTGAAGAGGAGGAGGTGAAGAGGAGGAGGTGAACAAGAGGAGGTGAAGAGGAAGAGGTGAAGAGGAAAAGGTGAAGAGGAGGAGGTGAAGAGGAGGAGGTGAGTGGAGAGGAGGTGAAGAGGAGGAGGTGAGTGGAGAGGAGGAGGGGAGAGGAGGTGAAGAGGAGGAGGTGAAGAGGAGGAGGTGAACAAGAGGAGGTGAAGAGGAAGTGAAGAGGAAGAGGTGAAGAGGAGGAGGTGAAGAGGAGGAGGTGAAGAGGAGGTGAGGAGGAGGTGAAGAGGAGGAGGTGAAGAGAAGGACCAGTTCTCCTTTCCTATGTAAGTTTGTGACCTGTAGTTTTTGTCTTCCCTTTGGGACACTGAAGTCTTGATAATTCATGCTTGAATATTTGCAGCTTGGGAGATCAGGTCTGTATTCATATTTCAACCTTACAAGTTTTTATACAGGAAGCTTCTAGTATAGACAGCATCTTCATACAAGTATGCCCTGAAGTATTCTCGTTGCATACTTACTTAGCATACTTTCCAATGTCTTTTACTAATTTCTTCTGTGAGGATGGCCTTCCAAATTTATACCTGCCTCATTATACAACTTGTTACTGCTTCCCTCTATTTATTCTTATGTTTCCTAAGGACACAAACCATGTGCTATTCATAATTTCATGCTTTACCAGTGCCGGAAAAGTGTTCATTCTAGTATGTAAGTAACAGCTTTCTATGCAGGAACTAGTAAAATTGCACAAAAATTTAAGGAAGCTGGCCTTCTCTCCAAAAATTAGTATCTGATCCAGTCAGTGCTTTTTATTTGATATTGGCTTGTTTCAGTAGGTGGCCTTGTCTCTCTGCTCGTAGCTGTTTGCTAAATAGACTCTTGCAGGAGGGAAATGTCTACAAAAGCTGTAATTACTGATGCTGCACACAGATCAGTCAGTCACCCTCTGACGAGGTCAAATAAGCCGGTACGCAGATGGGGCTATCAAGATAACGGACCAAGCACTCAGCTCTGTGCTTCGGATCTGAAATCAAAGATCAGCTCCGAGCCTGTGAAGTTTTATAATGGTTTTATTTAAGTTTGATTCAGATGGAAGTCACTACCAGTTTGAAAGAGCTTTCTAACACGTGCAAAATCATTCTTTCCCTTTTGGAGATGATGTCAACCCACTAAGTGGACCAAGTGAGGGGTAGTCATGTCAGTCTGAAGAAAACACTGTTAAAAGCAAAGTTCAAATGACTACAACAGCAAATGCATGAAGTAATGATTCTAAATGAACTCATTTCTAGGTAAGATGTATTTAAAATGTTGTGAGGACATCATATCTAGGTTAGAAGCTAGGGTGGCCAGCTAACTCGCATTTTCATGTACGCCCTTCATGTTGATGGAAGAGTTATCTTCAGTCCACTAAGTCAAAGCGAAGATCATGCACAGCTCCAGCCAGGAGCTCCGACAGAGGTAGGACTGATTTACCCAACGCTGCCATCAAGACTGTCAAGTGATTCTTCATTCTTATTATAGAAGTTAATACTTTCTATATGGTCAGGGTTTTTATTCTTTCTAGTCATTTTTTCTTATTGGTCATTCTCTATATTACCATAGTGTCCAATCTCTATATGCTTTGCCTGAAGAGTCAATTTCTTAGGCATTTTTTTTCTTTCATATATTTTTTTAAATCGATCCCCAAGAGTGTTTGTTTCTTTGTTTAGGACACATTACTCAACACCAGTACTGAGTTAGCATTCTATGGATAAATGAGACAATACTATCAATGGTTATTTGCCAACAACATGGAAAATACAGAAGAAATGATAAATTCTTAGGAATGTCCAATCCACTCAGATTGAGTCATAAGGAAATTAAAAAAAAAAATCTGAATAGGCTCTATTTTTTAAGATGGTTGAATAATCAAAAACATCAAAACTCTGAATAGGCTCTACCTTGTAAGATGGTTGAATAATCAAAAACATCAAAACAAATTTAAAAAAACAATATAGAGCTTTGCTGGATGATTTTTCTAGACATTTAGATAACAATTCAATACTTCTCAAATTCCAAAAAAAAAAAGGAACGTTTCCAAAGGAATACTAACAGGACAGAATTATCCTGATGCCAAAGCCATATAAAGATATTGCAAGAAAATAAAACTAGAGACAAATTTCTGTGAATATTGATGCGAAGAAACTCTCAAAATACTAGCAACCAAATTCAACAACATGTGAAAAGGATGATATACCAGGACCAAGTAGGATTATTCCTACAATTCAAGTACAGTTCAACATATGAAAACCAATGAAGGCAATGCACATTAACAGGACAAATGATGAAACCACGTAATCACCTCAAACCGATCCAAAAAAATGACAAAGTTTGACATTCATTTATGAAAAAAACAAACAACAAATTAGAAATACAAGGACTCTACCTTAACAAAATACAGGCGTTATCTGAAAAGCCGCAGTAAACATCACATTCAATAGAGAAACGCTGAGGGATTTTTCTGTACAATCCAGATCAAGGTAAAAATGCTCAGTAACCATGTTTATTTAACCTAGCACTGGAAGTGCCAGGTATGGAGTTAGGCAAAACAATTAGGCATGAAAAAGAAATGAAAGGCATCCAAACTGGAAAAGAAGTAAAATTACTTTTATTCACAAATAACATGATTTATATGCAGAATACCCTAAATATTTTCACACCCACATACACACACACAGACTCACAAAACTAGAAGAACTAATAACAGTTTAGCAAATTTACTGAATACGAAATCAACACAGAAATTAGTTCTATTTCTATACACTAACAATGAATAATATAAAAAGGAAACTAAGAAAAAAAAATCAGAGGCCAGCCAGTACGTGGCATAGTTATTAAGGTATTGGATTCCACATGGCTGACTCTGATTCGAGTCCTGGACCCAGCAGCTTGAAAACACATCCTAGGTGCAAGTGCATACATGCCCAATATCCTGAGAGGAAAATGGAGGAGAGGGAATGACAGTGTGACCATGTCCACTGGGGAGGGGGAGAGGGGTAATTTTTCATTTTCCCTCTCTTTGTTTCTGTCTGTCTCTCTCTGGTGAGTGGATGTACCCTATGACAAAAATCTGAAAACAAACAAAATAAAGAATCAAAACCATTTATAATAAAATCAAAAGAATGATTTAATCTTAAATAAATAAAATACAAATAAATTTAAAATAAATTAAACACATTCAGATAAATAAAATATAAATAAATTTTAAAAGACAAATGACTTGTTTGTTGAAAACTACAAAATATTGCTGAAAGAAATTTAGAGACACACACATGTGCACACATACACATAAACAGGCATCCTCTGTTTATAGATGAACATTTAATATTGTTAAAATGTCCATATTATCCAAAGTGATCTACAGATTCCATATAATATCAAAATTGCAAAGGCTTTTTTTTTAGCAGAAATATAATAAAAATTCTAAAATTTATATGGCATTTCAAGACACTTCAAATAGCCTAAACAATAATTTTTTTGTTTGTTTGTTTGTTTCTGTTTTTGAGAGAAATTTTTCTATAGGGTACATGTGCTCACCAGAGAGACAGAGAGAGACAGAGAGACAGAAAATGAAAAATCACCCCACCGGGAGAATGGCCATGCCATAATCCATTCTCTTCCATTCTCCTCTTGGGATTTTGGGCACGCACGCACATGCACCCAATATGCATTTTAAGTCACTGGATCTGGGACTCAGACTATGGTCAACTATGTGGGAGTCCAGTAACATAACCCTTATACCATCTACTGGTCCCACTAAACGATCATTTTTTTAAGAACTAATTTATGCAGATTGCATAATGGTTTCATCACTGGACTCCCATGTAGTTGACCACAGTTTGAGTCCCGGACCTGGTGACTTAAAACTCACTCCAGGTGTATGTATGTATGTACCCAAGATCCTGAGAGGAGAATGCAGGAGAAAGATTGTGGCATGGCCATCCTCCCCAGGGGTTGATTTCTTACTTTCTGTCTCTCTATCTCTCTCTCTTTCTCTCTTGCAAGTGCATGCACCCTATAGTAAATTCTCTTTAAAAAAAAGGAAAAGAACTAATTTTGAAGTCTCACACTTCATGCTTTTAAAACATATTGCAAATCTTTAGCACTCAAAACTGTGGGACTGAAATTAAAGATTAGTGAAACAGAATAGAAAGCCCATAATTAGATATTTATGAATATGATCAAATAATCTTTAACAAGGGTGCCAAGGCCCTTTAATGAGGAAAAAAATAATCTTTTTAATAAATTATCCTGGAAAAAAATGGATATACACATTTCAAAAAGATAGAATTGGACCCTTACCTTCTACAACATATAAAAATTCACTCAAAATTTGTTTAAAGATCTAAATATAATGAATAAAACTCCTAAAAGCTAATATAGTCGAACAATTTCATGATTTTGAATTGGTCAATGATTTTTTTTTTTTGGTAGATGACACCAAAAGCACAGAAAACAAAAGCAAAAATAGATAATTGGGACTATATTAAACTACTTTGGCAAACAACCAAATCAACAGATTGAAAAGGATACCAATGGATGGGAGAAATTTTTTTCCAATCATGTGTCTGTGTATCTACTGAGTTTACTATCCAATATATAAAGAATTTCTTCAACTCAGCAGCAACCAAAAATAAATAACCTGATTAAAAACTGGGCAAAAGACATGAACAGACATTCCTCTAAATGGCAAACACATACACAGAGAGGTGCTCATCATCAATAATCACTAGAATGGAGCAAATCAAAGCGATAATAAGACTTCTTTCACCTTGTATCAGTCAGGATATCAATTATCCAAAAAATCAAAAAGCAGAAGAGAACAAATATTTTTAAGGGTGTGGGTAATGAAATTGCCACTTGCACATTGTTGATTCTTAGTAGATATGTAAGATGACACAGCCACAGTTGAAAACAGTGTGTATGTTTCTCAAAAGATTAAAAATACTATGACCATATTCTAACAATTTTACTTTAGAATATATATATTCTAAGCAGACTCTCAATGGGGCAATTGTGTAGCCATGTTCATGCAGCACTATTCTCGATAATAAAAATATAGAAGCAAACCAAATGTCCACTCTCAGACGAATGACTAAACACAAAATGGAATGTGCATACAGTAGATTATCATTCAGCTTTTTAAAAGGACATCTTGAAACATGGATGAAACTTGAGGACATTATGATAAATGACATAAGACAGTGACAAAAGACAAATACTGTCAGATTGCACAAATATGAGGTGCCGAAAGTAGCCTAACTCTTAGAAACAGAAAATAGAACTGGTGGTAGTCAGGGACTGGAGTGGGGCGAAAATGGGGAATTGATGTTCATGGTATAGAGTTTCGAAAGTTCTGGAGATCATGAAATACATACGAGAGAACTGAAATACGTACGAGAAACATACAACAAATTTATTCACTCACCCAAAAGACATTGGTTAAGCTAAATGTAGATATTACCTTTCAAAGAAAATGGCTTGCAGGTGCTAGCAGGTGGAGAAGTGGCTAAGGCACTGGACTCCCACGTGGCTGACCGCAGTTCGAGTTCCAGACCCGCTGACTTGAAACTCACACTGGGCATGTGTGCCTATGTGCCCAGAGCAGAGAATGAAGAGACCGCTGACTTGAAACTCACACTGGACATGTGTGCATATGTGCCCAGAGTGGAGAATGAAGAGGCTGTGATGTGACCATCCCTCCTCAGATGTGGTTTCTCACTTTCTGTCTCTCTGTCTGATTGCACTTGCACTATGGCAAAAATTTCTCAAAAAAAAAAAAAAGACTTGATAATGTATTTACAACTTGTATAGATGAGCAGTATGTTAGATTTCAAACTAGTGAAATCTCTGAATCATTGCTTTAAACCTGGTAAGATGAACATCTGATAATAATAAAAAAAATACATAAGTAAAAGAAGTACAGTTCTGCCAGCAGAGACATGTTAGGTGCTGCAATGCACACCTTTGCTTATTAAAAAAGTATAAAGTTAGAAAAAAGTTTTTGAAAAGCTGTCCATTCTCCAGATTCGAAAGGACAGCAACCATTGTTTCCTAGGTACTCGTGTAAGAATTTTCAAGAGAATAAAACCCCAGCCACGTTAGCTTTCTTACTGTCGTTCATGTCTAACAACAGCTGCTGCAAATAAATACGAAATAGTATTTTTCCTAAATTCTGAACATGGTGACAATGATTAGGTTTAAGGGCTTTTTTCCATAAGAAAAAGAACAGACTATAAATGAGAAAAATTGTAACAAACAAGCCAACATGCACACTTACATACATACACTCATGAAAGAGTGCAGAATATGAGCCCTGGCTTCCTCTCCCTCTGTCCTCCCTTCCCCTCACTCTAACCCCAACCTTACAACTTCTTCCCTCCTATGCCATCTTCCCCTGGAAGCCAGGGGGCAATGGTGCTGACACCTCAGCTAGGCGAGGCCCAGGTTCAGAGTCCTTCCCATTGCAGCTCCACACAGGAGGGGCAATAGGATATATGCTGTGAGGTTCAAGGCTCCTTTTACTTGGAGATTATAAACAGTAACACATTTGAGACATAAGGGCTAGAAGGGCTTATGACTGAATTGCCTTGAATTTCCCTTTTGTTGCCTCTGTAGAAGAGTATTCATGACTTTGTGCTATTCATGAGGCCAACCTTTTGTATTTGGTGGTGACAATGTAAGGCAAATATATATATAATATCTTCATGGATTGATGAACGCAAGACTCTAGCCTCCCACCAAACACCCTTACCCCAGGAAATGAAGGTCACCCTGCGGAATTGTGGGTAACTTATACTACCTAAAAATCACACCCTTTTATTTCAAAAAGTTGTAAGTGAAGTTGTGTATATTACCTTTCAAAGAAAATGGCTTGCAGGTGCTAGCAGGTGGAGAAGTGGCTAAGGCACTGGACTCCCACGTGGCTGACCGCAGTTCGAGTTCCAGACCCGCTGACTTGAAACTCACACTGGGCATGTGTGCCTATGTGCCCAGAGCAGAGAATGAAGAGACCGCTGACTTGAAACTCACACTGGACATGTGTGCATATGTGCCCAGAGTGGAGAATGAAGAGGCTGTGATGTGACCATCCCTCCTCAGATGTGGTTTCTCACTTTCTGTCTCTCTGTCTGATTGCACTTGCACTATGGCAAAAATTTCTCAAAAAAAAAAAAAAAGACTTGATAATGTATTTACAACTTGTATAGATGAGCAGTATGTTAGATTTCAAACTAGTGAAATCTCTGAATCATTGCTTTAAACCTGGTAAGATGAACATCTGATAATAATAAAAAAAATACATAAGTAAAAGAAGTACAGTTCTGCCAGCAGAGACATGTTAGGTGCTGCAATGCACACCTTTGCTTATTAAAAAAGTATAAAGTTAGAAAAAAGTTTTTGAAAAGCTGTCCATTCTCCAGATTCGAAAGGACAGCAACCATTGTTTCCTAGGTACTCGTGTAAGAATTTTCAAGAGAATAAAACCCCAGCCACGTTAGCTTTCTTACTGTCGTTCATGTCTAACAACAGCTGCTGCAAATAAATACGAAATAGTATTTTTCCTAAATTCTGAACATGGTGACAATGATTAGGTTTAAGGGCTTTTTTCCATAAGAAAAAGAACAGACTATAAATGAGAAAAATTGTAACAAACAAGCCAACATGCACACTTACATACATACACTCATGAAAGAGTGCAGAATATGAGCCCTGGCTTCCTCTCCCTCTGTCCTCCCTTCCCCTCACTCTAACCCCAACCTTACAACTTCTTCCCTCCTATGCCATCTTCCCCTGGAAGCCAGGGGGCAATGGTGCTGACACCTCAGCTAGGCGAGGCCCAGGTTCAGAGTCCTTCCCATTGCAGCTCCACACAGGAGGGGCAATAGGATATATGCTGTGAGGTTCAAGGCTCCTTTTACTTGGAGATTATAAACAGTAACACATTTGAGACATAAGGGCTAGAAGGGCTTATGACTGAATTGCCTTGAATTTCCCTTTTGTTGCCTCTGTAGAAGAGTATTCATGACTTTGTGCTATTCATGAGGCCAACCTTTTGTATTTGGTGGTGACAATGTAAGGCAAATATATATATAATATCTTCATGGATTGATGAACGCAAGACTCTAGCCTCCCACCAAACACCCTTACCCCAGGAAATGAAGGTCACCCTGCGGAATTGTGGGTAACTTATACTACCTAAAAATCACACCCTTTTATTTCAAAAAGTTGTAAGTGAAGTTGTGTATATGATTTGTGATCTTATTGGAGTGAAGAAAAAAAGAAATGAACATGTACAGGGCATTGTTTGCATACAAGACTGCCATGCCAAATGATATCCTTTGATTTAAGTTGGTGCTTAACGTTTTTGCTCAGATGTGCTCATCACTATTGACTTCCAGAATACTATCACTACTAACTTAGGTGAGCTTAGTTACCAACATGATGGGTGGATTCCATTCTATTTAAACTCAATTTGCTTCTAAAGTCCTGCTCATGGAATATTTCACTACCTAATGGTTTTACTGACACCAGCTTGAATTCTGAGGGTTCTTGTGGAAGACACTAAGTTAAAACCCAGTTAGCACTGTCACTGTCACAGGAAATGTGTGCTTTTTCCAGACACCACGTTTAGAGATGTGGGTATGATTTTTATCTGAACGCAGCTATGGCTTACAGAAGTGTTACTTTTTAAGTATCTTGAGTCATTGAGAGGTGGGCTCTTTATTAAGAAATAAGAGATTTTAACAGACTTCCAAAAAGGGGCAGTTGTGTGGCTGTCTGATAGTTAGTGACTCTGAATTTGGCCATTAAAATACCCTCTTTGAAATCTCCTTTTAAAAAAGGAGAGGGGACCAGCAGTTAGTGTAATGACTATGTTGCTGAACTCCCATGTAGTCGACCATGGTTCAAGTCCCAGACCTGGTGGCTTAAACTTGAGCCAGGCGCATGTGCATGTGTGCCCAAGATCCCGAGAGGAGAATGGAGGAGAAGGGATTGTGGCATGGCCATCCCTCCTAGGGGCTGATTTCTCGCTTTCTGTCTCTCTGTCTTTCTCTGTCTCTCTGGCAAGTTCACGTGCCCTGTAGCAAAAACTTCTATAAAAAAAAAGAAAAAAGGAGGATAGAGGGGAGATTTCTCACTTCCTCTCCCTCTCCCTCTCTCTCTCTCTGACTAATACATGTGCTCTATAGCACTTTTTTTTAAAGAACAGGAGGCCAGCAATAAGCAACAGTAGGAAGCTATTAAAGCAGAGTTCAACGTGTTATTTGTAAGTGATTGTGATAATGTCAGATAGCGTAATGCCTTGAGACACTTAGTTTTACTCTAGATATTTGCATATGCTTTTAAAAACATTTAGTTCTTGCATTTAATACATCCTTGTTCTGTAATTATAATAATGGAACATGCCCATGCTCCTTTCCGCACACTCGGCACTGGACATACGATTCATTTAACCCTCAAAAATAACCCTAACCCTAGAAAGCTGTTCACATTTGATGGAGGGGCAGCAGGTTTTTAACCTGTTAGTGATGTAAAGCTGCTTAGTGACTATACAGTACTCCAAGGCTCACAGAAAACCTCTGAATATAAACAAGCAATGACAAAAGAGGGGATTAAAAGATTAAAGGTGGGGCTAGCAGGTGGGCAGCTATGGCTTACAGAAGTGTTACTTTTTAAGTATCTTGAGTCATTGAGAGGTGGGCTCTTTATTAAGAAATAAGAGATTTTAACAGACTTCCAAAAAGGGGCAGTTGTGTGGCTGTCTGATAGTTAGTGACTCTGAATTTGGCCATTAAAATACCCTCTTTGAAATCTCCTTTTAAAAAAGGAGAGGGGACCAGCAGTTAGTGTAATGACTATGTTGCTGAACTCCCATGTAGTCGACCATGGTTCAAGTCCCAGACCTGGTGGCTTAAACTTGAGCCAGGCGCATGTGCATGTGTGCCCAAGATCCCGAGAGGAGAATGGAGGAGAAGGGATTGTGGCATGGCCATCCCTCCTAGGGGCTGATTTCTCGCTTTCTGTCTCTCTGTCTTTCTCTGTCTCTCTGGCAAGTTCACGTGCCCTGTAGCAAAAACTTCTATAAAAAAAAAGAAAAAAGGAGGATAGAGGGGAGATTTCTCACTTCCTCTCCCTCTCCCTCTCTCTCTCTCTGACTAATACATGTGCTCTATAGCACTTTTTTTTAAAGAACAGGAGGCCAGCAATAAGCAACAGTAGGAAGCTATTAAAGCAGAGTTCAACGTGTTATTTGTAAGTGATTGTGATAATGTCAGATAGCGTAATGCCTTGAGACACTTAGTTTTACTCTAGATATTTGCATATGCTTTTAAAAACATTTAGTTCTTGCATTTAATACATCCTTGTTCTGTAATTATAATAATGGAACATGCCCATGCTCCTTTCCGCACACTCGGCACTGGACATACGATTCATTTAACCCTCAAAAATAACCCTAACCCTAGAAAGCTGTTCACATTTGATGGAGGGGCAGCAGGTTTTTAACCTGTTAGTGATGTAAAGCTGCTTAGTGACTATACAGTACTCCAAGGCTCACAGAAAACCTCTGAATATAAACAAGCAATGACAAAAGAGGGGATTAAAAGATTAAAGGTGGGGCTAGCAGGTGGCCTTGTGGTTAAGGGAGCTGGATTCCCATGTGGCCAATAGCAGTTCATATCCTGGACCTGGTGGCTTGGTTTCTTTCTTTCTCTCTCTCTCTCTCTCACTCTCCCTCTCCCTCTCTGGTCAAATTAAAAAAATAAGTAAATAAATGAATAAATTTAAATAAATTGAAAAAAAATGAAAGGAAATAAGTCAGAGAGTTTTATTAATGAATTAGTGAAACCCGTTCCTCTACACACAAATAGTGTAAACAAAAAGATAGAGACCAGCAGTTAGCGTAATGGCTATGTTGCTGGACTCCAATGTAGTTGACCGCGGTTAGCGTCCTGGACCCGTTGACTTAAAACTCACGCCAGGCGCGTGTGCATTGTGTGCCCAAGATCCCGAGAGGAGAATGGAGGAGAAGGGATTGCGGCGTGGCCATCTCCCCTGGGGGTGATTTCTTGCTTTCTGTCTCTCTGTCTCTGTCTGTCTGGTGAGCGCATGCGCCCTATAGCAAAAAAACCTCTCTCAAAAAAAAAAGATACTATAAGTTGAGATAAAATACCTTTAAGTATGTGTTAATGTATTTAAAATGTAGAGAAACATTTCACTTGGTGAAAGGCTCCAAAATGTTTGTAAGTCAAAGGACAAATTGAAAACACTAAATAAAAAGAGAGAAGCAAGCCATTGATAAAAAGATTCAATAAAGCTGTTTTAGGCAGCTTTGGAAAACTGTGGGAAGGCTGGGTCAGGAGACTGGCTTTGAAGGTTCTGTAGTAATTACAGTGTGAAAGCTCTAGATGCTTCCCAGTTGCATAATAACCAAGTTACTGAGGAGATCATTTGTGAGAGAGCTGAGCATAGTCTAAGGTGGCTCGTGGTTTCAGAACTCCTATGAGAAATTCCAATGATTTTCATGAATTCGGGTAGAAATTTTGCACACATTCTATGATGAACAGCTCAGCGGAACAGTGGACTCCAACATGATTATGAACCTGTACATGATAATGTGATACTCTATTTTAGGTGAGTGGGCACTCAAACACAATAGGAACTAACTAATCATGGCATCGTGGCTTTGTTTCCAGCCTGGTCTTTCTGTGGTATTAAGAGTGTACACACATGGGACCAGCAGATGGCAAGGTGGCTAAGGTGCTGGACTTTCACATGGCTGATCACTGTTCAAGTTCAGGATTTGGCGGCTTAAAAAATCACACTGGGGGGAACCAGCAGTTAGCGTAATGTCTATGTCGCTGGACTCCCACGTAGTCGACCACGGTTCGTGTCCCGGACCCGGTGGCTTAAAACTCACGCTGGGCGCGTGTGCGTGCGTGTCCAAGATCCCGAGAGGAGAATGGAGGAGAAGGGATTGCGGCGTGACCATCCCCCCTGGGGGGTGATTTCTCGCTTTCTGTCTCTATGTCTCTTTCTGTCTGTCTGGCGAGCACACGCGCCCTACAGTGAAAATCCCTCAAAAAAAAAAAAAAAAAATCACACTGGGTGCATGCACATGCCCAAAATCCCAGGAGGATGGAGAAAGGATTACAGTGTGACCTGCCCCCTGGGGGTGACTTTTCACTTTCCCGCTCACTATCTCTTGTCTCCCTCCAGGAAATGCAGATGCACTAGGGCAAAAACTTTAACAGAAAAACAGTGTAGACATCAACCCTGTGCAATTGTATTTCAACGTGCTATGAATAGGGCACACAAAGAGTCTCTGTTAAAAGCAGCAACAAAACTCCAATAACATCTGTTTCTTCTAGCAGTGATGAAGTTCCAGGCTGGAAAAAATTTAAAAGCTGTAAGAGTTCCCTCAGGGGGGGAAAAAGAAAAAGAAAAAGAGCCCTGGTTTAGTTTTTGCTGAGCTCCTTGGTGTAAAAATCTCTGCCATGGTATTTGGCTGATTGTAAGCTACAGACTGGACATAACTGAATGTGACGTTAAGAAAAGATGTGTACAAGGCCAGCCAGGTAGCATAACAGTTAAGGCGACTGGATCCCACATGACCAGCTGTGCAGTTCAGGTCCCTGACCCAGAGGTTTGAAAAACACTCTGAGCGGGGTTGGCAGAGTGGTGGTTGAGGGCCCTGGATGCCCACACGGTTACTGCAGTTCCAGTACCCAGACCCAGCGGCTTGCTTTTTCACTCCTTCCCCCTCTCTCTCACTCTGTCCTTCTCTGGTCAAAAATAAAATAAACAAATAAGTTAAATTAAATAATGTTTGAAAGAAAGAAAGAAAGAAAGAAAGAAAGAAAGAAAGAAAGAAAGAAAGAAAAATACTCCAGCGTGTGTGCATGCATGCCTAAAACTCCCAGAGGAGAATGAAGAGAAAGAATGGCAGCATGATTATTCCCCTGGAAGAATATTTTCTTACTTCCTCCTTTTCTGTCCCCCAACTGAGCACACGCACCCTATAGTCAATTTAAAAAAATAAAAATAAAAGTTGTAGAATCAGCTTTTAGGAGCTGGTGTAAGTCAGACCCACCACAGCACTGTGACAACAGTCCCTTAATTCCATTATGATCGAAATACGCCCCAAACATTCAGGGCTACTGTCATGGTTCAAGTGCATTTGAAGAACACATAAGAAAATTACTCATTCACTATTGGTCTCTAAATTCCAGAATTTGCAACATCTATTAATGTACTATAGAATCTTAAATACGAATATCTACTGCCCACATCGGCCTGTTTTCAAAGGAGATAGTCTGTCAGGTTGGTGTACAGGGCTTCTTGTTAGGTTCTGAGACCCATCAAATCATTAAGTATATCTATTTTCTCAATTTATCCCACAACTGTGAAACTCAGTGCTGCTCTTCGAACACGTGATTAAAGAGCTCACATGTAACACTGCACTCACCTGGCATAGCATTTATGCTTTAATTTTACCCTCGAACACTCCAGAAGATAAAAAGCTCAACTCTAATCTCCACATGGACAGTTTACAGACTGAGTGAGGACATGGGAAAGTCTGGAGGCAACGAAAAGAGAAAGGAATGCTTAGCTAAGCACGATGAGCAGACTCAGATGATATGGTAGTGCCAGAAAGAGTATCCCAGGGCGAGTCATAATTTTGTCCTTTCACGTTTCTGAAGTATGATTTTGACTCTGATAAATCTAAGAACATGTATTTCTCCCCTCGATTCCTTCTGAAACTCAAGATTTACAGGACTTCCAAACGATCCTAGTTCCTCAGGCTCCTAGTTTTCTTTTCTATCTCCTCCGTCCCTTTGGGTCTCTTCACTCGATATAATTTGATCATTTACTACCCAGCTTTAAGACTTAAAGCCGATGATGCTATTTCACTCATTAATTTATTTAGTCAAGCAACCAGGTGTAAACAAAATAATATACTTGCTGTCACAGAGCTTATAGTCTTGTAAAGGGAGGCAGCCAACATACAAATACACAAACCCTTGGGACCAGCAGGTGGAGTAATGGCTATGTCGCTGGACTCTCATGTAGCCGACCACAGTTCGAGTCCCGGACTTGGTGGCTTAAACTCCCACCTGGCGCATATGAATGTGTGCCCAAGATCCCGAGAGGAGAATGGAGGAGAAGGAATTGCGGTGTGGCCATCCCCCCTAGGGGGGTGACTTCTCACTTTCTGTCTCTCTGTCTTTCTGGCAAGTGCACGCACCCTATAGCAAAAACCTCTCAAAATAAATAAATAAATAAAATACACAAACCCTACTAAACAGAGAATGGCTTGACTTGCCCACAATGAGTGACACATTGTGTGTTGTAGACACTCAGAAAACATTACTGAGCATCTCTTAGTTGCCATCCACAATGTTAGAAGCCTTTATACAGCTGCTCATTGTGATTCTCAAAATTACAATAAAAAAATAAATATTGTTCCAATGCTTTTGTAGATGAGGAGACAATGGTTTGGAGAGACTAATTTACCTATAGCCACACAGCTGGAGAATGTCAGAGTCTGAATACTAATCCAGGAATGTCCAATTTTAGAAGCCATTCATATTTGTGATCATTCTGGCTTTCTGGAGCTATAAAGAATATGGAATTCTTCCCTACTTGAAGTCAATTCATACGTTCACATCTTTCAGTCCTATATGAATTTTACCAAATTCTCGGAAGATTAGAGGAAGTTTTACAATGAAGCATTTTCGAATTCAAAGGATTTCATCATGAGCTGTGAATCTGCAAAACACGCTGCCAGAGCCCCACTGGTGTCAGCAACCGGGAGAAACAGACCCCGGCAGCATCTGTGAGGCAGAACTGGCCCAAGGAGTGTAGAGAAGCACAAATGGTGTACTGAACACCTGCTATTTAAGGCACCCTTTGGTAGCAAAGCACCAAATTAAAGCTTCAGTTATTCATTTTATAATGCTATAGGTTTGCGAGAAGACTTGCAAATAATAGATTTGGGCTTCAAACATAAGCACCAACGTACGATTTAATAGCGATATGTGGTTGCCACAAGAATGTAGTGGGAATAGAGTAAACAGCGTCAATAACCAGGCGTTTGTGTGCTGGAGCTGTGGGGTGTGGCTGCCTGGATACGGAAAACTCTCCATCCAAGACAACAGACACCAAACATTCCCCACAGTCTGAATAAGTACTCTTCTAGAACCTACCAAAGTAAGTTCCTAAGAAAAAACAAACTCCGTAAAGCTCAAGTTCCTATTTGATTCCAAATTACCATCTTTCATTTACTGCTACAGTAGCAAAATCATATGAGATTTATTATAATACGGCCAGGGATGATTTGCCATCAATGAAGAAATGTCCCTGTAAAATCACTTCTTAAAAATGTCATTAAAATGTAATTTTTTTTTTTTGGTAGAAAACAGAAGAAAATAAATTTGCTGTCTTGATTTTTTTTTTTTTGAGAGGATTTTGCTATAGGGCACATGCACTTGCTAGACAGATAGAGAGAGACAGAGAGATAGAAAGCGAGAAATCACCCCCCAGGGAGGATGGCCACACCGCAATCCCTTCTCCTCCATTCTCCTCTCGGGATCTTGGGCAAGCACACACACGCGCCCGGTGTGAGTTTAAGCCACCGGGTCCAGGACTCGAACTGCAGTCGACTACGTGGGAGTCCAGCAACATAGCCATTACGCTAACTGCTTGTCTCTGTATCTTGATTTTTAATATGCAAAATGCTTCCAGAATCTTATGTAAAAAGATTATTTTGAAAAAAAAAAGTTCTTATTGTTACTATCCTAAACTATTTCAGCATGTTTAAATGCTTGTAATATTTGGGGCCAGCCAGTGGTGTGGTGGTGAAGGTGGCTGAATCCCACATGGCCTACAAAGCTGTTCAAGTCCTGATTTGGGCTGCTTGAAAAGCACACAGGGTGTGAGTGCACGTATGCCCCAAATTCCAAGAGCAGAATGGAAGAGACGGGATTGTGGCATGGCCATCCCCACTGGAGAGAGGTTTCTCACTTTCTGTCTCTGCCTGTCTCCAGCAAGCATATGCACCCTATAGCAAAAACTGAAAAGAAAG
Source organism: Tupaia belangeri chinensis (assembly GCF_000334495.1). Lineage (NCBI taxonomy): Eukaryota > Metazoa > Chordata > Mammalia > Scandentia > Tupaiidae > Tupaia > Tupaia belangeri. The sequence continues at coordinate 1,256,114 of NW_006159861.1, read as the reverse complement.
TTACAATATTTATGTTTTGAAGGTAAGATATCATTGCTTTACCAGTTTCATTTGACTTTCCAAATTATAAAAGCAAATTACAGTAAATACTGTTTGAAAACCTTATCTCAGTTTTCACGTATAGTTAAAATATATATTCTGAAATTTATATTATGCGTAATTTAACTAAAACTACATGTGCGTTCACATTATTGCTTCTTCACACGATGTTGTAAACACCACTCACCACTTTTAGTAGTGTTATGATTCTGCTTACCTAGGCTTGTTTAATTCCACATCTAAATGTATATTCAGATTGTTTTCAAGTTTATTTTTTACGTGTTATTAGCACTCATTTGCCTCATTTTTGAGAGACATCAAGCATCTTATGTATTTAAAAGTTGTCTTGAGAATTATAAAAAAAGAAACTCACAGAAGACTACTGGTAAACTTCTTTGCTGTATCTCCATATTTTCACATATTAAATATCTGAAGTCTTAGTTTTGTTTGGACACACAAAGCAGGTAACAACCATTTTTGACATAACAGTGCTCGTCAAACCTCTTACATATCTTTACAGCGATTCTGGAAGACAAATGTTGCTCTCCTTGTAGATGAAGTATTCAAAGCGTTTAAACAGTAGTTCCCTGGCTTTTACAAATGGCTGTCTGCAGGAATGTTTTGAAGGTAAGATATCATTGCTTTATCAGTTTAATTTGATTTTCCAAATTATAAAAGCAAATTACAGTAAATACTGTTTGAAAACCTTATCTGTTTTCACATATAGTTAAAATATATATTCTGAAATGTATATTATGCATAATTTAACTAAAACTACATGTGCGTTCGCATTATTGCTTCTTCACATGATGTTACACACACCACTCACCACTTTTAGTAGTGACATGATTCTGCTTACCTAGGCTTGTTTAATTCCACATCTAAATGTATATTCAGATTGTTTTCAAGTTTATTTTTTATGTATTATTAGCACTCGTTTGCCTCATTTTTGAGAGACATCAAGCATCTTATGTATTTAAAAGCTGCCTTGAGAATTATAAAAAAAGAAACTTACAGAAGACTCTACTAGTAAACTTCTTTCCTGTATCTCCATATTTTCACATGTTAAATATCTGATGTCTTAGTGTGGTTTGGACACACAAAACAGGTAACAACCATTTTTGACATAACAGTGCTCGTCAAACCTCTTACATATCTTTACAGCGATTCTGGAAGACAAATGTTGCTCTCCTTTTAGATGAAGTGTTCAAAGCATTTAAAAGTAATTCCCTGGCTTTTACAAATGGCTGTCTGCAGGGTTGTTTGGGTTCAAGGTTTCCAAGGACAAGGTCGGTACAGGCTGCGGGAGGTGGGGATGGGGTCTGTCTCCGGTGCAGTGGCTTCTCATTGCCTGCATGACACCCAAATGCAGTTGCGTCATCCATGGGAAGTGCACTGACTGGGAACTTAGAAGACAACATTCTTCTGAAGATGACAGTCTGCGAAGCCTCAGTGTTCAAGTGACTCGAAGCCATGGAATGGAAAGGGACTCTCCCAGTAAGGTCGACATGACATAAGGGGCACAGGGAGGCAAGCTTGGGATTCTGGGAGAGCAGACACACTTAGTGAGAAGGGAAAGGCAAGTCAGGGAAGAAAGAAGTAAAACAAAATGAAACAGAAGTTAAAGGAAAATCTAGTAGGCAAACTCAGAAATCAAGGGAGACCATTCTGAGGAAGGGACAGGGTTCATTTCATGATGTGGATGCCGTTGACAATCTTCGTTAAGGAAGTTTTCAGGGATGCTCTGGAGATGTAGGGGGATTTTAGTGGGTTGATGAGAAGCTGCCCTTTTTAATAGGGAGAAGTGCTGTAGAGGACAAACGTGGAACATGGGAAAGACATTTTGCTCACTTGTTAGAAAATAGAGCACGAAGCTCCTGCATGGGAGGGTAGAAGGTCCAGGCAGCCTGCCCTGAGAACCTCCAGGAGGCCTCTCAGTAAGTAACGCCCTGGCACATCCCAGCTACATGGGAACTTGACTCAGAATGTTTTCTCACCAAGAATGAGCATGACAGTCAGAAAGGGCAGTAGACATGACCTGCCATTGTCCTGCATCCCAGGTGAATAAAACAACAGCAAATCTTCCCTTGTGTCCCCTCACACACTGCAAACTATCAAAGGATATTAAACTGTGATCTATTAAACATATAAAACTCAGATACCTTAAAACATATAAGGGGCAGCATAGTAAGTTATGACGACGACAACTGTCATTTCCCATCAGCACACCATTGCTGGTGCCCCAAACCGGAAGAGAACAGCAGGATTCTGGTTTTAAGCAGTATGTAGTTTGGTAACATAGGATGGTTAAGTATCTTCATATATTTTTTTTCAGAGCCAGTCATGACATGGTGGTTAAGGCAGTTGGCTCTCACATGGCCAACTGAGCAGTTTGAGTCCTGGAGGCAGCTTGAAAAACATGCTGGGTGTATGCATGAGTGTGCCCAAAACCTGAGAGGAGAAAGGAGAAGGATTGTGGTGTGGTCATCCCCTGTGGGGAGTGATTTCTCAATATCCCTCTCTCTTTGTGTGAGTGTCTCTCCCCCCCCCCATGAGCACACATACCCTACAGCAAAACTAAAATACATACATACATACTTACATAATTTTTTTAAATTGTAAGACACTGGAGCAAGCTATGCAGACACTACTGTCTTCATACTCTCCCTTTGCAAGATCTTTAAACAGCCTGGCCTCGATGTTCACCTCCAGCTGCATTGCCACAGAAGACTTACAGAGAAAAGTGCAACTGTGATTTCTTGACATCCTCAGATAATTGCTACCACTATTTGGATCTGAACGAGATAATTCTTTGTTCTTTCTTTTGTTTAGTCAAAGGAACTGTTTACATCTCAACTTTCCTTACATTTTATATTCAAAGCATTATCAGAACTACCAAACCATGTGCAACCCAAGACATTCTCTTACTCACTGTAGTCAATCCTAAACTGTGTATTAAAAGTAAAAATAATTTTAATTGCATAAAATGAACAGACTTGGTGCCAAGTACAACGACATGTTTAGCATAAAAATTTCCTCTCTTCTCCAAGACATTCCCAAAGCACTGGCATTGCCGAATCTCATCCATAACTCTGAGACTAAGAGAATTCATCCCTCAGGCGACAGGGGTTCCTCCACTAATTCACTCCTGAATTCAGTCACTGACTTATTCATTCAAGATAAAATGACAAAATCCCAATTTTTCCTAATATATATTTATTTTTAGAAATAATTCCTGAACTGGTGCTCCCAGCATGGCAAGAGAAGGCATGGGAGTGGTAGGTAACAACCACCTGAGACGCCACAGTAAGGTTGGAGGGTGTGTGCTTCCCCGAGTGTGGGGGTGCAGGCAGGCTCAGAGGAGGTTCCCAGATGGCCTGGTGAGAGCTAATATTATAAGGTATATTTGATGAAATCGTGTACTTTTCTGCCACCAAGACAGAAGTCTGATGGATCAAAAGGGAAAGATCAAAAAAATGGGCATTTCCCTTAGAGACCTAAAAAGCATCAACTAATACCCTACACAGACGGAGCAAGCAAAATAACCTACATGTGTATATTTAGACCTATGCACGTATGTGGGAAATCAATGAAGATAGGAAAATAAATTGACACTGAAAATGTATTACTAGAAATGTTGCAAATGGAAGTCAGGCTTTAATGTGCCCTGATCAAATGTTTGTTCTAATCATTCCCAGAGGGCATGTGTGCTCCCTAAAAAGAGGAAGGGGAGAAATCACCCCCAGGTGGGGCATAGTTACAACCACAGTTTCTTCTCGGTCTCCATTTGTCCTTCCTGTCGGGATTGTGGGCATGTCCAAACACATGCCCAGCACACTTTACAAGTTATCAGGGACGGGATTTTAACTGTGGTCAACCAGGTGGGATGCAGCTCCCAGAACAACTAGACTATGACACCAGTCCTGTTTGATTTTTAAAAGTTGATTTCCTTTTTCATGAGGGAGAGAGATGGAGATTTAGAGAACTAGAAAGAGAGAGAGACAGAGAGAGAGAGAGACAGAGACAGAGACAGAGAAAGGCAGAGAGAGAGAGAGAGAGAACCTCCAATAGCATCCTTATGCTTCAGCCGCTGTGGATCATGGGCGCATATGGCAGATTCAGGAAGGTCTGTGGACTTGAACCAGGAAACTTCCCCTCCATCCACCCCAGGCTTCAGCCCGCTGTGGATCATGGGAGCATATGGCAGATTCAGAAAGGTCTGTGGACTTGAACCAGGAAACTTCCCATGTGGGCTTGCCTCACAGAGCCTCACGTCTCACCCAGTGCTACTGTCTTGCACTCGCTCTGATGTTACTGAAAAGCTGTAAGGTCGATGGAACTAGTAGGAGTCTCGCAATGAAGTGTCCAGTGCTTTGTATATATAACAAGTTTCCTGGGTATGGTATAATTCACTAAAATGCAAAAACACCATGGCTTTACATACAAGAGGTGTTACTCATCAGCTTCATAATGACATTTAAAAAAGCTTAACATTGGCTATTTTAATTTCATGACTCCTCATTTACATTTCAGAGCTAAGTACAACAGAGCACAGTAACACCGTAATTTTGGAGGGATGACCTAGACATTAAGACAAATTCCCCAGAAGGGAGATATTTGGCATGAGTGAAAGGGATTTATTTAACAAATAAGCCAGAGTAATTGTAACAAAATACTCATTATAGGTATTAGAATAGCCTTGGGAATCAAGTGATATTTCAGTAAGAGTTACTGATGAAAATTATCCTCTTTAGCAAGATAAAAATGTCCCTTTCACATATTTTGAAAAATTGATAACTCTAAATTGAGGTTTTGATATTTATTATAATTAATGCAGAAGGACTCCATTTATTTCATTTTTCATTTTTTTCCATCTGTTGATGCCATAAACCCTTGAGTGAACCTGGGGATTTTTGTATCATCTTGTTGCACAAACAATATGGCAAAGATAACAGTTAACTTTATTTATGTCTCGGTGTTAAGACTTTTCACTGTAATCATCTGTTTACCCCTGTGGAAAAATGAGAAGAAATCATGTAGCACTTCAATCATACAGTTCTGTTGATTTTTTCCCCCATTTCCTCATAATTCCATATAATGTGCACTCAGTACTAAAATGTGTAATATAAACATTTATTTAATGAGTCGTATGTGCGACACATCTTACCAGAAGAGATGAATGACAAAGTAGAGTATATTACAAAGTCCCATTCCTAGGTCTCATTTTAATGTAGTTGTTATAAGAAGACACATGAAGAACGATTCACACAATAAGTGACAATATCGTGCTGTACCCACAGAATCAGATTTTCCTGCTATGGTGCCCATGACAGTGAATAGCCTCATTTATCCAGTCCTTAAGCAGAAAACTGTGCACCTCCAAGACTCTCTCCTTAACCCTAAATGTACATTTAAAAAAAAACAAACAATCCTGTAGATTCAACTGGGTCAAGATACTTAATATGCTTGACCCTTCCTGCCACTGGCATTCTTATTTCAGCTTCTAGATTACCAGCAGACTGATTCTCCACCCCCTGCCCAAATTAAAGCCTTTCCCATCATAAAGACTGATCCTGCCAATAACTGCACTTACCTCCAGAGTGAAGCCCCGGCTCGCCCTAGGAGTACCAGGCGTCCTGTGTGGTTCACTCGCTTCTCTTTTGCAGCACCCCCCAACGTCCTTTCAGCCACGTTCATCTGAACCACTTCAAATTGATGGAGGGTTCTGAAAACCCTGGCTCATTTTGTTCACGCTGCTCTGACTGACTCAATGTCTGAATGGCATTGTCCCCTGTTTCTTGGCTGATTTTGTTGTTGTTCAACAAATATTTACTATAGACCTGCTGTGGGCCACATTTTTGGCTAAGTATTTTTGTTCGTTTGGTTTTTTATTTATTTTATTATTATTATTTGCTATAAGGCATGTACACTCACCAGAGAGTGAGAGAAAAAGGCAGAGAGGGGTCAGGTATTTCCCCTGGGGGAGAGTTGCCCATGCCACAGTAGCAATCCCTTCTCCTCCATTCTCTTCTCAGGATTTCAGGCATGCACAACCCTGACATGTCCTTCAAGTCACCAGGTCTAGGATTCAAACTGCCCAGTTGTCAATATGGGATCCAGCCACCTTAACTGCAAGTCCACCAGCTGGCCCCTGGGCTAAGTTTTGAGAATAAAAAATAAAAGACAGGAAACAAAAGCACTCAGATTTGCAACCTTCAAAAAGCTCAGTGTCCTGAAGATGAAACTGAAATTGATCAGGTAGTCATGACTTGGTCGTGACCTCAATTCCTACCTCCTCCTAGTTCAGCCGCGTGGCCTTCTTATTGGCCAAACGGCCCAGGCTGGCTCCTCCTTCAGCACCGTGTGCTATTACACTGCCTTTTCCTTTATTTAACTCGGTTCGCTGTTCGGATATCTTCTCACAGTGGTCTGCTCTAATAATTCCTTCCAAGGTAAAGGGGTGATACGTTCCTTGGCCACTTTTTAAATTTGGATCTTGCTTTGTTTTTCTTGTTTTGTTTTGTTTTGTTTTGTTTTATCTTGATTTATTTCAGGTACTTTCGTACATTCAAACACGTCATTTAGTTTGCAAAGTGAATATTCCAACATGTTTACATTTCTCCCCAGTCCAGTTGATAATACTATAAAGTTATCTTCAACAGATAGTACCCCATTTTTTGTCCCATGGATGCTTTGCCTCTCCATTTTTCTCCTTAATGTTCTTCCTCAGCCTGTATGAAAACACTTATTGCTCCTAATATCCCATAATGTGTGTTTTTGTTGATGCTTTTGTCTCTCCTGTTAGAATACAGGTTCCACTGAGACTGCAACGGAGTCTATTAACTCAATGCTGGCTCCTCACAGCTTAGAACAGCGCCTAGTAGGTGGTGGTAGGCGTTTTGTATTAAATTGGTGCAAAAGCAATTGTGGTTTTGCATTGTTGAAATTTGCCTCTGATGTTGGATACATTCTTAAATAAATGCAGTAATATTGTACAACATTTTAATGTGCATTTCTCACTTTTTTTGATAATAACTTATGACTTGCTGTTTATGAACTTTAGGCTATATAAATGATGTTAGAGGAAAAGTAAATTCAAGAGATTTTCTTATTCTGGTTCAAAAGCAGCAGAGACAACTCACAGAATCGACAACACGTTGGCCTAGGAACTGCTAATGACCACGCAGTGCAGCGGGGGTTCAAGAAGTTTCGCAAAGGAAACAAGAGACTTAATGATGAGAAGCCTAGCTGGCCATTGGACATTGACGATGACTGAGAGCAATCATCAAAGCTGATCCTCTAACTACCCGAGAAGTTGTGGAAGAACGCAATGTCACCCATGCTATGACTGTTCGGCAGTAGAAGCAAACTGAAAGGTTGAAAAGCTCAAATAGCGGGTGCCTCAGGAGCTGACTAAAAATCAAAACAATTGTTGTTCTAAAGTGCTGTCTTCTCTTATTCTTTTTTTAAAAAATTTCTTTTTTAAAAAGAATTATTTATTTATTTAAAACCATTTGTTATTATTATTTTTTAACTTGACCAGACAGAGACAGAGAGAGAGAGAGAGAGAGAGAGAGAGAGAGAGGAAGGGAAAGTGAGA